>NC_134690.1:272892759-273206925 GCF_050947455.1 Rhinoderma darwinii | reverse complement strand
ATACAAAGAAGAGCAACGAAGCTAATAAGGGGCATGGAGAATCTAAGTTATGAGGAAAGATTAAAAGAACTAAACCTATTTAGCCTTGAGAAAAGACGACTAATGGGGGACATGATTAACTTATATAAATATATGAATGGCGCATACAAAAAATATGGTGAAATCCTGTTCCATGTAAAACCCCCTCAAAAAACAAGGGGGCACTCCCTCCGTCTGGAGAAAAAAAGGTTCAACCTGCAGAGGCGACAAGCCTTCTTTACTGTGAGAACTGTGAATCTATGGAATAGCCTACCGCAGGAGCTGGTCGCAGCAGGGACAGTAGATGGCTTTAAAAAAGGCTTAGATAATTTCCTAGAACAAAAAAATATTAACTGCTATGTGTAGAAAGTTTTTACTTCCCCTTTCCTATCCCACTTCCCCTTTCCCATCCCTTGGTTGAACTTGATGGACATGTGTCTTTTTTCAACCGTACAAACTATGTAACTATGTAACTATGTAGTAATAATAATAATAATAATGATAATAATAATATGTCCAACCCTATTTCTATGCAGGCAATTTGGAATTTTGTAGCAGAAATCCAACGATTATAAAAATATATAATAAAATTAATCAGCACAGAATGTTGTATCTAAAAATGACATGGTTTTAAAAGTTAAACTTGCCAGAAATGACCACATTTTTTTTATCCAATCCAATCCATTTGGTTTAAGATCAGCCAATGTAGGTTGTAGAAATTGAGTGCTTCCAATGATGGATACAAAGATTTTCTGATCAGGTGGAAAACCTATGTGCTTTTTATCCTAGCAGCTTTACGTTTATCCTGGGCTTTTTAATCCAGTTTATACCAAGGTGCCATTCTCTAGCAGCGACTGAAGTCACAAGGAACACTGTTAGGCTGGGTTCACACACCCTATTTACGGACGTAATTCAGGCGTTTTAGCCCCGAATTACGTCCGAAAATATGGCTCCAAGGCGTCGGCAAACATCTGCCCATTCATTTGAATGGGCTTTACGATGTTCTGTGCCGACAGTCATTTTTTTTACGCGCCACTGTCAAAAGACGGCGCATAAAAAAGACGCCCACGTCAAAGAAGTGCCTGTCACTTCTTGAGACGTAATTGGAGCCGTTTTCCCTTGACTCCATGGAAAAACAGCTCCGATTACGTCCGAAGTGGACGCAGCGAAAAGCGCCTGAACATGCCATTATGTCTGAAATTCCGGAGCTGTTTTCTCCTGAAAACAGCTCCGTAATTTCAGCCGTAACAGAGGCTGCCGTGTGAACATACCCTTACATAGACTTGCAGTAGCAACTTGTGTCTGATGAAGGTCTAAATTATGACCGAAATGTTACATTATTGGCTACTTATTTACCGTATGGAAAATAAAGAACACTTTTTTTGCAAATTATATTGGAGTGCGAAGTCTTTCCTAGAAATATATTTGGCGTGGAAGACTATGTAATGACGGGGGTGGGGAGACAGACAAGTGAGCCCTAATCTACCCACCACTCAGTCCCTGCCTACTTGCAACGACCCGCCCTAGGCGACGGGGTACAAATGGGTGACGGTCCCTACGCCCAATAAGTGCACGACAGACAAACAGACAAGGGTACACAGAGCTAGGGGGAGAAAGGGGCAGTTGCCCACGGCAACACCGTGAGCAACAAGAGAAGTGAACAAGCCGAGTCAAACCAGGAGAGTACGAGGTGCCAAACGCAGAGCAGAAGAGTAGTAGCAAGCCGGGGTCAATATGAAGCAAGGACAATGGTACAAGAAGCTGCAGAAGGGCCAGGAAACCAAACGAGAAGAATCACAAGCAAAGGAGGAACAGGAAATGCAGGTATAAATAGACAGAGGGCGGGAGCTAGCTCCGTCTGGCCAGCCTGTGATAGGTTCTCCCACTCCTAAGCCTACCACCCTGAGTGGTGGAAGATGGAGTCAGTCTCACAGACATAGAAGCAGGTGCAGACTGATTATCTATGGGCGTTAACCCCGAAGCTGTGCCTGGCAGATCCTTTACAGCCTACTTGTGCACCCAAGACCACAGAGTGCTAAAGGATTAGTACACAACCAGTTTATACCAAGGCCACTGCAACATCCCCTCTCTCATACCATAGCATAGAGAAGAATCAGCATATTCAGTCTCCAGGCCTCCATACTTGCAATAATTAGCCTGGCCATGGCTCCTTCTATGTGTGCCTGTTCTGGTCCTTTGTCAGTTAAGTAGGATGTCCAGTGGCGGATTAAGTAGACCATGGGCCCTGGGCTGTTACCCAAACTTGGGCCCCCCTTCCGCACCTTCGCCCTGCCACGCCGTGACTATTTTTAACACTACCTTTTTGGGCAAGCATTAACAAATGGGTGTTATGATTCCCCTTCTCACAGGGCTGTGTCCGTACATACTGACAGGATCACACTGTGAAGGGACACATCCTCCTGACACGGGGAATTGTCTATTAGTCCTGGACTGCAGAAAGACTTTTTGTGAAATACAAGGATTTCATATAATAAATATGTCAGGAGAGGGGACAGATTCTCTATAAATCTAGTGACTCACAGGTGACGACGTCTCAGATTCTACTAGTTTTTTCCCTCTTTTCTTCTCCATCCGATCCAGAGCTCATGACGACTTCTCCCGGCCATGACTCATTTCTGCAGAATTTGCCACTCAGATGTCTTCGGCTCCTCCCTTTTCCGTTGCTAAAGATTTCCGTTTCTCACCGTTGTGGCAGGATTCCGTTGTTTTGCATTGTCGGCTGTGCTATTGATTCCGCCAAAATGGAACCCGTTCACAACGGTGACAAGCGGAAACCATTAGCAAAGTTTCCATCACCATTGAGATCAATGGTGATGCAAACGGAAGCTATGGTTTCCGTTTGCCTTTCCGTTGAGGGGTTAACCAGACGGAACCCCTCAACGGAAGGGCAGTGGTGATGTGAAGAGGGCATTAGATAAAGGGCCCATGTGCATGTGTGATACTGTTTGTTGCACCCTGTATCTAAGCCTAAGGTAGGCTTAGATACAGGGTGCAGCAGACAGTATTCTTATGCAGTATAAGCTGGGGCCCTGTATCTAAGCCTAACACACGGCAGGCTTTAAAGGCTGTCCAGTCCCTAAACATTGATGGTCTATCCTCAGTATAGGCCATGAATAGCTGATGGGTCGCGGTAAGACTCCTGGGAGCCCCGCCAATTAGCTGTCTTGAAGGGGGTGCAGAGCTCGTACGAGTGCTGCTTCCCATTCATTTCCCTCACTTGCTCACACTGTGAATCGCTCACATGTCCGTGTCGGCGATTCAGTGTGAGAAAGTGACCGGAATGAAGGGGAAGTAGCGCTCGTACGAGCTGCTGCAACCCTTCAAAACAGCTGATTGGCGGGGGTCCCGGGTGTCGGACCCCGACCCATCAGCTTCAGCAAGACACCAAAATTAAACTTTCCTCCTCTTCGGCCGCAGGTCCTCACTCCATCAAGTGTCGGGATGCTGTGCACAGCGCATAGTGTCGTGACATTATGCGCTGCGCACAGCGCTGTGACGTCAGAACCTCCGATGCCCTCCAGGAAGAGGAGGGGTAAGTACTGTCAGTTACTATAGTAACAGGGGCCTGTGTAGTTTATTACATAGGCCCCAGTTACTATAGTAACTTTTCATTGATGTGGTGCGGAGAGCCGCGGGCCCCCCTGGCTGCTGTGACCCCTATAGTTACGCCACTGAATGTGGCTGCCGCTAGCACCGGGGCCCTCTCCTGTGCTAGCGATGCCACCGTGCATGAGGGGGCCCGTGCGATCATGTGCGGTTCGGCCAGCCATGAACCGCCCTAATGATAATCCGCCACTGAGGATGTCCTTGTAGATGAAATAACCACTTGCATAGTAATGTATTTAGCACTGTTCAGATAACATATGAAAGTACAAAAACGTCTTCTATTCTACCATAGGGGATATTTGACCCTAGACTCCAAACTAATTATAAAATGTACTGATCTAAGGGTCATGCAAGTTCTCTTCTTCGGTAGACTGGTGCTCACTAAGAATAACTGAATAGTGTCCCCAGCTTATGTCTTATTGCTTTAGATCAAACAGTTCTCTCCTTAGAAAGGACTGTGAAATGTCTCTCTTCCTGCTGTACAGAGATTTTTGGGAGTAGTCCCATTATTGACTGCCCCTAAAAGTAGAACACAACAAAAGAAAAATAAAAAGGGTTGAATCAAATACTTTTGTTAAATAAAATGCAATAGACTACAACAGGTCCATTCTATTTATTAAACCCACATATATTATGATGTTTTATGATGGGTTATCTCAAAATTAAAACACTTTTTAGATTGAAGCTGGCCCGGTAATCACCATAGTCACTCTTTGTTACTGGTTCTTTTGCCTCGCTAACAGCGGCGGCCCTAAACAGGGATCCCCCATCTATGATGTCCATATGCCCTAATAAGGCATATGGAAAGGGTTTGCCTTCCTAAGGCAACATACGTATAATACAGCAAAATTCATATGTTTCTGCTGAAAAGTTTTATTTAATAAACTTGCTAAATTTATAATTGATCTTGTCCTAAATATTTTAACTCCAGGTTTTATCTTACAAGACCCCTCCATAGGCTGAAAGCCCTTTTGTGGCTTTGAGGCTACAATAAAAGTGTATACTTTTTCTCTAAATTGATTTTGCTTGCTTGAATAAATGAACTTTCAAATGTGTCCACATTTCATGTTATTTTCAACAACTGGCAAGAAATCAATGCTCAATTTTAATTTATGTTACTAGACAAATGAAACATTTAATTGTTTCAGATTGTAAATGTCATGCCTTTTGGAATAAAAAGTTCTATATATTAGGCCAATCCAGGACATGGTATGAATGCAGCAATATGTCAACGGCTGGAGGCAAGGAGCCAGTCAGTAAAGACATGGCACTGCTGCTCATTCCTTATTGCTTAGCTATGACTGTATTGTTAGTCACTATTACACTACTCTGTTTGTTGCTTGAGGACATGTTACTTACATGGCCTGACACTTTCCCTTGCGCAAGGAACAGCTGTGTTTCAGTGATGACTCCCTTAGGGAGTGCATTCCTTTTCGGTGGTTCTCCACTTAATTTTATGTGGCCATTTTCAATATGGCATCAGCTCAGCAGCAGTTTAAACACCCTAAATTACCAGTCCATGAAAAATGTATTTGTGGGTCAGAGCTGTATATTGAAGATTTTTCTGCGACACCAGATTTAAATTAAATTGCTAGTAGCCAGAAAGTTTTAGCATTACATCCAGTACGATTAGGAAAACAATGCAGGTTTTTTCCCCCACTATCAATTCTAAATAAAGTGGAGACCCGAAAATTTCTGATGGTCCAGGTTACCTGCCACTCTTACAGCAGTCTACATAGGTCCAAACTCGAAACTACTCATTGGTCCAAAGGCAGAAGTAAAGGCAAGAATTGCGTTAGTTTTCAGAGATGTCAGGTCATCTCCCTTCTTTAGGGGCGATAGATGACCATCTTAGGACTTCTAAGAGATCAAAAATATTTCCAAAATAGTTATATATGAGTTATTATTAGTGAATATACTGTAACATAATCTCTAATTTATTTCCTCTTTTAAAACCTCAGTATTGATTATATCAGCACATAGATGTTTCATTGTTGGTTGATGCATTTTACAAGATGGAGTAACTTGACAAAATTGGCGGAGCAATTCATAGGACAATATGTTTACACAGATAGTTGGATGAACTGATCTTCACTTCCCTCCATACTCTTCTACAGTGTAAAATTCAAGAGACCAATTATATGACACCCTACCTTCTAACATGATATAAAATTCCATGTAGTATGTGCAATATTGTGTATACAGAGCCCAGTGTTGAACACTTATTGCCTGTCATTGATAGAAGTTATGTTCACCCATTTCACTCATACAAAGTTATACCGAGATGAGGAGATCATAGCATTCAGCTTCGCTGCTATATTGTTAATGGAAAAAGACCAACACACTTTTTATTTTTCAAAGCATTTTACCTGCATAAGCATTATTTTTAAAGAAGTGTGAAGGAGGATTTTGGAAATCCTTCCAAAGACAGCTGTCTAACATTTGTTTGTGGCACTGGCATATTAGTAAAATTTGTCTATTTATTTCTGAAATTGTTAGAGAAAAGTTTGGTGTTTTTATCATGCAAAAGGTTTTAATAATATTATAATGCTATTAAAGGTGTATTCCCAGAATCAATAGTTATCACCCCTACACAGGATAGGTGATAATTTTCTGATTGCTGGGGCCCCACCACCATTGATCGTGAAAACAGGGGTCCCGAACCGTGTGTCCCTCTTGACTGCTCCACCGCAGTAAGGAGGACATTGAATGCAGCTGCGGTTAAACTGTGTCCGTTGGTCCAATAAACATTGAATGGATCAGTGGTTGCATGCTCGATTGTCACTCCATTCATTCTCCTTCTCACTGCGGGGGGAGCGCGCAGTAAGTGGGAATGGGAAAATGGGATCCCGTACTCGTAATTGGTTTGGGTGTGTGTTTCCCAGCGATCAGACAATTATGCGCTATCCTGTGAATATGGGATAATTGTTAATTCTGGGAAAACGCCTTTAAGGGTCATCTACCATCTACAAAAGTAATAATCCAAGTATGTTTCACTGTGTGGATCACACTATTAACTTATCTAATCATGTGGGTCAACCCAAAGGTTTTCATACTAGAATGATTTTTAACATATATAAAATTGAGCATCTATCTTTTAATACCATCTTTTTATGTCCAACATTCTGTGCTGAAAATTTTTTTATATATCTTTTTGAGAAGTCTGAGCTTTGTATATCTGATACGGAGCACAGAATACCTTGAATAAACATGGAGTTAAATGATAAACTGGCTGCCTCCATTCACCAATATAGGGAGCCTAGGAACGTACTACATGCATTGGACTCAATGATAATATAGTATGCAGTAAGATCCAAGGCCCCCTCTAGTGGTGGCTGCAGGCAGCAAGGCTTTTATTTTTTAACTCTGCCTATGAAATGCCAATGGAAAGTAATTGCACTTTAATTCTGTGTCATCTGAACTATGAGCGGTTGCAATAAACATAAAAATATAAAACTATTCTTAGGGGATTTCACTTAGGATTTTCTTTGTTACCGCACTATAGCACCCTCTTCTATGCTTATCTCTTTTCTTCTGCTGTTTTCTGGCCTCTTTCTTTCTCTATTGTCTTTCTTTTTTTTCCTCTCTATGTATTCCTTTCTATAGCTAACCCTCCTCTTTGGGTTTTTTCCTACCTTTTTGTTTTGTCCTCATTCAACTGTAAATTCCATAGGACTTACTCTCCTCTTCTCATGTTATAACTGATTATATAATGCTATTTCATGGAGATATTGCTTATGTCATCTGACCATATGAGAGGAAGCTTGTAGTGCTTCTTCTGATTTTGTTTTCTAATTTCTGTTTTTATAATTTTGCTCTTGTCTTTGATTGTTAAATATTAATAAAGGGTTAATGTGTCCAATAGTCTTGTTTTTGGACTGCAACCAGATTACTGTAAACAGAGACAAAAAGACGGTTGAGGATATTAGCTGTAGTGAAAGACAATAATTGTCTGGTACAAATTTAAGAATACATTGATTTATAGGAATGTAATGTTCAACAAAAAAACAGTTGACAGTATGTATTTATGTACGTAAGAATGTGTAAAGACTATCTTAATATGAAAGTATTGATAACAAATGTGTGAGATATCATCGAATACATATGTATGTGTGTGTATGTTACATAGTTACATAGTTACATAGTTACATAGTTAGTACGGCTGAAAAAAGACACATGTCCATCAAGTTCAACCAAGGGACGGAAAAAGGGAAGGAAAAATTTCTACACATAGAAGCTAATATTTTTTTGTTCTAGGAAATTATCTAACCCTTTTTTAAAGCCATCTACTGTCCCTGCTGTGACCAGCTCCTGCGGTAGGCTATTCCATAGATTCACAGTTCTCACGGTAAAGAAGGCTTGTCGCCTCTGCAGCTTGAACCTTTTTTTCTCCAGACGGAGGGAGTGCCCCATTGTTTTTTGAGGGGGTTTTACAAGGAACAGGATTTCACCATATTTTTTGTATGTGCCATTAATATATTTATATAAGTTAATCATGTCCCCCCTTAGTCGTCTTTTTTCAAGGCTAAATAGGTTTATATATATATATATATATATATATATATATATATATATATATATATATATATATATATATATATAGTGAAGGAAATAAGTATTTGATCCCTTGCTGATTTTGTAAGTTTGCCCACTGTCAAAGACATGAACAGTCTAGAATTTTTAGGCTAGGTTAATTTTACCAGTGAGAGATAGATTGTATAAAAAAAATAACAGAAAATCACATTGTCAAAATTATATATATTTATTTGCATTGTGCACAGAGAAATAAGTATTTGATCCCTTTGGCAAACAAGACTTAATACTTGGTGGGAAAACCCTTGTTGGCAAGCACAGCAGTCAGACGTTTTTTGTAGTTGATGATGAGGTTTGCACACATGTTAGATGGAATTTTGGCCCACTCCTCTTTGCAGATCATCTGTAAATCATTAAGATTTCGAGGCTGTCGCTTGCCAACTCGGATCTTCAGCTCCCTCCATAAGTTTTCGATGGGATTAAGGTCTGGAGACTGGCTAGGCCACTCCATGACCTTAATGTGCTTCTTTTTGAGCCACTCCTTTGTTGCCTTGGCTGTATGTTTCGGGTCATTGTCGTGCTGGAAGACCCAGCCACGAGCCATTTTTAATGTCCTGGTGGAGGGAAGGAGGTTGTTACTCAGGATTTGACGGTACATGGCTCCATCCATTTTCCCATTGAAGCGGTGAAGTATTCCTGTGCCCTTAGCAGAGAAACACCCCCAAAACATAATGTTTCCACCTCCATGCTTGACAGTGGGGATGGTGTTCTTTGGGTCATAGGCAGCATTTCTCTTCCTCCAAACACGGCGAGTTGAGTTAATGCCAAAGAGCTCCATTTTAGTCTCATCTGACCACAGCACCTTCTCCCAATCACTCTCAGAATCATCCAGCTGTTCATTTGCAAACTTCAGACGGGCCTGTACATGTGCCTTCTTGAGCAGGGGGACCTTGTGGGCACTGCAGGATTTTAATCCATTACGGCGTAATGTTTTACCAATGGTTTTCTTGGTGACTGTAGTCCCAGCTGCCTTGAGATCATTAACAAGTTCCCCCCGTGTAGTTTTCGGCTAAGCTCTCACCATCTCAAGAATACCCCACGAGGTGAGATTTTGCATGGAGCCCCAGATCGATGTCGATTGACAGTCATTTTGTATGTCTTCCATTTTCTTACTATTGCACCAACAGTTGTCTCCTTCTCACCCAGCGTCTTACTTATGGTTTTGTAGCCCATTCCAGCCTTGTGCAGGTCTATGATCTTGTCCCTGACATCCTTAGAAAGCTCTTTGGTCTTGCCCATGTTGTAGAGGTTACAGTCAGACTGATTAATTGAGTCTGTGGACAGGAGTCTTATATACAGGTGATCATTTAAGACAGCTGTCTTTAATGCATGCACCAAGTTGATTTGGAGCGTGTAACTGGAGCTGAACTCTTAATGGTTGGTAGGGGATCAAATACTTATTTCTCTGTGCACAATGCAAATAAATATATATAATTTTGACTATGTGATTTATTTTTATTTTTTTATATATATATAATCTATCTCTCACTGGTAAAATTAATCTAGCCTAAAAATTCTAGACTGTTCATGTGGGAAAAAACTTACAAAATCAGCAAGGGATCAAATACTTATTTCCTTCACTGTATATATATATATATATATATATATATATATATATATATATATATATATATATATATATTTATATACACACTACCGTTCAAAAGTTTGGGGTCACCCAGACAATTTTGTGTTTTCCATGAAAACTCACACTTATATTTATCAAATGAGTTGCAAAATGACAAGAAAATATAGTCAAGACATTGACAAGGTTAGAAATAATGATTTTTATTTGAAATAATATTTGCTTTCGTCAAAGAATGCTCCATTTGCAGCAATTACAGCATTGCAGACCTTTGGCATTCTAGCTGTTAATTTGCTGAGGTAATCGGGAGAAATTTCACCCCATGCTTCCAGAAGCCCCTCCCACAAGTTGGATTGGCTTGATGGGCACTTCTTGCGTACCATACGGTCAAGCTGCTCCCACAACAGCTCTATGGGGTTGAGATCTGGTGACTGCGCTGACCACTCCATTACAGATAGAATACCAGCTGCCTGCTTCTTCCCTAAATAGTTCTTGCATAATTTGAAGGTGTGCTTTGGGTCATTGTCCTGTTGTAGTATGAAATTGGCTCCAATCAAGCGCTGTCCACAGGGTATGGCATGGCGTTGCAAAATGGAGTGATAGCCTTCCTTATTTAAAATCCCTTTTACCTTGTACAAATCTCCCACTTTACCAGCACCAAAGCAACCCCAGACCATCACATTACCTCCACCATGCTTGACAGATGGCGTCGGGCACTCTTCCAGCATCTTTTCAGTTGTTCGGCGTCTCACAAACGTTCTTCTGTGTGATCCAAACACCTCAAACTTCGATTCGTCTGTCCATAACACTTTTTTCCAATCTTCCTCTGTCCAATGTCTGTGTGCTTTTGCCCATATTAATCTTTTCCTTTTATTAGCCAGTCTCAGATATGGCTTTTTCTTTGCCACTCTGCCCTGAAGGCCAGTATCCCGGAGTCACCTCTTCACTGTAGACGTTGACACTGGCGTTTTGCGGGTACTATTTAATGAAGCCACCAGTTGAGGACCTGTGAGGCGTCTATTTCTCAAACTAGAGACTCTAATGTACTTGTCTTGTTGCTCAGTTGTGCAGCGGGGCCTACCACTTCTCTTTCTACTCTGGTTAGAGCCTGTTTGTGCTGTCCTCTGAAGGGAGTAGTACACACCGTAGTAGAAAATCTACAGTTTCTTGGCAATTTCTCGCATGGAATAGCCTTCATTTCTAAGAACAAGAATAGACTGTTGGGTTTCACATGAAAGCTCTCTTTTTCTAGCCATTTTGAGAGTTTAATCGAACCCACAAATGTATGCTCCAGATTCTCAACTAGCTCAAAGGAAGGTCAGTTTTATAGCTCCTCTAAACAGCAAAACTGTTTACAGCGATGCTAACATAATTGCACAAGGGTTTTCAAGTGTTTTCTAATCATCCATTAGCCTTCTAACACAGTTAGCAAACAGAATTTAACATTAGAACACTGGAGTGATGGTTGCTGGAAATCGGCCCCTATACACCTATGTAGATATTGCATTAAAAACCAGACGTGTGCAGCTAGAATAGTCATTTAGCACATTAACAATGTATAGAGTGTATTTCTGATTAATTTAATGTTATCTTCATTGAAAAAAACTGTGATTTTCTTTCAAAAATAAGGAAATTTCTAAGTTACCCTAAACTTTTGAACTGTAGTGTATATATATATATATATATATATATATATATATATATATACATATAAATATATATATATATATATATATATATATATATATATATATATGTACATTTTTTTTTAAATCTTTTTAAAGTTTGCAACGCTACAAGAAAAAAATTTTGCATGTGGTTCACCAATTATCAATTACAAATCAGTTAAGAATAAAAATGTTGCAAATGGTAACATCTGGGCCTCAGGGATAAAACTAATAACACAGTATAGGTGACTAAAGACATACCCACACACACCAAATCACAAGCTCTCTTTGGGACACATAAGAGAATAATTACTGGAAGGCCACAGGAAACTAGTTCATGTATGTGGTTAATTTAACAATCTTGAAGTTAATCCTCATAAATTAATATTTAATTTACTCCATTATATCATCAGATAAAATTACACTGCTTACAAAAAGTTACTCTGTTATTACTAAGAGCCACTCAAATACTAACTCGCTCAAATATTTCATTATTCCATTTGATATACAAAAGTCTGAAAAGTCTTGGAGTTTGGCTTAGACTTTTCTTTAGCCTTTTTTTAACACCACACAAACAAAACACACTCGCTGACTCCTGACCATGCTATGTAGTAAACCTTTGGCAGGACATCTTGGAGCAATAAACTAGTCTTGAGCCTCACAATGCTCCTTGATTTCATGAGGGCTTTTGGCTGAGATGGATCCCATAAGAAGCAGAATTGCTACTGAGGTTTGGCTTGCTCACGACTGCAAAGCAAGGTCATGGGGGAAAGAAATGAACAAAAATGGAAATAAATAATAGGTCCCAGTGAAATTATACATATGAGGACTTTAGACAGTATGACTGCCATAACTAGAAATTTATGCTCTCATATTTGGAAAGTAGGCTGGGTTCTATATAGAATTGATAACTATCTCAAGAGAAGTTGCTGCCAAAATATTTTCTACAAATAAATAATCATGGATGATAATAGACTTCAACACAACCTTAAACTTTTAAAGGGAACATATCATCGGAAAATGACCTATTGTTTGAATCAAGTTTTTATGTTACACTTACAGTATATATATTTTTTCCTTTGTCATTTTCCATGTTATTAGCTATATTTTAAAATAATCTTGAAATCTTGCCGTTTAAACACTGGCCACTGAGCCACATAATAGTCCGAAACTTCCTGTTCTGTAGAGATCACTTCTCAGCAGTCATCACATTATCATTACAGGCAGGATTACAACAAAAGGAAACACCTCTTTATAAATAATACAGGCAGTGGTGGAATTACCATTATAGCAGTCAAAGCGGCTGCTACGAGGCCCACAGCATAACATTTATGTGCCGGGCCGGGTGGTACGGGTCCCCTCATGTCCGGATGCATCACTAGCGCCGAGAATTCAAAGGGGGGGGGGTGCTTGATGCCCAGTGCTATCGACTGCCACATTACATTGTATCTGCATCCTCAGGACACAGATACAATTGAATACTATGCCCTGCCATTTACTAGGCTACAAGCCACGTTAGGCCTGCAATCTGTAAGATGCTGGGACAGGATCCCATAACGCTGGCATATGCAAGGGTCCTGTTTTGGCGTCCCATAGGTTGCAAGCCTAACATGGCTGAGGAGGCTGTGGAGCAGCTCCGTTCGTCGCAAGAACGGGGCTAGGTGAGTATACGTTTTTATTTGTTTGGGGGCTGTGGCACTACCTAAAGCATGGACTGTGGGGCACTATCTACAAAGGGGGGGTGTATGGTACTATTTACAAGGGGAGCTGTGTGGCACTATCTACAAGGGGGACTGTGTGGCACTATCTACAAGTGGGGCTGTACGGCACTATCTACAAGGGGGGCTGTGTGTAGCACTATCTACAGGTGTCTGTGTGGCCCTAACTACAAGGGGGCTGTGCATGGCACTATCTACAAGGGTGTATGTGGCACTATCTACAAGGGGGATGTATGGCACTATCTACAATGGGAACTGTATTGCACATATATATATATATATATATATATATATATATATATATATATATATATATAACACAGGTATCCACCATTCCATTCAGGCAGGATGACAATGAAAGTTAACACCTCTATATAGATAACACAGGATTCAGCTATCATAATAGACTGACACTTCCTGTTCTGTAAAGATCACTTCTCAGCAGTCATCTCATTTTGATCACAGGCTGGATTACAATAAAAGGTCAAATCGATATATAGATAACACAGGATCCACCAATCATACTAGACTGACACTTCTTGCTCTGTAGAGATCATTTCTCAGCAGTAATCTCATTATCATCACAATGAGAGGTAACACCTATACACAGATAACACAGAATCCACCATTCATAAGAGACTGACACTTCCTGTGCTGTAGAGATCACTTCTCAGCAGTCATCTCATTATCATCACAGGCAGGATTACAATGACAGGTAAGACCTATATATAGATAACACAGGATCCACCATTCATAATGGACTGACACTTCCTGTTCTGTAGAGATCACTTCTCAGCAGTCATCTCAATATCACCACAGGCAGGATTACAATGAGATGTTACACCTGTATATAGATAACACAGGATCCACCATTCATAATAGACTAACACTTCCTGTTCTGTAGAGATCACTTCTCAGCAGTCATCTCATTATCATCACAGGCAAGATTACAATGAAAGGTAACACCTCTCTATATATATATAACACAGGATCCACCATTCATAATAGACTGATACCTCCTGTTCTGTAGAGATCACTTCTCAGCAGTCATCACATTATCATTACAGGCAGGATTACAACAAAAGGAAACACCTCTTTATAAATAATACAGGCAGTGGTGGAATTACCATTATAGCAGTCAAAGCGGCTGCTACGAGGCCCACAGCATAACATTTATGTGCCGGGCCGGGTGGTACGGGTCCCCTCATGTCCGGATGCATCACTAGCGCCGAGAATTCAAAGGGGGGGGGGTGCTTGATGCCCAGTGCTATCGACTGCCACATTACATTGTATCTGCATCCTCAGGACACAGATACAATTGAATACTATGCCCTGCCATTTACTAGGCTACAAGCCACGTTAGGCCTGCAATCTGTAAGATGCTGGGACAGGATCCCATAACGCTGGCATATGCAAGGGTCCTGTTTTGGCGTCCCATAGGTTGCAAGCCTAACATGGCTGAGGAGGCTGTGGAGCAGCTCCGTTCGTCGCAAGAACGGGGCTAGGTGAGTATACGTTTTTATTTGTTTGGGGGCTGTGGCACTACCTAAAGCATGGACTGTGGGGCACTATCTACAAAGGGGGGGTGTATGGTACTATTTACAAGGGGAGCTGTGTGGCACTATCTACAAGGGGGACTGTGTGGCACTATCTACAAGTGGGGCTGTACGGCACTATCTACAAGGGGGGCTGTGTGTAGCACTATCTACAGGTGTCTGTGTGGCCCTAACTACAAGGGGGCTGTGCATGGCACTATCTACAAGGGTGTATGTGGCACTATCTACAAGGGGGATGTATGGCACTATCTACAATGGGAACTGTATTGCACATATATATATATATATATATATATATATATATATATATATATATATATATATATATATATATATATATATATATATATATATAACACAGGTATCCACCATTCCATTCAGGCAGGATGACAATGAAAGTTAACACCTCTATATAGATAACACAGGATTCAGCTATCATAATAGACTGACACTTCCTGTTCTGTAAAGATCACTTCTCAGCAGTCATCTCATTTTGATCACAGGCTGGATTACAATAAAAGGTCAAATCGATATATAGATAACACAGGATCCACCAATCATACTAGACTGACACTTCTTGCTCTGTAGAGATCATTTCTCAGCAGTAATCTCATTATCATCACAATGAGAGGTAACACCTATACACAGATAACACAGAATCCACCATTCATAAGAGACTGACACTTCCTGTGCTGTAGAGATCACTTCTCAGCAGTCATCTCATTATCATCACAGGCAGGATTACAATGACAGGTAAGACCTATATATAGATAACACAGGATCCACCATTCATAATGGACTGACACTTCCTGTTCTGTAGAGATCACTTCTCAGCAGTCATCTCAATATCACCACAGGCAGGATTACAATGAGATGTTACACCTGTATATAGATAACACAGGATCCACCATTCATAATAGACTAACACTTCCTGTTCTGTAGAGATCACTTCTCAGCAGTCATCTCATTATCATCACAGGCAAGATTACAATGAAAGGTAACACCTCTCTATATATATATAACACAGGATCCACCATTCATAATAGACTGATACCTCCTGTTCTGTAGAGATCACTTCTCAGCAGTCATCTCATTATCATCACAGGCAGGATTACAATGACAGGTAACGCCTATATATAGATAACACAGGATCCACCTATCATAACAGACTGACACTTCCTGTTCTGTAGAGATCACTTTTCAGCAGTCATCACATTATCATCACATGTAGGATTACAATGACAGGTAACATCTTTAGGCCGGATTTACACGAGCGTGTTTGGTCCGTCATATACGGTCCGTATGTCGGCCGCATTTACCGGACCGAACACACTGCAGGGTGCCGGGCTCCTAGCATCATAGTTATCTATGATGCTAGGTGTCACTGCCTCCCCGCAGAACTACTGTCCCATACTGAAAACGTGATTACAGTACAGGACAGTTGTCCCGCAGCGAGACAGTGACACCTAGCATTATAGATAACTATAATGCTAGGGACCCGGCTACCTGCAGTGTGTTCGGTCCGGAAAATGTGGCCGACAAACGGAGCGTATATCACGGACCAAACACGCTGGTGTGAATCCGGCCTTATATATATAACACAGGATCCGCCATTGCTTATAGGTGATAATACACAGCACCCCTTCCCCTCCCTGCACAAGCGCCACTGCACAGGTCACAGAGCATGCCTAGAAAACTCTCCCATACAAGTCAATGGGTCGCCACCTGTTCACAAGTTTCTACGGCCCATGTGGCTCCTGTAAAGCATATCTCTTATTGCTGTAAACAGAGCACAGCAGCTGCTCAGTTAAGATGGCTGCCTCGATAATTATCTACTGAGGGTAAAATAAAAAAAAATCTATTAAATAGAAGAAATCAATTAGGAAAAACGAATATGTTTCAGTATCTGGTTCTAATTAGTAAAAGAAAAATATATACAAGTGACACATTTCCTTTAATGAATTTAGAAATGGCTGGCATTAGTGATTCACTTACACAAAGCTGTGTATTAGAAAGTGTTATTTCTCATGGGACTGTTTGTATGCATACTATACGGACTACTACCTGTGATTTGCTACTGATTTCACTTTATGACCTCTCTGTATCCTACTTGTATCATATTAACAAACTAAAAAGTAAGGGCATTGTTTAAGTCAGAGCTAATTCAGTATTGTAGAATAAGACAAAAGAACAACCAAAGCAGCCATTTGTTGAATAGAAGTTGAAGCAAAATCCACAAGTGGCAGTTATGTGTGTGTGTATACATGAGCACACCTATATGTTTGGTAATTTGTATTCACACTTTGGGGCAGATTTACAAAGCTGTGTTTTAGACAATATAAACTCAGACCAAGCAGTCAGAAGAGGCACCAAATTTATCCCAGTGGCACATGCAATAAGGTCAATTTGGTGCATCTAGCTAGACTTGTTATACACTTTTTCTCCTCCTTATACTGTCCTTGATTTTGGCTTCTTTTGTGACAGAATTTTGTAGCATATCTTTGGCACATTTTGTCCTCATTTCTTGCATTTAAAGCCACGACTATTTTACGCTAAGCTCCATCGCTTTCTTGGTACTTTTCTTTAAAGTGTTTAGGGAGGTGCAAACATCTGTTCTTAAATGAAATTCATAAAGATGCGCCAAATTGCGCAAAATTATGGAACATTTTTTTACACATTCTAGGTGTAGACACATTAGTAAATCTGCCTCAGTGTTTCTTGGATAGAAATAAAAAAGGAAAACATAGAAAAGGGAAAATCTTCTTAAGAACCTATAAGTGGTGAAACTCTAGGCTTTGTCCCTTTAACTTTGAGCTCCTGTAATCGAACAAAGAATTCAGATTTTTTTTCATATATTTATTATAGATATTATTCCTATATATATATATATATATATATATATATATATATATATATATATATATATATAAAATATCCAAAAATGGCAACAGCACCCTGCGAACACTAATGCCACCTAAACACTATATGTGCACATTTTGATCAAATTGTGTGAACCCACCTGCCATGACAAGGTGACCTCTGTAAGGTGGGAACCTACGCTGCTCATACACCCAGAACTGGGACTAAGCCTACATATACCTGGGGATGATAGGAACCAGCATTAAACTAATTAAAATCACCCAGGGCAGAATGGAAGGAGTGTAAGATCAACAATGCAGGCAGTCAACCCCACATATATGCAATACATGAAGAGACAACAAAGTTTGATCAGCACATTCCAACAAAATGAAACAAAACGTGTATACAGCTGCAAGGAAACCTAAGACTACAAAACAATACAATATCCCAAAATGGCGACAGCACTCTGCGAACACTAATGCCACCTAAATACTATAAATAAATAAATATAGATATTTATATAGATAGCGGCAGTTTTTCTACTTTTTGTCAGATTAAGGAATTTTAAGGAGTTACTGACTCCAGATCTAGAATCTCAGCTTTGAGTGGAGTTTTCAACTTCAATCCACCACTGAGATTGGAAGGCTCCTCTTGGCTCCCTTGATTTCTACCATCTTAACAATATTACTGTGAGACGTCTGTTGCTGGCCAAATTCTTCGCTAGTTAAAACTAATAACCTTTGCAGCATGGTCCAGAATATTTCTTTAGATATTGTTAGGCATCCAGTTTGGATACTCCACTTAAACTTACGTTTTCAGTTTTTGGTGGGGTTCCCCTGTAAGACATCTACCACTAGAAACAAAGCATAATTGAATTAGATTTTCTATGCGTTAGAATCACTAACATTCTGTGTTGCCAACAAATGGTTCATTGGCCTGTACCACCAGCATGCATAAGACATATGAAAATGAGAATGAAGTATCTTGAGACATACAATATCATGTTTTTGTGCTCCCAAAGGCAGCTGTGATGTGAATTTAAATACAGCATTGCAGTAATACCTACGGAAATGAATAAAATTGAAGATTGCTTTGTGCTAAATTAATAAATGAATCACAGCATGCCATTCTGAATAGGATTTAGTGTTTGATGTCCTTATTTAATGGACAGAGGAGATGAGGAAAGACTGGCAAAACAGGGGTATTATTTGGAGAAGATTAAATAAGAATATTCTCTTTGTGCCAGAGTGCATATTTTCAGCCTACAGACCAGGCTGCCATCTAGATTTTACTTAAAGAGTTCCAGCTGGCTGAGAATACAAGCGCATCTGCTGCAGTAATAAATGGACTGTTAGCACTAGTCTAGGGCAAGAACGCCTGCTATAGATTATCCCAATCTTCACCTACATGTGCCATTGCAGTGAAAGAAAGTTGAAAAAATATTACCTGCTATTTTGCAGGATTAGTGTTTGAATATCTGCTTATTTCAAATCATTAAAGAACAGAGACATAGCTGAAAAAGTAATATGGGATTTGATGGTTTCAATAAATAAGAAATGGTGATACAAAGCTGTAAATACAGCAAAGTTATAATATTTAAGTTATAATTGAGGTTGGCTGCTTCATTTTGCCAGGATCAATTATAATGTGTAAAGATACAAAATAGATGTGTTGTCACGGCTAGACTGAAACATAGATCATTAAGGCATCCAGTTTTATAAAACAATAGGGTAAATTGGCTTTCTCAATTGTTTCTACTGGCAAACTTACAAGGAGGAGCTAGAATAAAATATAAAAAGGCCATTGTCTTAAAGAGGCTCTGTCACCACATTATAAGTGCCGTATCTCCTATATAAGGAGATCGGTGACAGCAGTGCTTTTCATTTAAAAAAACGATCTGTTTTCACCACTTTATTAGCGATTTTAGATTTATGCTAATGAGTTGCTTAATGCCCAACACAGGATGTCTATTCACAATCTGTGCACTCCGTTACTCTGTCTGTGGTAGTTACAGCAGAGGAAGCGTAATCTCGCGAGATTACGCAGTAAATTACAGGTTACAACGAGATTATGCCTCCTCTGCTGTAACTACCATAGAAACAGTAACAAAGTGCAGAGATTGTGAATAGACATCCCGTGGAATGTCTATCCCCTGTCTAAACACTTCAGTATCGTTAATGTGTTAGTATAAGACAGCACATAAGGATCTAGCAGGATCCCTATGCGCTGTCTAAATGAATGGAGAGGAGTGCATGACGCTGATTGGTCAGCGTCATACACTCCTCTGTACAACGCCCACTTGGTCTAAAGTAAAAACACCCCCACTTGGGCATTAAGCAACTCATTAGCATAAATCTAAAATCGCTAATAAAGTGGTGAAAACAGATCATTTTATTAAATAAAAAGCACTGCTGTCACCTACATTATAGTGCCGATCTCCTTATGTAGGAGATAGGGCACTTATAATGTGGTGACAGAGCCTCCTCTTTAAAATCATCAGAGCCGAAAACCACTATTGACTAACTAGCTTGTCAACAGCTACACAGTAAATGTGGCTAGGGGGCCTAGGTTACCTGGAGTTGTAGCACTATACAAAAGCAATAACTAAGGGCCACAATTAAAGGTGATTTCCTCTAAAGTGAGTAATGGCCTACAGCTAGGATAAGATTGGGGTCTGACTGCTTTAGAATGAAGACACTGCTGTGATAGTTTAGCGCCGCGGCTCCTTCACTGTTTTTCACTGCACAGCGACACTCCAAGCAATTTGCTGTGAAGGAACCTACAACACAGCCCTATACACTTGAATGGAGCTTTGTTGCAGTTCACCACACTGTGGTTGGCTGGGAGTGCTGTTCTACAGAAGAAATGCAGAAGGGTCCTCCATCTCTTTGTTTTCAGGATCAGTTGGGTCCCAGAAGTCAGATCCCACAATCATAACGTTAAAAGGGTTATCCAGTGAAATAAAATAGATAACCTATCCTCAATGTAACTTATTACTTTACGCTTAGTACCATCTGTCTTTACAAGGGTGGAAAACGCAAAAAATGTTTTCGTTTATCACTTTCAGTTCTATTTTAAGAGGTCTATAAAACATAGACATAATTACCTGAGGAGGACAGTAGTAGAACAGTTTATCAGAAAATTAAGGAGAATTTTGGGAGGAAAATTCTTCTTGCCGAAACCTCTTGTAGAATGTTGAGATTATATTCCTTGAATTATGTGGCCGAGTCCAGATTTTTCTTCAATAATCCAGTTTTCTCCAGTAAGAACAAATATGTTAATAACCTACAATTCATTTGAAATATTATTTTATGAGGTGGTTTCCTATTTACATCTGTTTACCCTTTCAGAGCAAATTTGCTCATGACATTTAGAGTTTTTGGAACTTTCTCTGAATTAACAAGAGAAAACTAAGATTGTTTCCTTATTTAATCCACACACCCTCTCCCCTTGTTGAAAATGATGCATATATATTCTTAGAGGTTGGGATCTTATTACTGGGGAATTATGGGAAAAGCTGAGTCAAGCACTTGGCTGCTACCATAATACCACCAATAGAATTTATCGAAACACATAAATGGATGACTCTCTACTGCTTCCACTCCCCTTTGCTGATAGGGTCAAAGCAGGATTGGCTCCAAGTATATGTTGGCCCTTGTGTCAGAGTAACAGTGGACCCCCTGTCCACTCTATAACAATGGGGCATCCAAAACATTTAGCGGAAAGAAGGTTCCTTCATCATAATAGAAGGGATTTCTTTACTGTAAAAGCAGAGAGACTATGGAACGCTTGTTGTCATGGTTAATTCATTGAAAACTTTTAAAAAGGGGTCTGGAAGATGTTTTTAAATATAATAATATTACAAGTAATATGTACTAGATTACTGGAGATGGGACTTTGATCCATAGATTTATGCTCATATTTGGAGTCAGGAGGGTATGTTTTCCCTTATATCAGGAAAATTGGCTTCTGCCTTCCTCTGGATCAACATGGCAGGAAAATACTGTAGGATGAACTTGATGGACTTTGTTTCAACCGTATAAGCTATGCTACAATACCACTATGTGACTCCAACCTCTGCTTTACAAACATAGAACAATATACTGAGATCACCATGGGCTCCCAAGACCAGTGGATCCTGGTCCAGATTTTTACTTGTGCTAATGCAAGCCCTGGCTCAATGCCGTAAACAGAAGAAAATAAACAAAAATTTGAAAATAAATGAAAAATAAAGTCAAAAGTAATAATACATGGTTAGTACATTATTCCATTTCCAATTACCAGTTATCAATTATTCCTGAAAGAAATATAGCTTTTATTATCTGTTGTAATTTCTTGAATTCCTTAACACATAAATCCAAGAACAAGGTACATTTTCAATTATGTCTCTGCAACTGTGCAGTTATTTTAATGCATGATGGAAATATTTTCAAGAGAATAAAAAGTATACAAGCAAATTTATTTTGCTCCTACTCCAAAAATAAGTTATACATGACTTTATTCAAAAGAACCGTTTCATATTGGCTTTATACACAAAGCTCCACCTTTGGCTAAAGACTCCTAATAATAAATGAGGAATTGGCAGACGCACAGAATAAAGTGCTCAGGGTGGCTAGCCTCGCCAAAACAGTTAAGCTAAAAATGTTTATGTCCGTCTTCGTTAATGACCTCAGGAGTCCTTCTCATTTTAACTTAAAGTAATCAGACTGGTACTGAAGCTTGACTGGCAAATAGCCAATCCAGTCAAATTAATAACATATGCTGAAGAAGTCATTTGTAACAAATTTTCCTTTTTCTGAAAAAGTGGCTGCATAAAACAACTGACAGCAGTGTCTTATTTTCTTCTACTGAACATTTTGGATTACTTCCAAATTTGTGGTACCATGCTTGTCTTGAAGATCAAATTAATAACATACAATATTAAGCATCCACTTTTGCTGCTGCTGTTTTTTTTGTGTTTTTTTTTTACAACACTCCCTATAGAGTTAAGGAGTTCATAAATGGCTTCATCACAATCTATATATACAGTACATAGGACTTTATTGAGCGTTATAGCAGTGCCTTTAAAAAAATTAAATTGCATATATAAAGAGAATGGCCGATATTTATTAAGCACTCCAACTGCCTGCTTTACTAAGGCTGGCAAAATTACTGCCAGTCAGTAAATGTGCGCCAATATGTCTCTTAAATGGAATTTGGCATGTATTTAATTTTAGTTTAGCTGAAATTAATGGAAGTCAATTGACAGAGAAACCTTACAGATTTGTACAGTCTCCAGGAAGTGATGGAATATAGTCCTCTTCCCCAGAGTTCAGGGGAGGTCCATACAGAGCCTTATCTTTGTGTATGGTGTATAGTGTTGCTCAGGGGTAGGATTCAAATTTATAACAAAGTAAAGTAATTATATTTGTACATAACAATAATACCCTATTACACTTGTGTGGGCCAACCACAGCCCAGAATTTTAAAATACATTACACTCATTACACTTACCCATTACTTAGAACTATATATGAACATTCTACACCATAGGTGTGCATAGCCCATTTAGTTAAGGTGTGCCTTGGGAGAAGTGGTAAATTTGTATGTAGCAATTCTTCCACTCTTTTGCCACATTATACAGCATGACAGTCAAGCTCAACCCATAGATACGATACCAGAACTAAACCTAGTGCATACATTCAGCAACAGAACCAAGCTCAGTGCATGAAAATGCTACCGGAAGCAAGCAAACTACATAGGAACCAGAACCAACCTCAGTACATAGAGATAGTACCAAAACCAAGGTTAGCACATAGATATGATACCAGGACCAAGCTCAGTACAGATGTATCGTACAAGGACCAAGGACAGTAAAGACTGGACAATGCAATCCAGAACTGATCCTAAGCAGTCAGAGGCAAAATAAGCAATTATATCCAATGACTCACAGGTGACATCTTCTTTGATTGAAGACATTCTCTTTACCTTTTTCTTCTACACCCAGCCCAAACTTCCATGTTGACTTCTCCATGACTTTGCAGAGTCTGCCCACACTTTATTGGATCCAGTTGGTCTGTGTTTGAGAGGTTGATCTGCAGAGGTCGAGTGGCAACTGTTGAGAAGCGGGCAGCAGGGACACTGCAGAACGACCTGGGAAGGGGCAACAGGTAAAGTAAAACATATGTTGGGAGGGGGTAGCAGAAACAGCCAGGCACCTTATGGGAGGGGCAGCAGGGAGAGTGAGGCACCTGATGGGACAGTGCAACAGGGACAGTGAGGCAACTAGTAAAATAGAAGCAGCAGGGGTAGCGTGGAACCAGGTTTTTTTTTTCTGGGGGGAAGGCATTTTTTTGGGGGGTTGGGCAAAAAATACTAGGGAGGCAGTCAAATTACTTTCACTACCCTTCGTGTAAACATCAACTGAGCCTGCTCTTCAAAGCACTGAATGGTCCCTGCATTGATTTTTGCCTGTCACATTTCTTTTCATTATTACCTATCATATCCCTGCCCTCCTGCCATTGGCTGGCAGCTGTTGACATCATAAGCTACCAGTCAATAGAAGGCTAACAGAGGCAGTACTGTCAGATGCTGTGCCAGTACTGTGGAGCATGACAGCAGTGGCAGTCACAGGGGGAGGTTGGAAGAGGAGACAGCCTAGTTACATACTATACACTGTCTTCTCTGCTTACTTAATGTGCAAGATGGCCAGAGCTCAGGATCAGGACGAGAGGTAGGTGACTTCCAAAGGCTGCCAGGCAGGGAGGAGCAAATTTATCTTTAAAAGAAAATGTATTAACAGCTGTTGTATTGCTCCACTGCTTATCCCATTACCAGCACTCACAGGCATGAGTCCCCAACCTAGTATTTGCATCCTCAGGAAATGGATTCAGTTGAAACCTATGGCAGAGCTTTTGGCTCTCTGCTCCGCCATTCTGTACAAGACGGCAGGATTCCACACAGGAACCTCAGCGTCCCGGTGAAGGCAGAACAATGTCATAACTGCATTGCACCACCTCTGACTCGATACTGACTTCACAGGCTAGAAGAGGCCTCAGCTACTCTTCTGGCCGTGGGATCAGGGTAGGGTGAGTAAAACTTTTATTATATTCTGAGTAAAAAAAAGTGCGCTACTTGCTATGAGAGGGCATTTTTTTCTATGCGTGTGCACTATTTGCTATGAGGGGGGCACAATTTTCCTATGAGGGGGCACAATTTTCCTATGAGGGGGCACTATTTCTTAATAGGGGAACAAAGGTGGGTTTTTTATATTGTGTGTGGGCACAAAGTAAGTTGTTATTGATTATTTGGGAGCAGAAAGGGGGTTTTATTAATAATGCCCCAAAACTGTAATAACAACCCCCTGTCCCTACACAATGGAAATACCCAACTTAATTATT
Organism: Rhinoderma darwinii; assembly: GCF_050947455.1. Classification (NCBI taxonomy): domain Eukaryota; kingdom Metazoa; phylum Chordata; class Amphibia; order Anura; family Rhinodermatidae; genus Rhinoderma; species Rhinoderma darwinii. Next base: position 273,181,923 of record NC_134690.1, on the reverse strand, counting down.
TTCAAGGGGGCACGAAGGGGGCATTATTACTTTGTAGTGGGTAAGAAGGGGGGTCATTACTGTATTGGGACAGAAAGGTGGCATTATTATTGGCACATTATTACTGTCTAGGAGGCACATAGGGAGAATTCATACTTTATAGGGGGCACAACAGTGGTCATCATAGCTATGTGGTGGCACAAAAGGCACATTATTACTGTGTAGGGTACACAAAGGTCAGCATTGTTACTGTGTTGAGCACTAAGTGGAGAACTATGACTGTGGGACCTTGAAGGGGCACTTTTACTGTTTACTGTTTGGTAGCAGTAAGAAGACCGCTGTTATTTTGTGTGGGCACTTTTACTGTGTGGGGTACAAAAGGTAGCACTATTACTTTGTGGGACAAAAAAGGTGAAACTTTTACTGTGTAGTGTACTTTTTACTGTCTGAGGCACAATATGGGGCACTATCTATTTGGCACTATTAGTTTTAGGGGCACTGTCAATCTGGCACTATTGTTTTAGGGGTGCTGTCTATGTGCCACTTTTTGGGGGGTGACTATGTTCAGGAGGTACAGTATGTGGGGGCACTGCACAACACAGAAGTTACAATAGTCGGGGCAAATGGGGAAACAAGAGGCACAGAATTTAGTGGTAGCAGCAAAATGGAGAGTCTGTGTAGGTTAGAAAAAAGGTGGGAAGGGCGCAGGAAAAGCGAGAAGCCAAAGATGTCTGGGCATCAAACTCTGCAGTCATGGCTGGAAGAAGTCTTTATGACGGTATGTGCCAGATGGAAAAGACGGCACAAGTGAATTACTCCAATCAGAGAAGATGTCACCTGTGAGTCACTGAATTTAACTGTACTCTATTCACTTATACAGTCCGTAGAGCGCCTTTGTATCCTTTTATAATGTATTATTTGTAATATTGGTCTTTGTATAGTGACTGTGATTAAAGGATGTGACTGTGTTGCTGGTATGATGTTTCAGCATGTAACATCCAATGGGTATGTGAACCCTCTGGGCTACTCCGCTGCAAGGGGGAGTTCACACAGAGTTTTTTCACTAGTTTTTTTGACGTGGAAACCGCGTCGAAAAACGTGCCAAAAAAATGGGAGGTGGAGGCGTTTTTTCCCACGAGAGGAAAAATCGTCTCGCGGGAAAGGGAAGGGACATGCTCTATATTCGGGAATTTACGCCTCTTGACATCAATGGGAGGCAGAAAAAGCGTATTTCGCAGCGTTTTTTTCCCGCAGCGCTCAATGGCCACGGGCGAAAAAAGCAGCGAAAATCGGCATGCAGGCAGAGCAAACCAAACGGAAGTTTGAGGCTGAATTTCCGCCTGCAGAAAACTCTGTGTGAACCCAGCCTAACGCAGTAGATGCTGGCCAGACAGGTATAGGACAGTCAATGGTAGATGGTACCTTGATAGCAGACCGGTGCTGGATTACTAGAAGCAGGCTTATGCTGGATAGCTGAAAGCAGGCTTGTGCTGGATTACTGGAAGCCTGTTTGTGCTGGATTACTGTAAGTAGGCTTGTGCTGGATAGCTGGAAGCAGGCTTGTGCTGGATTACTGGAAGCAGGACTGGTCACGGACACTGGACTGAGGATACAGGACTGGTCACGGATACAGGACTGGTCACAGACACAGGTTTCAAGGAAGATGCTACGGAACATTCACAGACTAACCCTGGGTTAGAAAGAACATTGCTCAGGCACTGAGCAAGTGGGCAGAGTCCTTTAAGTAGTCCAGGGTGTGCTGGGATTGGATGAGAGCAATATTCCTGGTGCGTGCGCTGGCCCTTAAGAACTGGGACGAGCTTGCGCGCACCCTACGGGCACATGCCGGGGGAGGAGAGAGCAGAGGACAAGCAAGCTGGTGGCTGCTGGGGTAAGTGAGACCCGCGGCAGTCTGCAATACAAAGCATTTGTGGCCCCAGATCTAATTTTACCCATGGCCACACTTTGTCTAGAACCAGCCCTTGTCATTGATACTGATCAATGAGCACTTCCATTAATTCTGAGGAGGAAAACCACTTATTAGTGTATACGATGCCCTATCAGCGCTGAACACAGCAAACACGTCAGTGAGGTTTTCCCAGCTAGTTAATTTGACTGGCTGCAGATTTGATTCTGCTAGCCAGTCAGATAACCCAAATGGCCAGTGCAGCCTTTGCAGTTCTATTACTGAACTGTCTAGCCCATTGATGGTTGTTTTTACTGGAGGAAGAGGGGTGGGCTAAGGCAAGTGGCACTGTATGTCGACGTTTGTACTCATGGGGGAGAGTACTACCCGGGAGAAGTGGGGTGCTTAAATAATAATTTATTATTGAATTAATATAATGAATGAAAATAATTAAATATTTAAATTTAAAAATTTAAAAAAGGCCACTTTCTCACATTGTTTATCAGCTAATCAGAGAGCATTGTCTGATATCGTGTGATGTGTGAAACGGGCAGTCATTGTTTATATCTGTTATTAAGGCCCTTTCCAATTGATGTTACAGGAGCACAGGGGTTTGGGAAAGCACAATTTGCGTTATCTGCCTAGGGCTCCAAAATACCTTGTCTCAGCCCTGCGTCTCATCAGATGCCATAAGTAGGCGGCGCACTGCAAGCAGCAATTGCAACAAATACAAATCACTGCTTTAGAAAGTGAATTGGTGTTATTTTAAGGTCAGACATTTTAATGCTGAAAACTGGAAAAAAAACAACTCCACAAGGACCTGTTTAATTACATAAATATTTCAGATATTTTCAGAAAATAAAAAACAATCCCTATGCTTTGGATCAGTGATTAACTCTAGGTGTGGTCAGATTTTTTTTTTAAATATATTTTTCTTTGAATTTGGATTTGCATTTAGGCATACAAACATTTGCTATATAAATATCAAGATTATATGAAATCAATAATAAACAGTGTCATCGTTATACAATTTTCAAAACTTATCTAAATATTTCAACTAAAGATAAGAAAATTGGCAGAAACAAAACATAAACATATTCCTTCAGTTCAGTGCTCACATGTAATTTGCAAATATTCTTATATTCCTGCATGGGGAAGTCTGCAAAGTGGTGGGGACGACGACTCACTGATATATCCTCAATTAGATTCTAGCATAATACCAATAACTCTATGAATTAGATACACTCTCACTCGGCTATTGAGGCTTTTGTATTATGTAGACGAGAATCTACCAAATTGCAGTGGGTCATTAAAAAAAGGAAAGTCAAGGAGACCAGGTCTTATTAGATTTGCTAGGGTTTCTTTGGGTAAAGTAATATAGTTCTTCCAGTCTAGATAATTGTCTACTTTTTTCAACCAGTGTGATATATGGACATATGTCTTTTTTCAACCGTACTAACTATGTAACTATGTAACTATGACATAGGGGGTATTTCTTCTTTCCTCCAATATAATGGAATCATGGCTTTGCAGCTAAAATCAGCTGGGATCATAATAATTTATTAAAAGAGCATGGAAATCCTGGAAATAAATTAAAGTAGATCAATTGTGGAGATAATGGTGGGTTTTGTGGACAGATGAGTTGCAATATTTCTTTCACTTTGGACCAGAAATGTTTAATTAGATGGCAATCCCACCAAATATGGGTGTATGTGCCCTCATGTTCTAAGCACCACCAACATGTCTGTGGGATAGAGTTATAAATTTTATGTAGTAGGACCGGTGTCTTATACCACCTGCTTACTCGTTTATAGCTGGTTTCCTGGAGATTAATGCATCTGGAGGGTCCCAAGCAATTTTTTATAAATTTGCGTTATTTCTGAAGAGCTAAACTTCACATCCAATTATTTTTCCCATAATTGAATGAAAGGTAGTTGGATAATTCCCTGTAATGTGAAAAGTTTTTTTTTAATATAGTTTGGAAGTAAGTTTAGGAACAGGTTGTGAGGATGACATTAATTGCTCAAACCATGTAAGATCCCTGAGAGAGGATCCTTGCTTCAGGAGCTTCTTAAAGTTTGACTGTAGTTGTGAAAAATGTAGTTGATTGTATTATGGGGAAACAGACGTTGAAAGTGTTCAAAGGTAGGTAAAGTGCCATTTTGTAAGATGTCACTAACGACTTTCCCTGTTAAATTATACTGTAAAGAAGACCATAGTCTAGGATTTGATTCCACCAAACCCAATAGAGCTCCAACTCTAGTTAAAGGGGACGGAATTGGGCTTATGTGGGTTTATATCTGTGTTATCAGTCATTGTCTTCCAGACTGTTAAAGGAGCTTTTGTCAATTGATTAGCTTGAAGACTGTTGCCTCTGAATCTGTCAATTTGTAATATCGCTCGTGTTAAAGAGGACCAATATACTTCCCTCTCAGTAGCTCTATACATTTTGGGATTGGTGTGATTGAACATTACTATGATCCTCCCCTAAGGGGACTAATAAAATGTGCAAAAATAGTTTAATAAAGTTTTTAGTAGTGTAAAAAAATAAATATTATAAGTTAAAAAAAACTTTTCCCATCTTTCCCCTAAAGTCATGTAAAAAAAATAATAAGTTCGGTATCACCGCATCCGTAAAAGTCAGAACTATTACAATATAACATTATTTAACATGCAATTATTTAACTCGAACGATAAACTCCGTAAAAAAAAAAAATCGAAACTCCAAAATCGCAGTTTTTTAGCCACGTTAGCTCTATTAAAAAATGTTAGAGAAAGTGATCCCAAAGTTGTATGTATGAAAAAATGGCACCAATACAAACTACAGCTCATCCCACAAAAAATAAGCCCTCATACTTTTGACTCAAACAAAATAAGCCCTCACATTCAATTGACAGAAAATATAAAAGTTATGGCTCTCAGAATGTGGCGACACAAATAAATTGTTTTTCTTGACAACTCTTTTTATTTTCGTAACAGTAGTAATATATATATAAAAAATATATAAATTTGGTATCACCGTAATGGTTTTGAGCCGCAGAATAAAGTTAAGCTGTCGTTTTTTCCCGCATAGTGAAAGCCGTAAAAACAAAACCCAAAAGAAAATGGAGGAATTGCAATTTTTTCCAATTTTAGCACACAAAGAATTTCCCAGTGCATTATGTGGTATTGTAAATGGTGCCAATAGAAACTAAAAATCCTCCAGCAAAAAATAAGCCCTCATACCACTCCATTACCGTAAATATAAAAAAAGTTATGACTCTTGGAAGGCGGGGAGTGAAAAACTAAAATGAAAAAGCAAAAAATTTCTCAGTCCTGAAAGTGTTAAGAGAGAACGAAGAGTCTGGCAAGGAAGAAATCTAATCTGTAAACCAAAGTATTTTATGGAGGTAGAGGACCAAGGAAATTTGGAGGTAAATATAGCAGAAACCACTAATTCAGGAGGACATGTAATATTTAGTGAAATAGATTTGTTAGGATTAATCTTAAAATTCGATATTTCTTGGAAGTAGTCAAATAGTTCTGATAGAATCGGGAAACATCTTTCCGGGTTTGATGTGATTATAAGAAGATCATCCGCAAAGGCTGCTGCGTGATGAATCTGGGCCTTAAAGGGTTATTCCCAAGTTGAGTCAATTTTTTTTTTTTAGGCAATCTGTGCTGAATTGAAATAAAAAATAATTTGCTGTTAAAATGTTTTAAAAATTAATTCCCTAACTACCTTTTTTTTAAACTTGATAACTCAGCTAGTGCTTGTTATCTTTTCTAAAAAGGGGCGTGAGCGGCTTGATGTTAATCAAGCCGCTCTGCAGTGTGCGCTCTCCTGACGTTGCTAGCTAATGTAGTTCTAGCAGCATCGGGAGAATGTTCGTCTCAACCAGGCATGGTAAGCCAAGTTGAGATGAACACACCGTGAATTGCAACACCACGCCACCCTTCACACATATACACGCATATGCACATATACATATACACACACACACACACACACACACACACACACACAAACACAAAAACACACACACACATTACATGCAGTACCTTGAGCGGACCGCTGACTTCTCCTCCCGACTGCGCGTTCATGCTAGAAATGACATCCTCTCCTAAGGACGGTGAGGATGTCATTGCGCATGTGCGGCCACCGCTAAAGGTAAATAGTGTTGGCCAGATCCCTAGACAACGAGCTACAAACAAAGAGGGACGGACAGCAACTTCAAACAAGAATATCCCGAAAACGACATCGCTGGGCTAAAGACAGGTAATTACAAAAATTATTATCTTTAGAAGGGTGAGCTTAATAGCTCGATTTTTGTAGATGGGAATAAACCTTTAACCCCTTCACGACTGAGCCTGTTTTGGCCTTGAGGATGAGGCAGATTTTTTCAACTCTGACGTGTTAATTTATGTGGTAATAACTCTGCAATGCTTTTATCTATCTAAGCCATTCTGAGATTATTTTCTCGTGACTTATTGTACTTTATGTTAGTGAAAAAATTTGGTCGATAAATTCAATGTTTATTTATGAAAAACATAAAAATTTAGAGAGAATTTGCAAAAATTAAAATTTTTCGAAATTTAAATGTATCTGCTTGGAAGACAGATAGTAATACCACACAAAATAGTTACTATTTCACAAAGCCCATATGTCTACTTTATGTTTGCATAGTTTTTTGAACATCCTTTTATTTTTCTACGACGTTACAAGGCTTAGAACTTTAGCAGCAATTTCTCATATTTTAAAGAAAGTTTCAAAAGGCTATTTTTTCAGGGACCAGTTCAGTTCTGAAGTTGCTTTGAGGGCCTTATATATTACAAAGTCCCCATAACTCACACCATTTTGAAAACTGCACCCCTAAGAGTATTCAAAACAGCATTCAGAAAGTGTTTTAACCCTTTAGGCGTTTCAGAGGAATTAAAGCAAACTAGAGGTGAAATTTACAAATGTCATTTTTTTTGCCAAAATTCACATTTAATAAAAAAAATTCTGTAACACAGAAGGTTTTTCCCCAAAAATGCAACTCAATATTTATTGCCGAGATTCTGCACTTTTTAGAAATATCCCACATGTGGCCCTAGTGCGCTAATGGACTGAAGCACAGGCCTCAGAAGCAAAGGAGCACCTAGTGGATTTTGAGGCCTCCTTTTTTTAGAATATATTTTAGGCACCATGTCAGGTTTGAAGAGTTCTTGTGCTGCCGAAACAGTAAAAACTTCGCAAAAGTGACCCCATTTTGGAAACTTCACCCCTCAAGAAATCTTGCTAGGGGTATAGTTATAATTTTGACCCCACAGTTTGTTTGCTAAATTTATTTGAATTGGTGTGTGAAGGTGAAAATCTGCTTTTCTTCTGAAAAAACTTAGAAATGTGTAATTTTTACAAGGAATAAAGGAGAAAATGCACCACTATATTTGTAAAGCAATTTCTTCCGATTACGGAAATAGCCCATATGTGGTAATACACTGCTGTTTGGACCCACATCAGGGCTCAGAAGAGAAGGAGCGTCATTTGGATTTTGGAGCGCGGAATTTGATGGAATAGTTTTCAGTGCCATGTCGCGTTTGCAATGCACTGGAGGGACCAAAACAATGGAAACTCCCCAAAAGTGACCCCAGTTTGGAAACTAAACCCCTCAAGGAATCTTTCTAGGGGTATAGTTAGCATTTTGAATCCCACAGTTGTTTTGCAAAATTTATTTGAATTGGTGTGTGAAGATGAAAATCTACTTTTTTTCTGAAAAACTTGAAATTTGCAATTTTTACAAGGAATAAAGGAGAAAATGCACCACTACATTTGTAAATAAATTTCTCCCGATTACAGCAATATCCAATATGTGGTAATACACTGCTTTTTGGACCCACAGGAGGGCTCAGAAGAGAAGGAGCGTCATTTGGATTTTGGAGCGCTGATTTTGCTGGAACAGTTTTCAGTGCCATGTCGCGTTTGCAATGCACTGGAGGGACCAAAACAGTGGAAGCCCCCCATAAGTAACCCTTTTTGGAAACTAAACCCCTCAAGGAATCTTTCTAGGGGTATAGTTAGCATTTTGACCCCACAGTTTTTTTTTTAGCTAAATTTATTTGAATTGGTGTGTGAAGATGAAAATCTACTTTTTTTCTGAAAAAACTTAGAGATGTTTGATTTTTACAAGGAATAAAGAAGAAAATGCACCCCTACAGTTGTAAAGCAATTTCTCCCGATTACGGCAATAGCCCATATGTGGTAATACACTGCTGTTTGGACCCACAGCAGGGCTCAGAAGAGAGGGAGCGTCATTTGGATTTTGGAGCGCGGATTTTGCTGGAATAGTTTTCAGTGCCATGTCGCGTTTGCAATGCACTGGAGGGACCAAAACAGTGGAAGCCCTGCAAAAGTGACTCCATTTTGGAAACTAAACCCCTCAAGGAATCTTCCTAGGGGTATAGTTAGCATTTTGACCCCACAGTTTTTTTTGCTAAATTTATTTGAATTGGTGTGTGAAGCTGAAAATCTGCTTTTATTCTGAAAAAACTTAGAAATGTTACATTTTTACAAGGAATAAAGGAAAAAATGCACCCCTACATTTGTAAAGCAATTTCTCCCGATTACGTCAACAGCCCATATGTGGTAATACACTGCTGTTTGGACCCACAGCAGGGCTCAGAACAGATGGAGCGTCATTTGGATTTTGGATCGCGGACTTTGCTGGAATAGTTTTTAGTGCCATGTCGCGTTTGCAATGCACTGGAGGGACCAAAACAATGGAAAGTCCTAAAAAGTGACCCCATTTTGGAAACTACGCCCCTCAATGAATTTTTTCTATGGGTGTGATCACTTTTTTAACCCCATTGTTTTTTTGCAGAATGTTGTGGATATCTGGCGTGAAAAAGAACATTTTTCACAAATGCTTCATTTATAGGACAGATTTTTCAGACACAGAGCATGCAAGTGAAGAAAAGCACCTCAACATGTATTGGCCCATTTGTACCAAGTTCAGAAATACCCCCAAAGTGGACCAAATATTTTGTGTGGACACATGGCAGTGCCTGGAAGTGAAGGAGCAGCCTTAGGTTTTCAGGGTCCAAGTTTTGCATGAGACTCTGAGCCCCCATAATGTTGGAAAACCCCCAGAAATGACCCCATTTTGATAACTACACCTCCTCATGGCATTGTACGGCTTGAGCATCTGTCAGAAAGGTCCACTCCCCCCATGAACTTATTATAGGCCTGGATGCAGACAGGACGTGACGTGGTGGTGTATGTTGCACCACGCACAGGGACAAGAGAGCAGGTGGCATGATGGATTGATGTCAGAATTAGGACATCCTTCTTGTCCCTGAATTTCAGAAATAGGACCCCTTCGCTATGGAGCGACCTGCCCTCCCCACGCTGCAGGGGTTAGCCGAGAAGGGTTTTTGGAAGCTTTCTAGTTTTTGCGGACCATCCCACATGCCACCGTTTTTTGCTCCGCCAGGCATTTGAACAGGGGTACACTTGTATACCAGTTGTCTATATACAAGTGGTACCCCTGATTAAACAGTGCGTGCAGGAGGTCCCAGACAATCTTCCCAGTTGTAGTCAGGATGGGTGGACAGTTTGGGGGCTCAATCTGACTGTCCCTTCCCTCATATATTTTAAACGTGTGTGTGTGTGTGTAGCCTGACTCCGCCTCACACAACTTGTACATTTTTATGCCATACCTGGCACGTTTGTTGGGCAAATACTGCCTGAACTTCACCCTTCCCTTGAAATGCACCAGGGACTCGTCAATGGCAATTTCTCTGCCAGGGGTATAAGATGGAGAAAACTTTTGGGCCAAATGGGAAATAAGGGGTCTAATTTTGTAGAGTATATCAAAATTGGGGTCATCCTGGAGGGGAGCACTGTGTATTATCATTGAAATGTAAAAACTTCTGTATTGCCTCAAAACGAGCCCTGGGCATTGTGGTGCGGTATAAGGGGCAGTGGTACAGAATATCTGTGGACCAATAAGACCTCACTGATGGCTTCTTCATTAGGCCCATATTCAGTACCAATCCACAGTACTGCAGAATTTCTGCTTTGTCGGTGGGATGCCACCTGTATGGCCTGGCATAAAAACTACCGGGGTTGACAGCAATAAATTGTTAAGCACATAGATTTGTTTGCTCAACAATATTTTCCACAAGGCTGTCCGAAAAAAAGAGCTGGAAAAACTAAATCTTGGACAGCCCTGCTGTCTGGACTTGGACCCCTGCAGCAGCAGTAAAGTCTGGTACTTGGGGAGTGTAGGAGGTTGGGGGCAACCAATTAGGCTCAGGTGCAGGTGTAACTTGAACACTAATGCTCCGGCGACTGCGAGGGGGTTCCTCGGCGTCCCTTGAGGGGGGACGACAGAGAAAAAGCAGACATAGCATCACTCGCAGTACCAGTGTCTGTTGCAAGCATCTCATACGCCTCCTCTGCAGTAAAGGTTTTGCGGGCCATTTTTATTGTATATGAGTGAATGTATATGTATACAAAAAAACATATATTTACACTAAATACTAACATACACTAATATTTTTTTATTTTATGACACTAAAACTGACTTAGGGCCTGTTCACATCAGCGTTGGCTTTCCGTTCCTGGGTTCCGTCGGGTGAACCCCACAACGGAAAGTGAAACTGAAACCACAGCTTCCGTTTCCGTCACCATTGAAATCAATGGTGACGGAAACATTGCTAATTCACCGGATGGAAACCTCAGACGGAACCCCAAACGGAAAGCGAACGGTGATGTGACCAGGCCCTAACACTGACTAAACTACACTGACAAAAAAACAATGACTAACTGAAAATCATACACTGACTGACGTTAACTGACTGACGCTAACTGACTGACGCTGACTAACAGACGATCTGACGCTGACCAACAGACGGTCTGAAATTAAGTGACGCTGACACTGACTGACACTAAATAAATTGACACAGACTAACACTGACTAAATTGACGCTGACAAAAAGACGATGACTAATTGACGCTGACTCATTGACAAACAGACGGTCTGGCGCTGACTAACAGACGGACTGATGCGCTGACCTAACACTAACGTACACTAATATTTTTTTTTATTTTATGACACTAAAACTGACTAAACTACACTGACAAAAAGACGATGACTAACTTACCCTGACTGATTGACAAACAGACGGTCTGACGCTAACAGACGGTCTGACGCTGACTAACAGACGGTCTGAAACTAAGTGACGCTGACACTGACTGACACTGAATAAATTGACGCAGACTAAATTGACGCTGACTAAATTGACGCTAACTCACACTGACTAAATGGACGCTGACTAACACTGACTAAATGGACGGTGACTAACACTGACGCTGACTAACACTGACTAAATGGACGCTGACTAACACTGACGCTGACTAACACTGACTAAATGGATGCTAACTAACACTAACGCTTACTAATACTGATTAAATGGACGCTGGCTAAACTTTTTTTTTGAGTTTTATGAATTAAAAAAAAAAAAAAAAGAACAAAAAAAAAAAAATCCCTTATAGACTGGGAGAGGAAGGGGGGGGGCTGATCACAGTTACACACTGTGATCAAGGGATTAATGGGGATATTATGTGATTTCTGAACTTTCTTTTCTCTTCACACGACACGACACGCTACAGGCTCTGATCTCCTCGACTTCCTGACTCTAACAGAGGAGATCAGAGCCTATGATGTACTTCCTTCTAAGAAGTATGATCCGATTGGCAAGTCTGCACAGACTAACCAATCAGAGCATTCTACAACAAGGGACCGCTACAATTGGTCCCTTATTGTCTGCCCGGACATCAGGGCAGACTGTATAATGACGGGGTAGGGAGACAAGCCGGTGAGCCCTAATCTACCCACCACTCAGTCCCTGCCTACTTGCACGGCCCATCCTAGGCGACGGCGTACAACTGGGCGACGGTCCCTACGCTCAATATGTGTACGACAGACAAACAGACAAGGGTACACAGAAGCTAAGGGAAATGGGGCAGTTGCCCATGGAAATACCGTGAGCAACAGGAGCAGTGAACGAGCCGAGTCAAACCAGGAGTGTACGAGGTACCAAACGCAGAGCAGGAGCGTAGTCAGTAAAACCAGGGTTAAAATGAAGCAAGGTTAATAATAATAGCAGGAGTAGCAAAGCCAGGAAACAGGAAAGAATCACAGGCAAAGACAAGCAGGAAATGAAGGTATAAATAGGCCGAGGGCGGGAGCTAGAACCGTCTGGCCAGGCTGTGATAGGTTCTCCCACTCCTTTGCCTACCAGCCTGAGTGTTAGCAGATTGAGTCACTCTATCAGACCTAGGAGCAGGTGCAGACTGATTAACCACGGGCGTCGACACAGAAGCTGTGTCTGGCAGATCCTTTACTGTACCCCCCCTTTTATGAGGGGCCACTGGACCCTTTCTAGGTGGACCTGGCTTATTGGGGCACCGAAGATGGAACCTTCTGAGCAATACCCCAGCGTGAACATCCCGGGCGGGTACCCAAGTCCTCTCCTCAGGCCCGTATCCTTTCCAATGGACCAGGTACTGGAGGGAGCCTTGGACCATCCTGCTTTCCACAATCTTGGCCACCTCGAATTCCATCCCTTCAGGGGTGAGAACAGGAACCGGAGGTTTCCTCGAGGTAGCCAAGGACGGGGAGAAGCGTTTCAGAAGGGAGGCATGAAACACGTCGTGTATTCGAAAAGACGGGGGTAACTCCAGTCAGAAGGAGACAGGGTTAAGGACCTCAATGAACTTGTACGGCCCTATATACCGTGGAGCTAATTTTTTGGACGGGACTTTAAGGCGCAAATTTTTTGAAGACAGCCACACCAGATCCCCGACCACAAACAAGGGGTTAGCAGAACGTCTTCTATCTGCCTGAGTCTTTTGTATGCTCTGGGACGCCTCTAGGTTCTTCTGAACCTGGGCCCATACTGTGCACAGTTCCCGATGCACGACATCTACCTCGGGATTGTTGGAACCACCAGGTGAAACGGAAGAGAACTGTGGATTAAACCCAAAATTACAGAAAAAGGGGGAGACCCCTGACGAGTTACTGACCCGGTTATTAAGGGAAAATTCGGCGAGGGAAATGAAGGAGACCCAATCATATTGACAGTCAGAGATAAAACACCTTAAATATTGTTCTAGAGACTGATTAGTCCTCTCGGTTTGGCCATTAGTTTCAGGATGGAAGGCCGAGGAGAAGGACAGATCAATCTCCAACTTTTTACAGAAAGCTCTCCAAAACAATGAAACAAATTGTACCCCTCTGTCAGAAACAATATTGACAGGAACCCCATGGAGACGCAGGATGTGTTTGACAAACAAGGTAGCTAACGTCTTAGCATTGGGTAGTTTCTTGAGAGGCACAAAGTGGCACATCTTACTGAAGTGATCTACTACAAGCCACACCACCGACTTGCCTTGAGATGGAGGCAGATCGGTGATAAAATCCATGGAGATATGGATCCAAGGTCTCTGGGGAATGGGCAAAGAACATAGTAAGCCCGCTGGTCGGGACCTGGGAGTTTTGGACCTACCTCAAATTTCACAAGCGGCGATGTAGGCCTTAACGTCTTTAGGCAACCCAGGCCACCAATAGTTTCTGGCAATGAGGTGCTTGGTACCCAGGATGCCTGGATGGCCAGATAGTGCAGAGTCATGACTTTCCCTGAGTACCCTTAGCCGGAATTGCAGGGGAACAAACAGCTTGTTCTCAGGAAGGTTCCCGGGAGCTGAACCTTGATCAGCCGCAATTTCGGAGACTAAGTCAGAATCAACAGAGGAAATGATTATACCTGGGGCAAAACACAAGCAGGATCTTCCTCCGAAGGAGGGCTGGTCATGAAGCTATGCGACAGTGCATCAGCTTTAATATTTTTAGACCCAGCCCTATAGGTGACCAAAAAGTTGAATCTAGTAAAAAACAACGCCCATTGAGCTTGTCTCGGGTTTAGCTTCCGGGCAGATTTTAGGAAAACCAGATTCTTGTGGTCGTTAAGGACCGTTACCTGGTGCCTAGCCCCCTCCAGGAAGTGGCACCACTCTTCAAATGCCCATTTAATGGCTAAGAGTTTGCGGTTGCCAATGTCATAGTTACTCTCAGTGGGCGAGAACTTCCTGGAGAAGTAGGCACAGGGACGGAGATGGGTGAGGGACCTGGTACCCTAGGACAAGACAGCACCCACTCCCACCTCGGAGGCGTCAACCTCCACGATGAATGGCTCCATTTCGTTAGGCTGAATCAGCACGGGGGCCGAAATAAAGCACTTTTTAAGGACCTCAAAAGCCTGGACCGCCTCCGGAGGCCAGTAGAGGAGATCAGCACCTTTGTGAGTAAGATCCGTAAGAGGCTTAGCGATGACCGAGAAGTTAGCAATAAATCTCGTGTAATAATTAGCAAACACAAGGAAGCACTGTAACGCCTTCAGGGAGGCAGGTTGGACCCATTCAGCCACAGCCTCAACCTTGGCAGGGTCCATGCGGAATTCATGAGGAGTGAGGATTTGACCCAAAAATGGTATCTCCTGGACCCGAAACACACATTTTTCGGTTTTAGCAAAGAGTTTGTTTTCCCGAAGGGCCTGGAGCACCTTCCTGACATGCTCAATGTGGGAGGACCAGTCCTTGGAAAACACAAGTGTGTCATCAAGGTACACTACAAGAAATACCCCCAGGTAGTCTCTTAAAATCTCATTTATGAAATTCTGGAAGACAGCGGGAGCATTACACAACCCAAAGGGCATGACGAGTTATTCTAAATGACCTTCGGGCATGTTAAACGCAGTCTTCCACTCATCCCCCTCTCTGATGCGGATAAGGTTGTAAGCCCCCCAGAAGATCAAACTTAGAGAACCATTGGGCCCCCTGAACCTGATTGAAGAGATTAGGAATCAAAGGAAGGGGATACTGGTTCCTTACAGTGACCTTATTCAAGTTTCGGTAATCGATGCACGGCCTAAGACCACCATCCTTCTTCCCTACGAAGAAGAAGCCAGCACCTACCGGAGAAGTAGAGGGGCGAATGTAACCCTTGGCCAGGCATTCCTGGATATGCTCTCTCATGGCTTCACGTTCGGGACAAGAGAGATTAAATATCCTACCCTTAGGGAGCTTAGCTCCTGGTACCAAATCGATAGCGCAATCGTATTCTCTATGAGGAGGTAAGACTTCGGAGGCCTTTTTAGAAAAAACATCAGTGAAGTCCTGAATAAACTCAGGTAGAGTGTTCACCTCCTCAGGGAGAGAAATAAAATGAACAGAAAAACATGACATCGTGCATTCATTACCTCATTTGGTAAGATCCCCCGTATTCCAGCTAAACGTGGGATTATGCATCTGCAACCAGGGAAGGCCTAAAACCAAATCGGACGATAATACCTGCATCACCAGTACAGAGCACTGCATGGAGCCAACAATGAGTTCAAAAACAGGGGTATGCTGCGTAAAATAACCATTAGCAAGTGGAGTGGAGTCGATACCCACTACCAGGACAGGTTTAGGCAAATCAATCAATTGCATAACTAGAGACATAGCAAATTCCACAGACATAATATTAGCAGAAGACCCTGAATCCACGAAGGCACTGCCGGTGGCAGACCTACCCTCAAAAGTGACCTGAAAGGGAAGCAAGATCTTATTAGGTTTCATATTTACGGGAAATACCTGTGCGCCCAAGTGACCTCCCCGATGGTCACTTAGGCGCAGAAGTTCTTCCGGCTGCTTATTCTTACGACTAGGACAGTTGTTCACTTGATGCTTGTCATCCCCACAGTAGAAGCAGAGACCATTCTTCCTGCAGAGCTCTCTACGTTGTTGGGGAGACACGGAGGCCCCGAGTTGCATTGGTTCATCCGAGTTTTCCGAACGAAGCAACGGAACCTCGGGAGCCATCATGGGGGAGCCAGAGGAGAAAGCACAAAAACTTTCAAGTTGTCGTTCCCTGAGACGTCGGTCAAGACGTACCGCTAAAGCCATAACCTGATCTAGAGAGTCTGAAGAGGGATAACTAACTAACAGGTCTTTCAGGGCGTTAGACAGACCCAATCTAAACTGGCACCTCAAGGCAGGGTCATTCCACCGAGAAGCTACACACCACTTCCTAAAGTCAGAACAGCACTCCTCAATGGGTCTCTTACCCTGACGTAAGGTCACCAGCTGACTATCGGCAAAGGCAGTCTTGTCAGTCTCGTCATATATGAGCCTGAGAGCAGAAAAAAAAAGATCAACAGAGGAAAGTTCAGGGGCGTCAGGAGCAAAGGAGAAGGCCCATTCTTGGGGCCCGTCCTGGAGCCGGGACATAATTATACCCACTCGCTGGCTCTCAGAACCTGAGGAGTGGGGCCTTAGACGGAAATAGAGCCTACAACTCTCCCGAAAGGAGAAAAAAGTCTTCCGGTCCCCTGAGAACCGGTCAGGCAACTTGAGGTGGGGTTCAAGAGGTGAGGTGGGGGGCACTACCAGGGTAGCATCACGCTGGTTGCCCCTCTGAGCCAGGGTTTGGACCTGTAGGGAGAGGCCCTGCAATTGCTGAGCCAGGGTCTCAAGGGGGTCCATATTTGTGTCAGGGACCAGGGTAGAAAAGGTATATGGGCCTGTGATTATGTAATGACGGGGTAGGGAGACAGACAGGTGAGCCCTAATCTACCCGCCACTCAGTCCCTGCCTACTTGCATGGCCCGTCCTAGGCGACGGCGTACAACTGGGCGATGGTCCCTACGCTCAATATGTGTACGACAGACAAACAGACAAGGGTACACAGAAGCTAAGGGAAATGGGGCAGTTGCCCATGGCAACACCGTGAGCAACAACAGGAGTAGTGAACGAGCCGAGTCAAACCAGGAGTGTATGAGGTACCAAACGCAGAGCAGGAGCGTAGTCAGTAAAGCCAGGGTCAAAATGAAGCAAGGTCAATAATAATAGCAGGAGCAGCAGAGCCAGGAAACAGGAAAGAATCACAGGCAAAGACAAGCAGGAAATGAAGGTATAAATAGGCCGAGGGCGGGAGCTAGAACCGTCTGGCCAGGCTGTGATAGGTTCTCCCACTCCTGAGCCTACCAGCCTGAGTGTTAGCAGATCGAGTTACTCTATCAGACCTAGGAGCAGGTGCAGACTGATTAACCACGGGCGTCGACACAGAAGCTGTGCCTGGCAGATCCTTTACAGACTGACTGAGAAGTTAACCGCCGCTGCGGTGTAGCGCTGTGCGGCAGTGAACTTTTAAAGCACGGACGTTACTGCACGCCCAGGTGCACGAAGTTGCTGCTCTCTTGGGCGTTCATTTAAGCGAAGATGCGGGAAAGGGTTAAAGGGTAACTACAAACTTCTGACATGTCATAGTAACCCACTTCGTTTCTGTTTTTGCTTTTTCCAGAAAGGCAATGTATGGGAGTATGGACTCATAGACTTTCTATTGAGCACAGAGGCAGACACAGACTTTAGAGGGCTCCTGTGCAAAGAATGTGCCAGGGCCCCCCATAACCTAACCACGCCCACGCGCATATAAAACTATACAAATCTATATTGCACATTTTATTACTAGTTTAGAACACAAGTAACAAACATAAATAATGCAAATAACTTCCATATTTAATAACTGAGTATAACACAAAGCACTCATGTAACTAAGTAACTAAGTGCCTTATACGCTGCAGGCCGAATGTGGTTTGCAGCCTATAGAATTCAATTGTATTTGCGTCCTGAGATTCAGATACAAGTGAATGTGGCTCAGGGGCGGATTAAGGGTACCATGGGCCCCTGGCAGTTCACAAAGTGTGCTCCCGAACTTTGAAGACGCTGTACTATATATTTGCAGATTTCTGTTTAGGCGGCCACAGATCTGGGACGGTTTTGAATTTGGTGTAAAAGCAGAATGAGCCATACAGAAGAGAGAAAGCAGAATACTGAGACAGTAAAGAGGTCAGGAGTTTTAAATTGTTAGTGGTTTCTGGAAAAGACAAATCTGCTGTGCGTAAATATCAAGAACCTGCCTCTGATTAAAGTCCAAGACAATTTTTTTTGTTTTTTTTTCACTTTCACTCGCTGCCTTCCTAGAGCCATAACTTTTTTATTTTTTTACATCAATGGAGTGGTGTCTAAAGGATTATTTTTTGCGCGAGGAGTTGTAGTTTTTATTGGCACCATTTAAAAGTGCCATATAATGGGTGAATTGTAAAAAAACTGAGATTTCTCTATGTTTTTTGGGTTTAGTTTTTACTGTATGTATATATTTACCTTATCTTAAGGTAAAAGTAGATTTTAAATCTAATTTTACCTTAAGATATGGTAAATATATACAGCACCAGAACCAAGCTCAGTACATAAATATACAGCACCAAAAACAAGCTCAGTATATATATACAGCACCAGAACAAAGCTCAGTATATAAATACAGCAGCAGAACCAAGCTCAGTACATATATACAATGCCAGAACCAAGCTCAGTATATATATATATATATATATATATATATACAACACCAGAAACAAGCTCAGTACATATATACAGCACCAGAACAAAGATCAGTACATATATACAGACCCAGAACCAAGCTCGGTACAGATATACAGCTCCAGAACAAAGCTCAGTACATAAATATAGCACCAGAACCAAGCCAGTACATATATAGAGTACCATGACCAAGCTTATTATATATATATACTGTAGCATCCATGGCCGCGGGCCGTTGAGTTCACTCACCTCCCGACGCCCGCAGCCATGGATCTGTGAGCGCTGGTCCCCTGTCTCCCTCCTAGGAGACGCCAGCGCTCATTTCCGCTCCGTTCAGCTGTGTCCCGTAGGGTGCGCGCGCACGCTCGCGCCCGGCCTTAAAGGGCCAGTGCGCGCAATAAGGAAATCGTCATCATCATCAACTGCCACGATTTCCTGGTCTATAAGAAGGCCCCTGGCCTTCTAATCCTTGCCTGAGCGTTGTTAGTTTTCCCAGTCTGTCTTGCAAATGGTCCCTTAGTGTTTCCCGTTCCTGTTGTTACCCGTGCCTTGTTCCCCGTTCCTGTTTTGCCTTAGTATCAAGTCATGCCACGTCCTGTGTCATCTGCCACGTCCTGTGTCATCTGCCACGTCTAGAGGAATCTGCCACATCCTGTGTCATCTGCCACGTCCAGAGGAATCTGCCACGTCCTGTGTCATCTGCCACGTCCAGAGGAATCTGCCATGTCCTGTGTCATCGGCCACGTCCAGAGGAATCCGCCACGTCCTGTGTCATCTGCCACGTCCGGAGGAATACGCCACGTCTGGCGCAACTTGCGGCTCCTGTGTCATCCGCCACGTTTGGCGCCATCTGCTGCACCCATCTCATCTGTGCCAGAGCTGCGGCCACCATCTGGACTATTCAGGTACCCTTGTGCAGGACATTGTATTTCTGGGGTGTCCTGTTGTTTAGCCAGCTGCCTCCCCGCTACGGCGGTACGCCCTAGTGGGTCCACTAACCCGCTTTGTGACATATACAGCACCAGAACAAAGCTCATTACATATATACAGCACCAGAACAAAGCTCAGTACATAAATACTGCACACGATCCAAGCTCAGTACATAATTACAGAACCAGAACAAAGCTCAGTACATAGATACAGCACCAGAACAAAACTCAGTACATATATGCATATTTATTTAGTGCATATTTATTTATATTTAGTGGTTTAGGTGGCATTAGTGTTGCAGGGTGCTGTCGCCATTTTTTGTCTGCTGTATTTCTGCAGTCACAGGTGTTCTTGCACCTGCATACATTTTGTATCATTTAGTTGGAATGTGCTGTTCAACTTTTTGTTGTGTTTATGTGATCCATATATGTGGGGTTAGTGACTGCCTCCACTTGTTGTTCTTGCACTCCTCCCATTCTGCCCTGGGTGATTTTAATCAGTTCAATGCTGGATCCTACCATCCCCAGGTATATATGTAGGCTTAGTCCCAGTTCTGGGTGTATGTGCAGCGTAGGTTCCCACCTTACAGAGGTCGCCTTGTCGTGGCAGGTGGGCTAACACTTTTTGATCAAAATGTGCACTAAGAACCTCCCTATTTGTAAGTAGATTTAGCTTTAGTGCATATTTATTTATATTTAGTGGTTTAGGTGGCATTAGTGTTGCAGGGTGCTGTCGCCATTTTTTGTCTGCTGTATTTCTGCAGTCACAGGTGTTCTTGCACCTGCATACATTTTGTATCATTTAGTTGGAATGTGCTGTTCAACTTTTTGTTGTGTTTATGTGATCCATATATGTGGGGTTAGTGACTGCCTCCACTTGTTGTTCTTGCACTCCTCCCATTCTGCCCTGGGTGATTTTAATCAGTTCAATGCTGGATCCTACCATCCCCAGGTATATATGTAGGCTTAGTCCCAGTTCTGGGTGTATGTGCAGCGTAGGTTCCCACCTTACAGAGGTCGCCTTGTCGTGGCAGGTGGGCTAACACTTTTTGATCAAAATGTGCACTAAGAACCTCCCTATTTGTAAGTAGATTTAGCTTTAGTGCATATTTATTTATATTTAGTGGTTTAGGTGGCATTAGTGTTGCAGGGTGCTGTCGCCATTTTTTGTCTGCTGTATTTCTGCAGTCACAGGTGTTCTTGCACCTGCATACATTTTGTATCATTTAGTTGGAATGTGCTGTTCAACTTTTTGTTGTGTTTATGTGATCCATATATGTGGGGTTAGTGACTGCCTCCACTTGTTGTTCTTGCACTCCTCCCATTCTGCCCTGGGTGATTTTAATCAGTTCAATGCTGGATCCTACCATCCCCAGGTATATATGTAGGCTTAGTCCCAGTTCTGGGTGTATGTGCAGCGTAGGTTCCCACCTTACAGAGGTCGCCTTGTCGTGGCAGGTGGGCTAACACTTTTTGATCAAAATGTGCACTAAGAACCTCCCTATTTGTAAGTAGATTTAGCTTTAGTGCATATTTATTTATATTTAGTGGTTTAGGTGGCATTAGTGTTGCAGGGTGCTGTCGCCATTTTTTGTCTGCTGTATTTCTGCAGTCACAGGTGTTCTTGCACCTGCATACATTTTGTATCATTTAGTTGGAATGTGCTGTTCAACTTTTTGTTGTGTTTATGTGATCCATATATGTGGGGTTAGTGACTGCCTCCACTTGTTGTTCTTGCACTCCTCCCATTCTGCCCTGGGTGATTTTAATCAGTTCAATGCTGGATCCTACCATCCCCAGGTATATATGTAGGCTTAGTCCCAGTTCTGGGTGTATGTGCAGCGTAGGTTCCCACCTTACAGAGGTCGCCTTGTCGTGGCAGGTGGGCTAACACTTTTTGATCAAAATGTGCACTAAGAACCTCCCTATTTGTAAGTAGATTTAGCTTTAGTGCATATTTATTTATATTTAGTGGTTTAGGTGGCATTAGTGTTGCAGGGTGCTGTCGCCATTTTTTGTCTGCTGTATTTCTGCAGTCACAGGTGTTCTTGCACCTGCATACATTTTGTATCATTTAGTTGGAATGTGCTGTTCAACTTTTTGTTGTGTTTATGTGATCCATATATGTGGGGTTAGTGACTGCCTCCACTTGTTGTTCTTGCACTCCTCCCATTCTGCCCTGGGTGATTTTAATCAGTTCAATGCTGGATCCTACCATCCCCAGGTATATATGTAGGCTTAGTCCCAGTTCTGGGTGTATGTGCAGCGTAGGTTCCCACCTTACAGAGGTCGCCTTGTCGTGGCAGGTGGGCTAACACTTTTTGATCAAAATGTGCACTAAGAACCTCCCTATTTGTAAGTAGATTTAGCTTTAGTGCATATTTATTTATATTTAGTGGTTTAGGTGGCATTAGTGTTGCAGGGTGCTGTCGCCATTTTTTGTCTGCTGTATTTCTGCAGTCACAGGTGTTCTTGCACCTGCATACATTTTGTATCATTTAGTTGGAATGTGCTGTTCAACTTTTTGTTGTGTTTATGTGATCCATATATGTGGGGTTAGTGACTGCCTCCACTTGTTGTTCTTGCACTCCTCCCATTCTGCCCTGGGTGATTTTAATCAGTTCAATGCTGGATCCTACCATCCCCAGGTATATATGTAGGCTTAGTCCCAGTTCTGGGTGTATGTGCAGCGTAGGTTCCCACCTTACAGAGGTCGCCTTGTCGTGGCAGGTGGGCTAACACTTTTTGATCAAAATGTGCACTAAGAACCTCCCTATTTGTAAGTAGATTTAGCTTTAGTGCATATTTATTTATATTTAGTGGTTTAGGTGGCATTAGTGTTGCAGGGTGCTGTCGCCATTTTTTGTCTGCTGTATTTCTGCAGTCACAGGTGTTCTTGCACCTGCATACATTTTGTATCATTTAGTTGGAATGTGCTGTTCAACTTTTTGTTGTGTTTATGTGATCCATATATGTGGGGTTAGTGACTGCCTCCACTTGTTGTTCTTGCACTCCTCCCATTCTGCCCTGGGTGATTTTAATCAGTTCAATGCTGGATCCTACCATCCCCAGGTATATATGTAGGCTTAGTCCCAGTTCTGGGTGTATGTGCAGCGTAGGTTCCCACCTTACAGAGGTCGCCTTGTCGTGGCAGGTGGGCTAACACTTTTTGATCAAAATGTGCACTAAGAACCTCCCTATTTGTAAGTAGATTTAGCTTTAGTGCATATTTATTTATATTTAGTGGTTTAGGTGGCATTAGTGTTGCAGGGTGCTGTCGCCATTTTTTGTCTGCCATATATATATAAAGGTAGGAGATATTCTGGTCATCTGATTATCTTGAGAGAGTCATTAAGAGAGAACGGCAGCCCAAATGGAAATAGCCAGCTGTATGAGATGGATTTTTCTTTCAAAACGTCCGTTACAGGCTTGAGTTTTTTACGTTTGTTAAGGGTTACTGATGATATATCCTGGAAAATTGTAACCCAATACCCATCATGCATTATCTCTTGGAGACCTCTGGACTTTTTAATGACTGCATCTCAGCGTGTAGAATTAAGAACTCTACATATAATGTCACATGGTGGATCTCCATCCTTAGGTTTAGCACGTAAGGCTCGGTGGGCTCTCTTACTTGTTAATGATGAGTCAAATTCAGGAGCCAATAATGGTCTAAGAATGGCATAGGTAGATCCCAGGACTTCTGCAGTAGGGAGAGTTTCTGGAACACCTCTTAAACAGAGGTTATGTCTCCTTATTTTGGTCTTCAATATATGTCAATAGGCTGTTGAGGGGATTTTGACATGTGTTGAAAGCTTCTGCTGTGGCATTACGGAAGTTTAAGAGAGAAGTTTGGTTATCTTCCAATTGCTCGACTCTACCACTCATTTGTTGCATCTCCTATTTGATATTTATTAACTCCTTCATAATAGATTTGAGACAATACTCAATTATTTTCTGCATGGCTTGCTGCGATAGTTGGATAGAAGTGAGGCCTCCCACGTGTCCTCTTCACCAGAACTTTTTCCTGAGGATTCCATAGTCTTTGGGACTAGTGTAGGGGTGGGTGCTATTTTATGGGAGTGTCTCTTGGTAGAAGGAGATCTCTTGCTGAGAAATGTATCCATTTCAGATTGGGCTTTCTATTGCTTTTTGGGGGTTCCCCACCCATCAGCGTTGCCACTCTTGACCATGATGAACAAGCTATGATCACTGCAAACTTTGTGGTGAAGCACAGTGCCAATGTAAATGTTATCAGCTATTGTAGGTTTCTTCCCCCTTTCCTTCAGTTGATCAAATCAAGATCATTGGGCAACAGTCCATAAAAAAATTGTGCTAAATACCCTACTTATATAGGCTCCATACTGCAAATATACTGTTTCTTTAAGAGCGCCAAATCTTCAGCAATATGTGTCGATATGAATTGTAAGGAGAGCAAATATTTGAATTAAAATGAAGTGTTAATAAATTAAACAGACTAGCGGTAGTAAATTTAACAGTGTTATGTTTCACATAAGCAGTGTATCAATGGAACCCTTTGTCAAAATGTCTCCCAAAACCACAGAAGTCTGTCTCAGGCAATCAGGATATTGAAAACTATTGGATATTAGATTGCACTCAAAACACAGTACCAGTGCAATCCAATATGGCGGTATCTATAAAATGAGGGTATACCCCTTGAAAACTATGCCGCTGCTTTATTTATTGCCTAGGCCGCAGACTTCACTATGTATAACAGGGGTATCCCAAAGAATAGGTAGGTGTCCGGTACTGTGAACTTTCTTGGGTGGCCTTGAGATCGCCGGGACTAGGTACGATGGGGTCCAGTGAGGGTCAGACAAGCAGGTCTGGAGTAGCTCAGCAGCAGGCCGAAGGCCGGGGATACCGGCCGACGATAGGCCCAATCTGAGTATCACTCGTACGGGAGTGTAAAACCACTCAACAGATTCTACTCCACTCCTAGGGTATGTTCACATGGCCTATTTTCAGCCGTTTTGCAGAACGCCTCCAAACATCTGCCCATTGATACACCCCGTAAAATAGAAGTGCATGTCACTTCTTGAGCCAGTTTTGGAGCCGTTTTTCATTATCTCAATAGAAAAACAGCCCCAAAAACGTCCGTAAAATACACATAAAAAACACCTGATGCATAAAAAAATGGCTGTAAATCAGAGGCTGTTTTTCATTGAACACAGCTCCGTATTTTACAACCGCTTTTTGTTAAGCATGTAAACATACCCCTACAATGAGGGTATCCTCCTGAGACTGAAAACCACCGGGGTTATAGGGGCAGATTGCTGCAGATTTTATCAGTAGTCTACCGAGCTCTCTTTTTAGGCGACCATCTCGTTCAGAGCGCTAGCCCCGCCCCCTTCAGATTGTTTCTTCAACAAAATATCTGTATTTTTCTTGGTCAACATAGTTATGTAATAATAATCACCAAGTATATCTAAGTGAGGTATCATCTTTCTATCTGTACGTTAGAGTAACTGTATTTCAAAAAGTACAAATAATTTTTAATAAAAACGAATTATAAAGTTGCACAAAGCACACTGATATATAAATCTGTTTCAACGGTTTACATAGCCTTTAAACCATTATTTCTTAAGGGGCAGTACACGTACCACAAAGGGTACATGCTGCCCCCTCAGGGAGTACGTGTTTAGCACAAACCATAAAAAGTTGCTCTTTTTACTGGTGCTGTATGTATGTACTGAGCTTTGTTCTGGTGCTGTATTTATGCACTAAGCTTTGTTCTGGTGCTGTATCTATGTACTGAGCTTTGTTTTGGTGTTGTATCTATGTACTGAGCTTGGTTCTGGTGCTGTATATATGTACTGAGCTTTGTTTTGGTTCTGTACCTATGTACTGAGCTTGGTTCTAGTGCTGTATATATTTACTGAGTGTCACAATCTGTGGGTATGTGGACCCACTGGGCCGTACCGCTGTGGTGGGATAGCAAATGGCAACACAGTGTACCAAGTAAAGTCTATAGTCCGAGTAAGGGTACCTGTGGTAGTTCAGACAGTAGCGATGGTTAGGCTTGGTTGGGACCTTGGCAGCAGACACCAGGCATGTTGTAACACAGCAGACGTGATAGGTGGCACAACACGACTCCAGCTCTCTAAGGTACAGGAACAAGGTAGCACAGGATACAGGATACAGGTCGCAACCCTGGGAACTGGAAAACACTAAGGGGCCATTTGCAAGACTAACACAGGTTCTGTTTTGGTTCTGTACCTATGTACTGAGCTTTGTTCTAGTGCTGTATATATTTACTGAGTGTCACAATCTGTGGGTATGTGGACCCACTGGGCCGTACCGCTGTAGTGGGATAGCAAATGGCCACACAGTGTACCAAGTAAAGTCTATAGTCCGAGCAAGGGTACCTGTGGTAGTTCAGACAGTAGCGATGGTTAGGCTTGGATGGGACCTTGGCAGCAGACACCAGGCATGTTGTAACACAGCAGACGTGATAGGTAGCACAACACGACTCCAGCTCTCTAAGGTACAGGAACAAGGTAGCACAGGATACAGGATACAGGTCGCAACCCTGGGAACTGGAAAACACTAAGGGGCCATTTGCAAGATTAACACAGGTAAACACAATAACGCTCAGGCAATGAGTGAAGGGGCAGGTCCCTTCTTATAGTCCATGGTGATTAGACAATTCTGAACATGTGTACACACTGGCCCTTTAAGGCTGGGACTGAGCTCATGTGCGCACCCTAGTGGTCACTGCAGGCCAGGATGACATCTCCGGGAAGGAAGGTGTCGGCAGGATGAGAGGAGTCTGCGGTCTGCGGCCGCGGACTTTACACTGAGCTTGATTTTGGTGTTGTATTTATATGTAATGAGCTTTGTTCTGGTGCTGTATTTATGTACTGAGCTTGGTTCTGGTGTTGTAACTATGTACTGTGCTTGGTTCTGGTGTTGTATCTATGTACTGAGCTTGGTTATTGTACTGTATATATATGTACTGAGTTTTGGTTCTGGAGCTGATGGAATTGTTGCAATTCATTGAATATTTAATAGGAACCTGTCAGGTAGTTTTAACCCATTGAACCACCACCATACGTTAATACATGACCTGACAATATCTCCAAACATTTCCTTGTATGTTTTTTTCAGATACAGCAAAATCTATAAAATCAACTTTTAAAATGGCGCACATTATATGCTAATTACTCAGTCCTGCCTCCAAACCCACTTTTTCATGCTTGATTGACACCCACCTGGCTCTTATACGTCACTACCAGACTCCTCCAACTTTCTAGGATGCGCCATTGCCTTGTACTCCATGGGCAAGCACCATGCAGTGATGTGGACTCTGCCCGGCTTCATCGATGCACCGCGCATGCCAGGGGAGTACAAGGCAATGGAGGAGGATGTAGAACAGTCAGGGGAATGTCAATAGAATGCTGGGAGGCACCATTTCAATTTCCGCTCAGGCAGCAGAAAAGCTAGAATCGGCCCTGTATATGGGCCCCTTACTCTTCAATAGCTCATCAAAGAACACCCCACCATTATGTTTCTAACAATCCACCAATAATTTTCAGCTATTCTCATTAGGTTAGTCCCTTGCAATCCAATAGACAGTCCAAATCTGCTTTTATGGGGCAGTGGGCTCCCGCTACCTTCTGGGCCCCTTTGCAGCTGAACAGGTTGCTTCAATGGTATGTCTGCTCCTGGGTTTACTAGCTTTGCCCTACATGCAGAAAAGTTCAGAACCCCTTTCAATTAATTTAAACTAAATTTGTGATTTTCTATATCAATACTGCATCCTGCTTTCGATCACATCAGATCTGTGAAAATAAAAAATGTTGGCAGCTACCTTATTAATACCCCCAAATATGACATAAAGTATGCAGAAGTTTATGAATGCATACTTTATTTTTTGTTTTATTATTCACGCATAGCAAGAAAATATTTCAAACTCCATTTTTATTATATCAATATTGAGATCCAAAACTCTACAATGTAATACTGCTTTATATAGTGGTAAAACCTGTGCTACTCTTTTAACTAATAGCTGCAGATCATATACTCTGAAAAATACGAAAGGTTCAAAATGTGATTTCCTCTGAGCAAATAGAAAATCAAAGAAACATTTACTATTGGATGAAGAGGGAGAGTGGCAGGGGAGTCTATTTTTTCCCTGGAACATACACCATGCTGTGACACTCTCACCCACGGTCTGGAGAAGATTGATGTCTGGACATGTGGTGAGAGCTGCCACTGATTGAAATCAGACAACTGTTGGCTGTGAGGGAAATCCAGGGAAAAAACATTTTAACCACAGCACTTCAGTCACTGCACACTTGGACAGGGCTTTCCTGTCTGCTGTCTAAAGGCACAAAGAAATTCAGGAAAGTCAGAATAAATCAAAATAACAAACCCTATTCGAGAATACACGTGTACATATAGATAAGTACAATCATTTATTAACTAACGGATTCTTATACTAGCTTTCTTATGTTTGTACAAATAATGAACATATGGTGTTTTGGGGAAAAAAAATATCTCATAACGACCCCAAAAAGTAGTTGCGGTTGCTGCATCATAACATATGATTGATGATTCCCTGCATAGGCTCCAGACTTTAACTAGCATACCAGTTAAAGGATATGTCCACTGTCAATCAAGTGGTATCTATTAAAATATCCATAAGAGACATAAAAGCTGTTTGACCTCCTGTGGATGTAGCACATGGCTTGTCATTTTATGCATGAATTTAATGGCTGAGTTCAGATATAATTTTGTTTTTACAACCATTGCACACAATGTTTTTTATATCACTTTTGGCTGATCTGCTTTACCCCGCTTTGGAAAAGATAATAACCCAGAAAATATTCCTGGGATTCAGAGGAAGGAATACAGAAGGGTGGTTGGTATTTAGAATGCCAACAGTTGGTAGATGAGATTAAAAATGGTATGTGCTGGAGGTGCTTTACTGAAATAAGTGACTTTGTCCAAATCTTTTAGTCCCATAGAAATGTTAAACATTTTTACTGTAAAGTTGTTTTTCTGTACGTTATCAAGTCCTCACTCCATTTTTTTTTACCCCTTCCCGCTTTGGCCACTTTTGTCCTTCCTGACAGAGCCTCATTTTTCAAATCTGAAATGTCTCAATTTATGTGGTAATAACTTCGGAATGCTTTTACCCATCCAAGCAATTCTGAGATTTTTTTTCTCGTGACACATTGGACTTTATGTTACTGGCAAAATTTGCTCGATACATTCAGTATTTAATTGTGAAAAAGAACAAAATGTAGCGAAAAATTGCAAAAAGTAGCATTTTTCTTAATTTTAATGTATCTGTTTGTAAGACAGGCAATTATACCACACAAAATTCTTGCTAATTAACATCCTCCATATGTCTACTTTAGATTGGCATCATTTTTTGAACATCCTTTTATCTGTCTAGGACATTACAAGGCTTAGAACTTTAGCCGCAATTTCTCTAATTTTCCAGAAAATTTCTAAGGGCTGTATTTTCAGAGGCCAGTTCAGATGTAAAGTGGCTTTAAGGCCTTGTATTTAAGAAACCCCCAATAAGTCACCACATTTTAAAATCTGCACCCCTCAAAGTATTCATAACAGCATTTAGATTGTTTCTTAACCCTTTAGACGTTTCACAGGAATTAAAGCAATGTAGAGGTGAAATTTACAAATCTCATTTTTTTTTGCAGAAATTTTAATTGTATCAATTTTTTTGTAACACAGAAGGTTTTACCAGAGAAACGCAAATCAATATTTATTGCCCAGATTCTGAAGTTTTTAGAAATATCCAACATGAGACCCTAGTGTGCTAATGGACTGAAGCACCGGCCTCAGAAGCAAAGGAGCACCTAGTGGAATTTGGAGCCTCCTTTTTATGAGAATATATTGTAGGCTCCATATCAGCTTTGAATATGGTCTTGTGGTGCCAAAACAGTGGAAACCTCCCACAAGTGACCCCATTTTGGAAGCTACACCCCTTAAGGAAATGATCTAGAGGTATAGTAAGCATTGTGACCCCACAGGTATTTTGCAGAAGTTATTGGAAATAGGCAGTGAAAATGAAAATCTAAATTTTTTCCAATGAAAACGTAGGCTTAGCTATTTTGTTTTCGTTCCCACAAGGACTAAAGGAGAAAAGGCATCACAACATTTGTAAAGCAATTTCTCCTGAGTAAAACAGTACCCCACATGTGGTCATAAATGGCTGTTTGGAGACACGGCAGGGCTCATAAGGGAAAGAGCGCCATTGTGCTTTTGGAGCTCAAATTTAGCAGGCAACCCCTAAAAAGTGACCCCATTTTGGAAACTACAACCCTTGATGAAATTATCTAGGGGTATAGTGAGCATTTTGACCCCACGGGTATTTTGCAGAAATTATTGGAATTAGGCCATGAAAATTAAAATCAAAATTTTTTAAAACGTAGGTTTAGCTAATGGTTTCTCATTTACACAAGGACTAAAGGAGTAAAAGCTCCACAACATTTGTAAAGCAATTTCTCCCAAGTAAAACAGTACCCAACATTTTGTCATAAACGGCTGTTTGGACACACGGCAGGGCTTAGAAGGGAAAGAGCGCCATTTGGCTTTTGGAGCCAAATGGTTTGCGGAGGCCATGTCACATATGCAAAGCCTCTGAGGGATCAAAACCGTGAAAACGCCCAAAAAGTAACTCCATTTAGGAAACTACACCCCTTAAGGAATTCATCTAGGGGTGTAGTGAGCATTTTGACCCCACAGGTGTTTCATAAATTTTATTAGGGTAGGGCAGTTAAAAAAAAAAATCTTTTTCTTCAATAAGACTTAGCTTTAGCTCAAAATTTTTCATTTTCTAAACAAATAAAGGAATAAAAAAAAAAACAACATTTGTAAAGCAACTTCTCTGGAGTACGGAAATACCCCATATGTGGTCATAAACTACTGTTTGGGCACATGGCAAGGAACAGAAGAGAAGGAGCCCCATTTGGCTTTTGGAGTACAGATTTTGCTGGATTGATTTCTTGGCACCATGTCACAATTGCAAAGCCCCTAAGGTACCAGAACAGTGGAAACTACCCAAAAGTGACTCCATTCACGAAACTACACCACGTGAAGAATTAATCTAGGGGTGTAGTGAACATTTTGACCCCCCCAGTTGTATCATAGTCTTTATTAGAATTGGGCAGTGAAAAAAAAAATTCCTTTTCTTCAATAAGACGTATATTTAGCAAAAACATATTCATTTTCTCAACAAATAAAGGAAATAAAGAACCACAAAATTCGTAAAGCAATTTCTCCTGAGTACGGTAATACCCCATATGTGGACAGAAACTGTTGTTTCGGCACAGAGTAGGGCTCAGAAGGGAAGGAGCGCCATTTGGCTTTTGGAGTGCAGATTTAGCTGGGTTGGTTTCTGGGCAGTATCTGGCAATTGCAAAGCCCATGTGGGACCAAAACAGTGGAAACCCCCCAGAAGTGACCCCATTTTGGAAAATACACCCCTTAAGGTATTCATCTAGGGGTGCAGTGAGCATGTTAACCCCACAGGTGTTTTGCAGAAATTAGTATACACTCGATGTTGCAGAGTGAAAATTAGATTTTTTTTGCATAGATATGCCAATATGTGGTGCCCTTCTTGTGCCACCATAACAAAACAGCTCTCTAATTATTATGCTGTTTCCAGGTTTTAGAAACACCCCAAATGTGGCGCTAATCTTTTGCCTGGACATTCGACCAGGCTCAGGAGTGAAAGAGTACCATGCGAAATTGAGGCCTAATTTGGCGATTTACAAAGTATTGGTTCACAATTGCAGAGGTTCTGATGTGAAA
Organism: Rhinoderma darwinii; assembly: GCF_050947455.1. Taxonomy (NCBI): domain Eukaryota; kingdom Metazoa; phylum Chordata; class Amphibia; order Anura; family Rhinodermatidae; genus Rhinoderma; species Rhinoderma darwinii. Next base: position 273,150,860 of record NC_134690.1, on the reverse strand, counting down.
TAATAAAGTAAACCCCTGGAAAGTGACCCCATTTTGGAAACTACACCCCTCAAGGCATTTATTAAGGGATGTAGCGAGCATTTTCACCTAAAAGTCTTTTTCATAAATGTTTGCGCTGCGGATGGTGCAAAGTAAAAATTACAATTTTTCCCTAGATGTGCCATCTCAGTAGCAAATATGTCGTGCCCAGCTTGTGCCACTGGAGTTACACACCCCAAAAATTGTTGAAAGGGTTCTCCCGGGTATGGCGATGCCATATATGTGTCAAAGAGGTTGGCTCACAAGGGAGGGAGCGCCATATGGCTTTTGGAGCGGGGATTTTGCTTGGTAGTAGTTTTGTTTGGAGTTTTACTGGTATTTTAGTTTATAATGTTGTCCTTTCTTATCCCTCTTTTGGTCCACACTCCACACCTTTGCAGTTTGGGGAATTTTGCTGGGTAAGTGTTGTCCTGGTATAATACGGGCACCTTCGATTCCAGCGGATATGTTTGGGCCCTCCCCTTCCTGGTTCCCTAATTTTAGGGCCTTACTAAATTGCCTTTTGAAACAGAAGAAATGTTCCCCTCGGGCACAACTGCATATTTTTCTTACCTGACTTATTGGAGCCTTAACTAATTTATTTTTTCATAGACGTAGTGGCATGAGGGCTATTTTTTTGCGGGACGTGCTGTAGTAATTATTGGTACCATTTTGGGGTACATGCGACTTTTTGATCACTTTTTATCCTGTTTTTTGGGAGGCAAAGTGACCAAAAACCAGCAATTCTAGCAAAGTTTTTACGTTTTTTTTTTACGCCGTTCGCCATGCGTTATAAATTACATGTTAATTTTATTCTGCGGGCCAATACGATTCTGGCGATACCAAATTTATAGCGCTTTTATGCTTTACAACTTTTTGCACAATAAAATTACTTGTAAGAAGAATGTATTTTTTATGTTGCCATTTTTTAAGAACCATAACATTTAAATTTTTTTGGCGACGGAGCTGTATGAGGGCTTGTTATTTGTGAGACAAGCTATAGTTTTTATAGGTAACATTTTTGGATACATGAGACTTTTTGATCACATTTTATTTCAATTTTTGTAGGGGAAAGTGACCAAAAAAACAAAATTCTGTCATTGTTTTTTATAGGTTTTTTTTTTACGCCGTTCACCGCGTGGAATAAATAACATTATATTTTAGTTCACAACGCTACAGACGTGGCAATACCAAATATGTATGGTTTATTTATTTTATAATAAAGGACTTGATAATGAAAAAGTGCAATTGTGTTTTATTTTATTACTTGAAACTTTAATTATATTTTGTACAACTCTTTTTTCAGTTTTTTTACACAGTTTTTTAAACTTTTCTTTAGTCCCACTAGGGGACTTGAAGGTCCAACTGCCTATGTTGTGCAATGTATTAGATCTGTCAGTCATTCACTGACAGCAAGCCGATTAGGGTTCGCCTCTGGGCGGGGCCTAATTGGCTTCCATAATGGCAGAGCAAGAGGCCATTGTTAGGCTATAGCATGCAGGGCTTCCGATCTGCTGCCAACCTTTAAGATGCAGCGAGCGCTTTCGATCGCTGCATCTAAGGGGTTAATGGCAGGAATCTGAGTTCCTGCGTTACAGGTGGATGTCAGCTGAGCCGGCACCATCTTGCCGGAGGCTACGGAAGGCTTTTAGGCCCCGCCTCTGGTCAGGGGCTTGAAAGTCTTCCGTACTAGGCATATTGGGAGGCTAGTGTTAGGCCTCCGGTTGCCTTTGCAGCCACCGGCACCCCGGCTATTTCATTGCTGGGGTGCCGATGAGCTGCAAATACCTTAAATGCAGCGGTCGCTTTTGACTGCTGCATTTATGGAGTTAATGGCGGGAATCTGAGCAAACTTTGGTCATCGCCATTACCCCAGGGTGTCAGCTATAACATGCAGCTGACACCCGGGGATTATGGCACCGACTCAGCTTCTGAGCTGGTGTCCACCATTTGTTGTATGGATACGGCAAAATGCGGGAAGCACTAGCATTCCATGACATATTCATATGACAAATGTCGGGAATTGGCTAAATTAATTGGCATGCAAAATAGAAAAATATAAAGTTAAATATTTCCACTATAAAAACTTCTTCATGATCACGAATTCCTGATTTAGATATAAATTAGATTAAATATTTTGAGAACAAACACCCATACAGCCACAACACTCGTCGAGGAAAATTATATTTATCATAAGCTAAGTAAAATTTTGAAAACTTGCTGACTGTACCCGTTGTGTAATCCAATGCAAACAGTCTCCATTTCTTATTATAAAGACGGTATTTGTTCTGCCCAATTCAGGCCATGCCAATCCGATCAAATACAGTGATGCCTATAGGTTTGTGTCATATAGTATTTCCGGACCAAACTAATATAGTACTGCCATACAGTACCATATTAAAAGTGTGAAACCATGTCCTTATGTCATACCGTGCAAATATAAGCATCATTCAAGGACAATAGCATAATGCAGTCCTCATAGCTCTGTACAAAAATAGAAAAGAAAAATGACTATCCAACTTGAGCATCTGGACATGATGGATTCGTAATGACACATCTTGGATCATTATGACTGGCTGCCCCAGTGGAGTCGGAGCACCACCCATATTTCTTTCCGTCAGAGCCTGTCTTTTCTTCTAATTTCTCCTGTTTTCTGAATGCTAGAGAAAAGGAGAACCATGGAGAAGATTAAGTGGAGTTTTGGGGGCCTTTGGTTGAGGCTTCCTGATAATAACAATCAAAAATTAGCCTGATTCCACTCCCATCACCTATGTAACAGGATGGATGTCAATGCGTCTGGGTAGTGCAAATCCCTGACCCTTGCATGCCTATAAACAAAGAACGATCACTGTCGCACTAAAACAGGCTCCTAGGTTATATGGGGAGTCGGGGGAAGGAAATGGTGTCCGAAGCACAGTTAAGGACACCACATGGTTTCCGAGGCACAGTTGATTGGACAACAGTTAAAGACACCACATGGTTTCCGAGGCACAGTTGATTGGACACCACGTTCTTTGCTCAATATATAAAAGAATCTTATATATAATCGGCAAGGAGGTGGTGTCCGAGGCACAGTTGAGAGGACACCACATGGTTTCCGAAGCAGTTGCACAGTTAGCTCCGCCCACAGCCCAACTTGCAAGAAGCCTGTGAGGTAGGGGATGTGATCCGAGTGACGGCCGTGCATTGTGCCGCTCGCTCGCTACCTTCTCCTCTTCACAGTGCGAAGTGCATGTGAGGAGGAGAGTATTTTGTTGCTCCCTGTAGGAGCTGAATCCCTAATCCCCGGCCACAGCTTCGGCCGAAGCTGTGCCCGGGGATTCCGCTCAAGGAGAAGTCCCTGACTTCACTGTCCATATATGGACAGTGACATCAGGGACTTCTGAATCGGAATCCCCGGCAATGTGTCCGGTGATTCCACTCCAGGAGAAGTCCCTGATGTCACTGTCCATATATGGACAGTGACGTCAGGGACTTTTTCTGGAGTGGTCCCCTACTCCTGAAGCGGAATGCCCAGCACTGTGGCCGGTGATTTAGATCAAGGAGAAGTCCCTGAATTCACTGTCCATATATGGACAGTGACGTCAGGGACTTCTCCTTGAGCCGTCCCCCACAAGGGAGGGGGTGCCATCTATGGGGGCTGGCTATGTACAAGGGGCTGTGTGGCACTACATACAGGAGGCTTTGTGGCATTACCTACAGGGGTGCTGTGTGGCTTTACCTACCTGGGGGCTGTGTGGCATTACCTACAGGGGGGCTGTGTGGCATTATCTATAGGGGATGTGTGTGTTATTACCTACATGGGGTCTGTGTGCGGCATTACCTACAAGGGGGCTGTGTAGCAGTACCTACAAGGGGGTCTGTGTGGCACTAAATACAAGGGGGTCTGTGTGGCACTACCTACAGAGGGCAGTGTGTGGCATTATCTATAGAGGACAGTGTGTGGCATTATCTACAGAGGGCAGTGTGTGGCATTATCTATAGAGGACAGTGTGTGGCATTAGCTACAGAGGGCAGGGTGTGGCACTATCTACAGAGGGCAGTGTGTGGCATTATCTACAGAGGGCAGGGTGTGGCAGAATATGTACAAATGAAATTTATCTGTTTTTAAAACGGACAGGGAAAAAAATAGATGCAAAACGGGTCAAAATCGGCTGTTAAACACGGTAATACGGCCCGGTACAGCCGAAACTTGACCCTGTCGTGTGAATTGAGCATTACATAGAACTGCAGGTAACATCTACATTATCTGTACTCAGAGAGTTATTACTGTGTTATCTGTGGTGTTACATAGGACTGCAGGTAACATATAATACATTATACCTTTACCCTGGGTGAATAATCTGTTATTCAGCAAACGCTTCCGCATTTTTCTTAGGTTTCAAATTTTGGTAATTAGGTTTTAAAATACACTTATATTTTTTGATAATATTTTTTACAAATATTCATCATCATTCCTTTTGCTAGCAAACCCATGTAACGGGTTTTCTATACTAGTGTGTATATATATATATATATATGTATATATATATATATGTATATATATATATATATATATAATTCTTAATGACATTTTTATAAAGGGTCGTCTTCATGTAGCTATATGTAAAATTGTAGCCAAATTATATGGCCTCACTATCAGGTATCAGGTTCAGATCGGCCTGCGACAATACATTAATGTTCAGGTGCTTCCTTTCATCATCCATCCACCCTGGAAGAAAAGGCAAAGAAAATACCATTGCTATCTTAAGGGATTTCACCATTGTGCAATAAACTGCCAACAAAAATTCTATAGAAAAAATAAATAAGATCAAGTCAATACAATGCTCAGCAGACAACTTCCAATGTTCCATATGTAATAAAATTATCATTAAAAACAGGATAGCAGAGTATTCAGAAATCACTGACCTGTAAATCTAGATTTAGGTCCTTAGGTTTCCGTGCATCTAGCTGATCAATATAAGTTCCTTATTCTAGAACTTCTCACTGTCCCCCCCCCCTCTTCTCAATACTGGATGATCATCGATAACTCTTTTTAATTTTAATTGACTTATTAAATGTTCTTTCTCCACAAAATGTTTAGCCACAGGCAACTCAACCATTTTTTCTTTATAGTGCTTTAGTGTTTGGAAATTCTTTCTCTCCTTTCAGTTGTAGTCTCACCGATATAAATCATACCACAAGGGCATTCCAGTATATAGACCACATAGCTGGATCTATGTTTATATTGTCCCTTTATGATAGATTTCTGGCTGCTATATGGATCACTAAAACTGTCTCTAAAATTTTTAGTTACAACATCCCAAACAGGGAAAGTTGCCTTTTTTTGTTAGGGTATGTTCACACGCTTAACCAAAAACTTCTAAAAATACGGAGCTGTTAGCAACTCCTGATTTTCAGATGTTTTTTAAGCCACTCTCGATTTTCGCGTTGTTTTTTACGGCCGTGTTTGGAGCTGTTTTCTATAGAGTCAATGCAAAACGGCTCTAAAAACGTCCCAAGATGTGACCTGCACTTCTATTTCGCGGCCCATCGGAACAGAACACAGTTTTTCCCATTGAAATCAATGGGCAGATGTTTGGAGGCGTTCTGCTTCCAATTTTTTGGCCATTTTTCGTGAGTTTATGGCCCGAAAATAGGCCGTGTGAACATACTCTAAGTCTGTTTTGTTTTCTATATTGGGCCTACGTCACTTTTAATCTATCTATCTTTTACATTTGTTTTTCTCCAAATGCCCATCATTTGTGGCTGTTTAAACCGAAAATGTATTGGGGCAGGTGGGGCAACTTAGAGGGGGGCGTCAACGATCAGTGTCGGCGGCCTGCCTTCTAGGTGAGCTTCTGGCCTCAGGCGCAGGGCACAGCAGCTAAGAACTGCCGCCCGACTGTAACAGAAGCTGTAGTCTGTGCTGCTAACAAATCTCCCCCTCCAGGCCCCATCCCTACTCTTTACATGGGCTGCTTCTGTTATCATTCGGGACTTGAGGGAGGGGGAGGGGAAACTGTCTGCGGCACTGTGTCGGGCCATTAAGCTGCAGAACTCCCTTCACAATTATCCTACATAAAAGGTAAGTGCATGTGAGGTTACAATGTGTACTTTATATGTGTGTAATGTGTGCATGTAATGTTCATATTTGTGGTGTGTATATATAGTGTATGTGATGTGTACATGTGTGTATATATATAGTGTGTGATGTGTTCATGTGTGTATATATAATGTGTAATGTGTTCGTGTGTGTGTGTGTGTGTGTATATAATGTATGTGATGTGTACATGTGTATATATAGTGTTTGTGATGTGTGTGTATATATAGTGTGTGATGTGTTCATGTGTGCATATATAGTGTGTGATGTGTTCACGTGTGTGTATATATAGCGTGTGATGTGTACATGTGTATATATAGTGTGTGATGTGTTCATGTGTGTATATATAGTGTGTGATGTGTTCGTGTGTGTGTGCATATATAGTGTGTGATGTTTACGTATTCATGTGTGCCTATGACTTTCAACAGAATTGCTGCAGAAATTTTCTGCAGCAATTCTGTTGTTTGTGTGGACAAACCCTAAATCCGCAGTATAAGGCTGGGTTCACACGAGCACATTAACGTCCGAAATGGACGGACGTATTTCGGCCGTAAGTCCCGGACCGTGTGTGTATATATAATGTGTAATGTGTTCGTGTGTGTGTGTGTGTATATATAATGTATGTGATGTGTACATGTGTATATATAGTGTTTGTGATGTGTGTGTGTATATATAGTGTGTGATGTGTTCATGTGTGCATATATAGTGTGTGATGTGTTCACGTGTGTGTATATATAGCGTGTGATGTGTACATGTGTATATATAGTGTGTGATGTGTTCATGTGTGTATATATAGTGTGTGATGTGTTCGTGTGTGTGTGCATATATAGTGTGTGATGTTTACGTATTCATGTGTGCCTATGACTTTCAACAGAATTGCTGCAGAAATTTTCTGCAGCAATTCTGTTGTTTGTGTGGACAAACCCTAAATCCGCAGTATAAGGCTGGGTTCACACGAGCACATTAACGTCCGAAATGGACGGACGTATTTCGGCCGTAAGTCCCGGACCGAACTCAGTGCAGGGGTCCGGGCTCCTAGCATCATAGTTATGTACGATGCTAGGAGTCCCTGCCTCTCTGCAGGACAACTGTCCCGTACTGTAATCATGTTTTCAGTACGGGACAGTAGTTCCACGGAGAGGCAGGGACTCCTAGCGTCGTACATAACTACGATGCTAGGAGCCCGGCTCCCTGCACTGAGTTCGGTCCTGGACTTCCGTCCGAAATACGTCCGTCCATTACGGACGTTAATGTGCTCGTGTGAACCCAGCCTAAGGGCTTCTCCACACGTATTGGAATTGCTACAGAAAATTTCTGCAGCAACTAGCAGACATTCCGCTGTGGAAAAACAGGATCATTTCTTGCGTTTTTTGCTGCATAAAATGGTGCGGATTTTGGTGCGTTTTTCACAATGCTGAAGGATGGTGACATCTCTGAAAACGCAGCAATTCAGTCCATTTTCCGCAGCAGGAATTGACATGCTGCAGTAGGAAAAATACGTACCGCAGGTCAATATCTGGTCAGAAATTTTACACAGCGTGTGGATGGGATTTGATAAGTATCACCCACTTTGCTGCTACTGTATTTTGCTGCGTATTTAAATACGCAGCAATTTCGTTACGTGTGGACAAGCCCAAATGCAGTAGCAACAGAGTGGGTGAGATTTGAACAAATCTGTGGTTAGTTTTTTTAATCCGCAGCACATTAATTGTATTTGCGTAAATGCTGCTTATTTGTTTTGGGTTTTCCCCATTTAATTCAATGGGGAAGTAAAACTCGCAACAGATAGCAGATGTTGTGTTATTTTGCGGCGGAAATGCAGCGATCCCGCTGCAAAAAACGCTACTCAGGAAAAATTTTAATCTTATACTTACCTAGAATTCTGTTTCTTTTTCCGGGCCGGCCTCCTGGGATGACTTTTCATCCCTTGTGACCGCTGCAGTCTATCGCAAGCTGCAGCGGTCACATGGGATGAAACATCATCCCAGTGCCGCAGGATGTAGGAGGGAAGCGTCGCCATGGTAATTATCCATTTTTTTTTTCTGCTCAGTTTTTTTTTGATTGTTAATGTCCATGGAGTTTTTTGCACACATTAACAATCATTTAAAAACTGCACCGACTTTTGGTAAAACGGCGTGTGCTGTGTGTTTTACTGGACAATGGTTGTTACGATCTGATGGTTTGCATTAAAGGTTATGTACACCTTTGAAAGGGATTTTTTTTTAAATGTCAGTCAGTGTGTTTTGTGCAACTTTAAAATTAGTTTTTATTAAAAAATCTTTTTACTTTTTGAGATACAGCTGCTCTGTATCCTGTATACAGAGCAGCTGTATCTTACGCTGAATCCTGAACTTGTCAGGTCTGTGGGACTGATGGGTTCAGTGTCAGCGGGTCCTGTGTGTCTCTGACACGAGGGATCCTCCTGTAATACATCACATCTAAGTTAGATGTGATAGATTACAGGTGGATACAGTCGACTACTCTATTGATACCGCCAATAAAACGGAAACCTTGTGAAATTGAGACCAAACAGAAACCATTAGCAATGGAAGCGTTACCATTAAAATGGTAACGGAAAGCTATGGTTTCCGTTTGGTTTCCGTTCGTGGGTTGCCCTGACGGAACCCATGAACGGAACCACGACGCAGGTGAGAACGAAGCCTAATTATTACAGTATGATCTTTACAGATGGTGGAGGGTGCTATTTTTTGGGGTATAAGCAACTCCTAGTATATGATTACCATTATTCAGGTCATACTGGAAGCTGCTAATCTGACTTTGCAAATGATGTCTGTACTGAATTGTATTTGTACTGAGCTTTGTTCTGGTGTTGTATTCATGTACTGAGCTTGGTTCTGGTGTTATATATATGTACTGAGCTTGGTTTTGGCGCTGTATATGTGTACTGAGCTGGGTTATGGTGCTGTATATATGTAATGAGCTTGGTTTTGGTGCTGCATATATGTAATGAGCTTGGTTCTGGTGTTGTGTATAGAACTATATTGCTTGTAAAATATACAAATGTTTTTATGCCCGAGTTACATAAAAAAACTTTGGAAAGGAAATGACACGTCATTGATTGGTAGAGAAAACAAACATGGCGAGAGGGAAGGAGCTGTCGGGAAAGAGGTTGGGGGGGGGCAAATTGAATCTTTGCCCCGGGTGCTGGAGAACCTAGCTACGCCGCCTGCCAATGGTTTCTATGGCAGCCTGGGGGGCCTAACAAAGGCCTCCAGGTCTGCCTTTGGCCAGAGCCATGGCCTAACAGATGCCTGTCAGTTTTACACTAACAGGCAATAATACACTGCAATAAAGAAGTATTGCAGTATATTATAAAAGCGATCAAAAGATTGCACAGTGGAGTCCCCCAGTGGGACTAAAAAAAGTTTAACTTTTTAAAATAAAGTTTGAAATAAATAAATAAAAATCCCAAGTAAAAAAATTAAAAGCCCACTTTTTCCCCTTACAAAATACTTTATTATTAAAAAAAGTAAAACGTTACTCATATTAGGTATCGCCACGTCCGTAACTACCCGAACTATAAAGCTATTACATTGTTTTATCCACGTTCAATGCAGTAAAAAAAGAAAATAAAAAACAATGCCAGAATTGCTGTTTTCTGTTCATCCTACCTTCAAAACAATTTGATAAAAAGTGATCAAAAAGTCACATGTACTCCAAAGTGGTACCAATAAAAACTACAAGTCGTCCCTCAATAAATAAAAGCACTCACAAAGTTGGATCGGTCAAAAAATAAAAAAGTTATGGCTCTTTAAATATGGCGACACAAAGACAAATAAATTTGAAAAAAAAGCGTTTTTCCTATATAAATTTGGCATTTCCGCAATCTTAACGAACCGCTAAATAAAGTTATTTTTATTTATATCAAACGGTAAACCGTGTCAAATTAAGACGCAAAAGGGAATGGGGACATTTTTTCTTTCCAGTACCCCACTAAAAAAGTTAATAAAAATCTACCACAAAATGGTGCTATTAAAAAATACAACTTGTCTTTCAAAAAAAAGTCCTTATACAGCTATGTCGATGGAAAATTAAAAAAGTTATAGCTTTTTGAATGCGACAATGGAAAAACTTACAAAGCTGCTCAGTCATTAAGGTTTAATATACCTTCGGTATTAACCCCTTCCCGATATCCACCGTATATATACGGCGCTGTCATGGAGGGGTTCCCGCAACACACAGTACCATTACATCGTGATAATGCTTTGGGCTCGGAAGCAGAGCCCACACCATTACCACCGGGTGTCAGTTATATATTACAGCTGATATCCCGCTGTAACGGCCAGGACCGAAGCTAGTCTCCGATCCGGATGATTAACCTCTCAGATGCTGCGCTCAATAGAGAGTGCAGCATCTGAGGGGTTTTAAGCCGACCAGTAGCCCAGCGACATAATTGCTGTGTTGCTGATGGTTGTTATGGCAACCGGAGGCCTAACAATGGCCTCCGGGTCTGCCTTGCACGGTAGCCTGTGGCAGGTCCACATAGGTTTGTTGTCAGTGAATCACTGACAGCTCTAATACACTGCACTACATATGTAGTGCAGTGTATCAGTAAAGAGATCGGAGGTGCAAACCTCCAAAGTCACCTAGTGGGACAAATAAAAAGTTTAAAAAAGTTAATAAAAAGGTTGTAAAAAAAAAAAATACTGTAAACTGTAAAACTGTTACATAATTTATCCCGCACGCTGAATGCCGTCAAAAAAATATTAAAAACAACGCCAGAATCGCTGTCTTTAGGTCACATCTCGCAAAAAATGGAATAAAAAGTGATCAAAGTCACATTTGCCCAAAAATAGTACCAATAAAAACATCAGCCCGTCCCACAAAAAAATAATCCCAGACACAGCTTTGTCCACGCAAAAATAAAAGACTTATGGGTCTTAGAATATGGCGACAAAGAAAACAAATGATTTTTTTTAAAGAAGTGATTTTATTGTGCAAAAGCTGCAATACATGAAAAAAAACTATATAAATTTGGTATCGGTAGAGGATAAGTTGGCCACTTTCACAGGACTTAGGACTAAGCACCCTATCCCGACCCATCTCAGGTTCCGGTATTTCCAGCTCAGACACGCTCTTTGGTCATAATTAGAGATGAGGGAACTTATGAAAACTTCGGTTCGGCTGGTTCGCCGAATTTCATGAAAAAGTTTAATTCGGTCCGAACTAGTTCTGACCGAACCTGTAATACAAGAAAGCCCCTAAAAATCGTGTATAACACTGTTTAAAAGCCCTAGAAGCCCTGTATAACACTCTTAGGTCACCCATGAGTGTATCCAAGTACTTTTGAGCTGTCTTTAAGGCAAAGTTAGTGTCAAAGTTACGCCAACATGTATGGCTATATGAAAACGGATGGGACACGGTGATAATTAACAGAAACCACTGCACTTGTGCATGTTGTATGCTTAATGCATTGTTAAAAAAGGTACAAAAATTAACAATTTTTGCGGCAGATGCCTGCCAGGGTTCATACATATAAGGTGGTAAAAGAAGAAGCAATGGCTTTTGACAAGCCCTCAAAAAATGTACCCTTTATGGTGGCAGATGCCTGCCGGGGTTCATCCATACATGGATGTAAAAGCAACAATCAATGGCTTTTGAGTGCAAGCCCTCCAAAAATGTACCCTTTTTATTGGCAGATGCCTGCCGGGGTTCATCCATACATAGATGTAAAAGCAACAAGCAATGGCTTTTCACAAGCCCTCCAAAAATGTACCCTTTTTATTGGCAGATGCCTGCCGGGGTTCATCGATACATGGATGTAAAAGCAACAAGCAATGGCTTTTCACAAGCCCTCCAAAAATGTACCCTTTTTATTGGCAGATGCCTGCCGGGGTTCATCCATACAGATACATGGATGTAAAAGCAACAAGCAATGGCTTTTCACAAGCCCTCCAAAAATGTACCCTTTTTATTGGCAGATGCCTGCCGGGGTTCATCCATACATGGATGTAAAAGCAACAAGCAATGGCTTTTCACAAGCCCTCCAGGCCTGCTTGTAGCAGATGGCAGTGGAGGTGTAATGGCAGGGGGGTAAGGAAACAGACAGTGAGCCCTAATCTACCCACCACTCAGTCCCTGCCTACTTGTAACGACTCGCCCTAGGCGACGGGGTACAACTGGGCGACGGTCCCTACACTCAGTAGGTGCACGACAGACAAACAGACAAGGGGACACAAGCAAAGGGAAATGGGGCAGTTGCCCACGGCAACACCGTGAGCAACAAGAGAGGTGAACGAGCCGAGTCAAACCAGGAATGTACGAGGTACCAAACGCAGAGCAGGAGAGTAGTCATTAAGCTGGGGTCAGTATGAAGCAAGGTCAAATAGCTAGGAGCTGCAGCAAGGCCAGGAAACCACACGAGAAGAATCACAAGCAAAGGAGGAACAGGAAAGGCAGGTATAAATAGACAGAGGGCGGGAGCTAGCTCCGTCTGGCCAGGCTGCGATAGGCTCTCCCACTCCTAAGCCTGCTATCCTGAGTGGTAGAAGATGGAGTCAGTCTCAGAGACATAGAACCAGGTGCAGACTGAATACCCATGGGCGTATACGCAGAAGTTGTGCCTGGCAGATCCTTTACAGTACCCCCCTTTTATGAGGGGCCACCGGACCCTTTCTAAGTGGACCTGGTTTATTGGGGAAACTAAGGTGGAACTTCCTGACCAATACCCCAGCGTGAACATCCCGGGCGGGTACCCAAGTCCTCTCCTCAGGCCCGTATCCTCTCCAATGGACCAGGTACTGGAGGTAGCCTTGGACCATCTTGCTGTCCACAATCTTGGCCACCTCGAATTCCACCCCCTCAGGGGTGAGAACGGGAACAGGAGGTTTCCTCGAGGGAGCCCAGGATGGGGAGCAGCGTTTAAGGAGGGAGGCATGAAACACGTCGTGTATACGAAAAGATGGGGGCAACTCCAGTCGGAATGAGACAGGATTGAGGACTTCAATGACCTTATACGGCCCTATAAACCGGGGAGCAAACTTCTTGGACGGGACCTTAAGGCGCAAGTTCTTAGACGATAACCACACCAGATCCCCGACCATAAACAAGGGGTTAGCAGAACGTCTTCTATCAGCCTGAGTTTTTTGTATACTCTGGGACGCCTCTAAGTTCTTCTGAACCTGGGCCCAGACTGTGCACAGTTCCCGATGAATGACCTCTACCTCGGGATTGTTGGAACTACCAGGTGAAACGGAGGAGAACCGTGGATTAAACCCAAAATTACAGAAAAAGGGGGAGACCCCTGACGAGTTACTGACCCGGTTATTAAGAGAAAATTCGGCGAGGGGAATGAATGAGACCCAATCATATTGACAGTCAGAGATAAAACACCTTAAATATTGTTCTAGAGACTGATTAGTCCTCTCAGTTTGGCCATTAGTTTCAGGATGGAAGGCAGAGGAGAAGGACAGATCAATCTCCAACTTTTTACAGAAGGCTCTCCAAAACAATGAAACAAATTGTACCCCTCTGTCCGAAACAATATTGACAGGGACCCCATGGAGACGCAGGATGTGTTTGACAAACAAGGTAGCTAACGTCTTAGCATTGGGTAGTTTCTTGAGGGGCACAAAGTGGCACATCTTACTGAAGCGGTCTACTACCACCCACACCACCGACTTGCCTTGAGATGGAGGCAAATCGGTGATAAAATCCATGGAGATATGGGTCCAAGGTCTCTGGGGAATGGGCAAAGAACGTAGCAAGCCCGCTGGTCGGGACCTGGGAGTCTTGGACCTGGCACAAACCTCACAAGCGGCGACGTAGGCCTTAACGTCTTTAGGCAACCCAGGCCACCAATAGTTTCTGGCAATGAGGTGTTTGGTACCCAGGATGCCTGGATGACCAGATAGTGCGGAGTCATGATTTTCCCTAAGTACCCTTAGCCGGAGTTGCAGGGGAACAAACAGCTTGTTCTCAGGAAGGTTCCCGGGAGCTGAACCTTGATCAGCCGCAATTTCAGAGACTAAATCAGAATCAATAGAAGAAATGACTATACCAGGAGGCAAAATACAAGCAGGATCTTCCTCCGAAGGAGGGCTGGCCATGAAGCTACGCGACAGTGCATCGGCCTTAATATTTTTGGACCCAGCCCTATAGGTAACCAAAAAGTTGAATCTGGTAAAAAATAGCGCCTATCGAGCTTGTCTCGGGTTTAGCCTCCGGGCAGATTCTAGGAAAACCAGATTCTTGTGGTCGGTAAGGACCGTTACCTGGTGCCTATCCCCCTCCAGGAAGTGGCGCCACTCTTCAAATGCCCATTTAATGGCTAAGAGTTCGCGGTTGTCAATATCATAGTTACTCTCAGTGGGCGAAAACTTCCTGGAGAAGTAGGCACAGGGACGGAGATGGGTGAGGGACCTGGTACCCTGGGACAAGACAGCCCCCACTCCCACCTCGGATGCGTCAACCTCCACAATAAATGGCTCCATTTGGTTGGGCTGGACCAGCACCGGAGCCGAGATAAAGCACTTCTTATGGACCTCAAAAGCCTGGATAGCCTCAGGAGGCCAGTGGAGGAGATCAGCACCTTTGCGAGTGAGGTCCGTAAGAGGCTTAGCGATGACCGAGAAGTTAGCAATAAATCTCCTGTAATAATTAGCGAACCCCAAGAAACACTGTAACGCCTTCAGGGAGGCAGGTTGGACCCATTCCGCCACAGCTTGGACCTTGGCGGGGTCCATGCGGAATTCATGAGGAGTGAGGATTTGACCCAAAAATGGTATCTCTTGCACCCGAAACACACATTTTTCGGTCTTAGCAAACAGTTTGTTTTCCCGAAGGACCTGGAGCACCTTCCTGACATGCTCAATGTGGGAGGACAAGTCCTTGGAAACACGAGTATGTCATCTAGGTACACTACAAGAAATACCCCCAGGTAATCCCTTAAAATCTCATTTATGAAATTCTGGAAGACCGCGGGGGCATTACACAACCCAAAGGGCATGACGAGGTATTCAAAATGACCTTCGGGCGTGTTAAACGCAGTCTTCCACTCATCCCCCTCTTTGATGCGGATAAGGTTATACGCCCCCCGTAGATCAAACTTAGAGAATCATTGGGCCCCCCGGACTTGATTAAAGAGATCAGGAAGCAAAGGAAGGGGATACTGGTTCCTTACAGTGACCTTATTCAAGTTACGGTAGTCAATGCATGGCCTAAGACCACCATCCTTCTTCCCTACGAAGAAGAAGCCAGCACCTACTGGAGAAGCAGAGGGGCGAATGTAACCCTTGGCCAGGCATTCCTGGATATACTCTCTCATGGCTTCACGTTCGGGACAAGAAAGGTTAAATATCCTACCCTTAGGGAGCTTAGCTCCTGGTACCAAATCGATAGCGCAATCGTATTCACTATGATGAGGTAACACTTCGGAGGCCTCCTTAGAGAAAACATCGGCAAAGTCCTGAACAAACTCAGGTAGCGTGTTCACCTCCTCAGGGGGAGAAATAGAATTAACAGAAAAACATGACATCAAGCATTCATTACCCCATTTGGTAAGCTCCCCAGTATTACAGTCAAACGTGGGATTATGCAACTGCAACCAGGGAAGCAGTATATAGACTCCAAATGAATTTGTAACAAGGGCTGAGAACTGTTTAAACCACAACTGTCCCCCCATATCATCTAGGCAGCTCCATGATAATACATATACCACTAAGAGACAAATAAGAGCCTTTAACGCCAATGTATATAATATAAAAAGTTAAATCTTTATTATACAGACAATGTACATACTAAAATAGCACAAAGAGAACTCTAGTAAAAAAGCGGAGACCGCACCGAGTCTTATAACCACCAATTAACCAAGGGTAGCTGCATACATGTTAGACTGAGTATCAGATTCACAATTAAGTATACCAATAATACACCATTTAGCTCAAGAGTAAGGAAGGGAGAGCAATGTCTCCATAAATAACTAGTTTGAGTGGAAGAAGGGTGCAGTATATATCGTACTGGATGGTAGTTGAATCAAACAAAAATGACTAAGATGCAGACTTACCCATAGATGGGATGAAGTGGTATGAAATGAGAGGTGTCCGCTCCGTAACATAGACCCCGATGCGCGTTTCGCCACGTAGTGCTTCCTCAGGGGGATGTAGATTTTTTTACTAGAGTTCTCTTTGTGCTATTTTAGTATGTACATTGTCTGTATAATAAAGATTTAACTTTTTATATTATATACATTGGCGTTAAAGGCTCTTATTTGTCTCTTAGTGGTATATGCAACCAGGGAAGGCCTAAAACCAAATCGGACGATAATCCCTGCATTAACAGTACAGAGCACTGCTCTAAATGCATGGAGCCAACAAGGAGTTCAAAAACAGGGGTATGCTGAGTAAAATAACTATTAGCAAGAGGAGTGGAGTCGATACCCACTACTGGGACAGGTTTAAGCAAATCAATCAAAGGCATAGCTAGAGACATAGCAAATTTCACAGACATGATATTAGCAGAAGACCCTGAATCCATGAAGGCACTGCCGGTAGCAGACCTACCACCAAAAGAGACCTGAAAGGGAAGCAAGATTTTATTACGTTTCATATCTACGGGAAATACCTGTGCGCCCAAGTGACCTCCCGCGTTGATCACTTAGGCGCGGAAGTTTTCCGGCTGCTTATTCTTACGCCTAGGACAGGTGTTCACTTGATGTTTGTCATCCCCACAATAGAAGCAGAGACCATTCTTCCTGCGGAACTCTCTACGTTGTTGGGGGGACACGGAGGCCCCGAGTTGCATAGGTACCTCCGAGTCTTCCATGGAAGAGCGAAGCAACGGGACCTCGGGAGGCATCATGGGGGAGTCAGAGGGGAACACAAAACTGTTCAAGTTGTCGTTCCCTGAGACGTCGGTCAAGTCGTACCGCTAAAGCCATAACCTGGTCTAAGCAGTCAGAACAGGGATAGCTAACTAGCAGGTCTTTCAGGGCGTTCGACAGACCAAAACTAAACTGGCACCTTAAGGCAGGGTCATTCCACCGAGAAGCTATGCACCACTTCCTAAAGTCAGAGCAATACTCCTCTACAGGTCTCTTACCCTGACGTAAGGTCACCAGCTGACTCTCGGCAAAGGCAGTCCTGTCAGTCTCGTCATAAATGAGTCCGAGAGCAGAAAAGAAACGGTCAACGGAGGAAAGTTCAGAGGCTTCAGGAGCCAGGGAGAAGGCCCATTCATGGGGCCCTTCCTGGAGCCGGGACATAATTATACCCACCCGCTGGCTCTCAGAACCTGAGGAGTGGGGCTTTAAGTGAAAGTAGAGCTTACAACTCTCCCGAAAGGAGAGAAAAGTCCTCCGGTCCCCAGAAAACCGGTCAGGCAACTTGAGGTGGGGTTCAAGAGGTGAGGTGAGGGGTACTACCATGGCAGCATCAGGCTGGTTAACCCTCTGAGCCAGGGCCTGGACCTGTAGGGAGAGACCCTGTATTTGCTGAGCCAGGGTCTCAAGGGGGTCCATAATAGAGTGAGGGACCAGGGTAGCCTAGGTATATGGGCTTGTGATTATGTAATGGCAGGGGGGTAGGGAAACAGACAGTGAGCCCTAATCTACCCACCACTCAGTCCCTGCCTACTTGCAACGACCCGCCCTAGGCGACGGGGTACAACTGGGCGATGTTCCCTACGCTCAGTAGGTGCACGACAGACAAACAGACAAGGGGACACAAGCAAGGGAAATGGGGCAGTTGCCCACGGCAACACCGTGAGCAACAAGAGAGGTGAACGAGCCGAGTCAAAGCAGGAATGTACGAGCTACCAAACGCAGAGCAGGAGAGTAGTCAGTAAGCCGGGGTCAGTATGAAGCAAGGTCAAATAGCTAGGAGCTGCAGCAAGGCCAGGAAACCACACGAGAAGAATCACAAGCAAAGGAGGAACAGGAAAGGCAGGTATAAATAGACAGAGGGCGGGAGCTAGCTCCGTCTGGCCAGGCTGCGATAGGCTCTCCCACTCCTAAGCCTGCTATCCTGAGTGGTGGAAGATGGAGTCAGTCTCAAAGACATAGAA
Organism: Rhinoderma darwinii; assembly: GCF_050947455.1. Classification (NCBI taxonomy): domain Eukaryota; kingdom Metazoa; phylum Chordata; class Amphibia; order Anura; family Rhinodermatidae; genus Rhinoderma; species Rhinoderma darwinii. The sequence goes on along the minus strand of NC_134690.1, from coordinate 273,132,739 downwards.
CCAGGTGCAGACTGATTACCCATGGGCGTATACACAGAAGTTGTGCCTGGCAGATCCTTTACAGGAGGGGTATTGGTGGTAGTAGAGGTAGCCAACGGACAGCAAGGGTGGTGGTAGTAGTAGTAGTAGCAGCACATTAAAAGACACTGGACAGTCACAGGACAAAGCGCTGTGGTGGGGCAGGCCTCATGCCTGCTTGTAGCAGACGGCAGTGGAGGTGTATTGGTGGTAGTAGAGGTAGCCAACGGACAGCAAGGGTGCTGGTAGTAGTAGTAGTAGCAGCACATTAAAAGAGACTGGACAGTCACAGGACAAAGCCCTGTCGTGGGGCAGGCCTGCTTGTAGCAGACGGCAGTGGAGGTGTATTGGTGGTAGTAGAGGTAGCCAACAGACAGCAAGGGTGGTAGTAGTAGTAGCAGCACATTAAAAGAGACTGGACAGTCACAGGACAAAGCCCTGTGGTGGGGCAGGCCTCAGGCCTGCTTGTAGAAGACCGCAGTGGAGGTGTATTGGTGGTAGTAGAGGTAACCAACAGACAGCAAGGGTGGTAGTAGTAGTAGCAGCACATTAAAAGAGACTGGACAGTCACAGGACAAAGCCCTGTGGTGGGGCAGGCCTGCTTGTAGCAGACGGCAGTGGAGGTGTATTGGTGGTAGTAGAGGTAGCCAACAGACAGCAAGGGTGGTAGTAGTAGTAGCAGCACATTAAAACAGACTGGACAGTCACAGGACAAAGCCCTGTGGTGGGGCAGGACTCAGGCCTGCTTGTAGCAGACGGCAGTGGAGGTGTATTGGTGGTAGTAGAGGTAGCCAATGGACAGCAAGAGTGGTGGTAGTAGTAGTAGCAGCACATTAACAGACTGGACAGTCACAGGACAAAGCCCTGTGGTGGGGCAGGCCTGCTTGTAGCAGACGACAGTGGAGGTGTATTGGTGGTAGTAGAGGTAGCCAACGGACAGCAAGGGTGGTGGTAGTAGTAGTAGTAGCAGCACATTAAAAGACACTGGATAGTCACAGGACAAAGCCTGCTTGTAGCAGACGGCACTGGGGGTGGATTGGTGGTAGAAGTAGTAGCAGCACCAACAGCGGCACATTAAAAAAAGAGTGGACAGGACAGAATCCCGTAGTAGTAGGCGGCAGTAGCAGGCGGCAGCGGCAGCAGCAATGTCAGATCTAATCAGTGGCATCAGGCACAAGGGTTTTAAAATCCTCACCGATCCACGCTTGATTCATTTTCAGAAACGTGAGATTTTCCAAGCTGTTGGCGGACAATCTTGTTTGCTTAGGGGTGACGAAGCCCCCTGCCGCGCCGAATACCCTCTCTGACGCTACACTGGAGGGTGGACAAGACAGAACACCCATGGCAAACTGGGCCAGTTCTTGCCAATGATCCAATCTGCTGACCCAGAAGTCCATGTGGTCTGGGATCAGCATTTCTGACGGAGAAAGGGCACAGTCCAGGTACGAGTGAACCTGGTTGTTTAGGTGCTGCACCTGGTGATGGTGAACATCCCTTTGGTGACTAAGATGTGTGTCAGGTCGGGGTATTGGATGTAAAAATGTTGTCATCATATTTTCCAAACTGAATTGGCTGCTGCTGCTGCCGCCTATTGCAGAGGTAGCTCTGCCAGAGGCAGTGGAACGATGAGACAGTGGGGAGCGGAGAGTGGCCCCCCGGTCAGACATGCTTGCAGCAGGTGTTTGCCGTTTGAAAGCCGTGACAAGCTGGCTGCATAGCTTCTCTCGATAATAAGCCAATTTTGACTCCCTCTCGGAAGGCGCAAAAAACTCCCCCATTCTGGCTTTATACCGAGGGTCTAAAAGTGTGGCTATCCAGTACTCATCTCTTTGCTTCATGCTAACAATACGACAGTCAGCGCGCAAGTAACGAAGCATACAGCTCGCCATCCTGGCCAGCGTTTCAGAGGGCCCGGTTGTTTCCATCTCCGCCCCATACTGCCATGGTTGTCCATCATCAAGGTCGTCGTCAGACTCGTCATCACCAACACTGTCATGTTATGCGGCTGCCTCATCCCCTATCCCTTCCTGTGATTCCATCTCCAAATCCAGCTCCTCTTCAGGTCCTGTTTCCTCATCCTCATCCTCCTCCTCCTCCTCCTCAACATCCATAGCCAGATGTGATCCTTCCTCCATCCTTTGCTGAATTATCGCTGTGAGCTCCATAATGAATATCAGCGGCATAACATCGTTCATTCCGCTAGCGTCACGGCTCACAAATCGTGTGGCCTCTTCAAAGGGCTTCAAAACGCGACATGCGTCTCTAACCAGCTGCCAGTGCCTGAGCTCGAAATTACACTGGCTCCAAACGCTGCCCGTCTGCTGCATCAGGAAATCATTCATGGCTTTCCGCTGTTCGTACAGACGGTCCAACATGTGCAGGGTGGAATTCCAGCGTGTTGGAACGTCGCAAATCAGGCTGTGTTCTGGGAGATTGTTTTGACGCTGCAAGTCCAGGAGGGCATGCTTAAATGCATACGAACGTCTAAAGCGAACGCAAACCCTCTTGGACATGGCCAGCACACCCTTCAAACCAACATATGACTTTAAGAAGCGTGTTATGACCAGATTGATTACATGTGCCATGCAAGGAGCGTGTGTCAGGTGACCTAGACGCAGTGCAGCCACAACGTTCTTCCCATTTTCAGAGACAACATTGCCCAGTGTGAGTTTCAGAGGAGACAGCCAGCGTGCGATTTCCTCCTTGATGCACAGTAGCAGCTCCTGCCCTGTGTGGCTTTTCTCGCCCAGGCTCAGCAGGTGTAAGACAGCGTTGTGGCGCTTCACCTTGCAGGGAGGGAGGGAGGAGGAGTGGAAGATACGCTGTGTCCTGTTAGGGATGGGAAGACCTCCATTGAGGAGGGCAAGGAGGAGGAGGAGTAGGAGGAGGAGGATGGTATGCGCCTGGTGTCCGGAGTTGAACCAGAAAGATACAAGCGTGGAGGTGGTAATGCCTGGCATTGCTGCGGTGGTGCATAGGACTGCAAAATATTGACCCAGTGGGCCGTGAAAGACATGTACTGTCCCTGCCCATAGTTGCTGCTCCACGTGTCGACGGTGGCATGTACCCTGCTGCACACGGATAATTGCAAGGACTGGCCCACCTTTTCCTTCACGTGCTTGTGCAAGGCAGGGACAGCTGTTTTGGAGAAGTAATCGCCACCTAGGCTGAGCGCACGCCATCAATTGCTTGAAGCCGGCGGAGTCGACCAGGTGGTACGGCAGCGACTGCACCACCAACAACTTAGCCCGGTGTGAATTAAGCCGCACGACAAGTGGATGACTGGGTATATATTGTTGCTTATTGGACAACGATTCCGTAATGGATCACTGACGGGACGTAGGAGGAGCACTAGATGACAGTGATGATGATGATGACAACGACATGGTGGATAAGGCCTGGCTACTACTTAGATGACAGGGACTCGGAGCAGCGGCAGAGGGGTCTTCATTAGATGTACATGATGGTGGGGCATGTCGATTGTCCCACATGGCCTTGTGATGCCGCTCCATGTGTTTACGTAGAGCAGTAGTTCCTACATTGCTGCCCTGCCCACGCCTTACTTTCTGCTTGCAGATACGGCACTGTGCCATGTTTTCGTCCTCCGGGAAGGTACAGAAAAATTGCCACACGGCAGAGTACCGTAAAGAGGTAGTACCACGTCCACCACCACCACCACCACCACCCGAGCTTGCCCCTTGTCTGGCAGGCTTTTTTCGGGAGCCTACACCAGTAGCATCAGTGTCGCCGTCACCGGCTCCTGAGCTGACCCTACCGCTGCAACGTTTTGCAGATTGACTTCTGCCCCTACCTCGGCTTGGCTGTTTATCACTGCCAGTGCCGCCACTACTACCCTCCTCCTCTGACGCCGTCATCACCTCGTCAACTGGTTCCCACGTTCTGTCTGAAACAACATCATCATAGCCCTCCTCATCATCCCCGCCACTTCTGTCACTGTGTTGTGAATGTGATGTGACATCATGGCGGGCTCCATGCCCCCCCTCATTACTGCGTCTGCCACCACGGCTATCACCAACACCCCCACTACCACAGCTATGCGTCTCGGACACCGCTTCCACCTCCACCACCGCCGCAACACACTCCGTTGGCTGACTCGCGGAAAACAAATCATCATCACTATGTTCAAAACCTAAAGATTGGAGTCTGACACACGAAAGATGAATTAAGAACAATAGAAGTTTATTGAATCAATTAAAATCAACAGAAACACATTAAAAGCATAGAGATGATTGCCACAGAAAAAATGGACGACCATAACATATGATGTGAAAAATGACACTGTATGAATCAAAGGCAAAACTATAGCAAATTGAATTTGTCTATTGATAACACCATGTTACACAAGTAACGAGCTAAGTCAGCCTATTGTGGGTAAATTAGCCTATTGTGGGTAGATTCAATTTGGGACATGTTGGTCCAATGATCAACTGTATATAGGCACAAACGTGCATAGATGGTGAATGCAACAATGATGGGTACACCTTATATAGTCGCTATATAATGAATAGACCGTAGTGATAAAAGAAGATGGCTTCAAAAAGGTGTGTACACATCAACTAACAGTGACTATTGTAATGCATGAAAGAATCTCTTACCCATCTCAAATTGACCATGTCGGGTGTCCACCCCGACGCGCGTTTCGGCCCAGAAGCCTTCGTCTGGGGGTGGTGTAATGAAATGATCCCCTGCCTTTTAAATCCCCTACCACCAATCACAAGAGAAAACAACTAATCAGTGTGCATTGGGAGGTAGAGACCTGCTGATGAAAAAGTAAATGATCTATCCCTGACCTTTCCCTACACAGATTATAAAAGCGAAGAAGGGAAAATACATAGTTAAATTTGGATGAAATGCAATGAATGAATGAGAAAATACATAAATAAATAAATACCCGACCCGAGGAATCGGCGTTGCACCCCATTGTTGCATCCAGCACCACTACATCGGGAGATAAATGAATAAATATGCAAGCACAGACATTATTGCCTAATAACATGTATGTTATATATATATATATATATATATATATATATATATATATATATATATATTAAATAGTATATAATGCATAAATAATATGACTAAAAAAAATTCTGAAATGATTGAGTGGGTCCCATGTTCAGGATCCTCATCTCTTGGCCACAGTGAAGTGCTGCTACAAACAGCGTCTCTTCACTCTGGAGGACCTGTCCGATCTTGCATTATGTGGACAGCTATTGATTTGAATGGGCATTGTGTAATGCTGAATTTTCCCAGTGGTGGCGATGCAGGAAAATGTAATACTTACTGCCAGGTTTCCCCACAGATTACAGCTGATTGCATGAGGGCCCCAGCTTGTTGCCATTTTGTGATCTGCTTATTTTCAAGGGACCCTTCTGACAAGTAGGGATTGTCGAGTAGGGAAGTGGAAAACCCCTTTAATTTTTTTTGCCTGGTTAAATTTACATTTCTTTTTTATCTCCATCCTTTTTTTTAACAAAACTCTTGCCATGTCAATCTTGTTTGAGCTGAATAATTTAAGGTTAAAAATATCAATAATATGAACAAAAATATATTATTGTTCTTCCATCTTTTTTTGTTTAATGCATCAGGACTCATAGGGCAGAGCTTCTAGAATATCCTTATTCTTTCATACATTTTGTAAATGATGAGCTTCAAAGGCTAAAAGTATCAGCCATTGTCAACATAGATCCATCTTTATGTTTCACTTGTGATGACTAGTTCAGGATTCTATCTTTTATTTATATGAAGATGAATATATATATTTATATATACAAAATGTTATCTGTCCGTCCGTCCGTCCATCTATCTATCTATCTATCTATCTATCTATCTATCTATCTATCTATCTATCTATCTATCTATCTATCTATCTATCTATCTATCTATCTATCTATCCAGTGGCGGATTATCATATGGGCGATTCGGGCGGCCGCCCGGGGCCCGAGGCTCCCAGGGGGCCCATGGCAGCCCGAACCGCACATCATCTTGCAAAGTTACTTATTCAGCGCGCTAGCGCTGCTAACTAACGAAGATGAGGGGAGGAGCAGGGAATTGGCCGGGAAAGGGGTAGGACACGCCTCCCTGACAAGTGCGGGCCGCCGCCATTGAGTAACAGAACAGCGAGGGACGGCTGTTCTGTTACTCCGAATCTGCAAGACGGTCGGTCACCGGCGCTGAGGTCAGTACAGCAGGCTTATCCTCCTTCCCAACTGGTTCCCGACCGCTGGCTGTATTTTTACGGCCAGCGGTCAGGGACGGGTCCTTAAAACCCGAGCCATAGACTTTCTACGGCTCGGGTTTTAACTTGCTGCCCGCGCGATCGGGTCTCCGGCTGTCAGTGACTGCCGGGGACCCTGAGGAAAAGACAGAAGCAGCTTTCGCTGCTTCTGTCTTCTCCGATGTCTTCTTACACAGCGTTCAATGAACGCTGTGTATAGGAATAGAGACAGCAGCAGCGGCGCTGTCTCTATTCCTCCCGGTGATCATGTGACTGTTCACATGATCGCCGGGTGCCGTTAGTGGCAGGCTGCTGCTGGGTCTAACTAGACCCAGCACAGCCCTATTAGTGACAATCGTCACTATGAGAGGGCTGATTTCCCCTGTAACTGGGGCTGCTGTGCAGCTCCAGTTACAGGGGAAAAGATGGTGTAAAAGAAAGAAAAAATATATATAAAGTTCCCCAAAGGTCTTTTTTGACCTTTGAGGAACAGACCACAGTAATAAAAAAATAGGAAAGTAAAGTGCAAAAAAAATGAAATAATAAATACACATAAAATACCCACCCCAATAAAAACCGTCCGTCCCCCCCGCCAATCATTGTTGTAACGCTAGCGCTGACCCAATTACCCTAATATAGACATGTAATATATTAACATTTACGGTAAACAATGACGATTACAAATAAAAGGTCTATTTTAGGGTAAAACTATGTTATTACCAAAAAAAATAGCTGAAACGTAAAAAAGCTTATTTTTTTACTATTATTTTCAAACTTTATGAATAAAAATTCTAAAATAGCAAAAAAGGTGTGTATAAAAACGCTAAAAAAAAAGAAACATGCATTGTCTACGGAAAAAACGTCGCAAAAATCACGTCGTTTTTATTTATTTTTTATAAAAATGTGTGTTTGGTGCAACTTTGTAATTACGTTTTATTAAAAAATATTTTCACTTTTTGAGATACAGCTGCTTTGTATCCTGTATCCGTCAGGTCAGCAGGACTGACGGGATCAGTGAAACGGGCCCTGCGCTAAATTATAATCTTCGATGTGATAGATTTGAGGTGGATCCTGCGTGTCACTGATCCTGTCAGTCCTGCTGACCTGACGGATACAGGATACAAAGCAGCTGTATCTCAAAAAGTGAAAATATTTTTTAATAAAACGTAATTACAAAGTTGCACCAAACACACATTTTTATAAAAAATAAATAAAAACGACGTGATTTTTGCGACGTTTTTTCCGTAGACAATGCAGGGTTCGTTTTTTATCGTTTTTATACACACCTTTTTTGCTATTTTACAATTTTTATTCATAAAGTTTATCTATATGGGGCTGTGTGTAACGCTCTCTACGGGGAGGATGTGTGATATATAGAGGGGGCTGTGTATGGCGATATCTATGGGGGTGTGTAATATCTACAGGGGCTGTGTGTGGCACTATGTACAGGGGGCTGTGTGTATGTGGTGTTTTACAGTGTGTGGTATTATATTCAGGCGCGCAGTGTTTGGTGCTATTATATTTAGGGGCACAGTATGTGGCACCATGATAACTTTATTTTCGTTTATAGGTGTGGAAATGTTGGAAAAGTGAGGAGACGTCTGAGTGGCAAATTCTGCAGAAATGAGTCATGGCCGGGAGAAGTCGTCATGAGCGCTGGACCGGATGGAGAAGAAAAGAGGAAAAAAACTACTAGAATCTGAGACGTCGTCACCTGTGAGTCACTAGATTTATAGAGAATCTGTCACCTCTCCTGACATGTTTATTATAGGAATCCTTGTATTTCACAAAAAGTCTTTCTGCAGTCCAGGACTGATAGACAATTCCCCTTGTCAGGAGGTTGTGTCCCTGCACAGTGTGATACTGTCAGTATGTAGGGACACAGCCCTGTGACAAGGGAAATCGTAACACTGTTAATGCTTGCCCAAAAAAGTAGTGTCAAAAATAGTTACGGCGCGGCAGGGCGGCAGTGAGGAAGGGGGGCCCAAGTTTGGGTAACAGCCCAGGGCCCATGGTCTACTTAATCCGCCACTGTATCTATCTCATATCTATCTATCTATCTATCTATCTATCTATCTATCTATCTATCTATCTATCTATCTATCTATCTATCTCAGTCTCTGACTGTCTGTCTGTCTGCCTTTTTATCTATCTGTCTCACAATCCATATATCTTAACATATATGCCGGAAAAAGCCCCTGACCTATACATTAAATGTCGGTTGTGGCGGATGTCGAACAGTAGCATCTGTCACTATTATGGTATGCGTTTAACGTAAACACCATGAACTTTCATAACCTATTTATGAGGTATACAATATCCGGATCCCTTAGTAGCCAAAAACCGATGCCACTCTTTGCCATCCGCCACAGCCTACGATTAACGTATACATCGGAAGCTTACATTTCCCGTACTGTAGCTTTCCATGTAAAAAACTCATACTGCGGGTAAATGTTTTTTATGTTGTAAGGTATAGCATAGTCTACTGGGCTATTCCATACCTAAAAAAGGTATACCAATGTTTATCAGTTTGACAGAGCCATGAATACTAACTTTGTCCTTCGCTGGGGGTAATCGAGCACTATGGACACATTTAGTATGTACTTCCGGGGCTTTCCTGGCGTACACGCTTAACGTATATCATAGACGTGATGTGAACAGGGCCTTACCCATGTGGCAGAAGTTTTCTCAAGCATGTAACATAAAATTGTCAATGTCTTTTCTAACACCCATTACAAAGCTAGTCCATTGCTGTCAGCAATATGTGCGCTTGCACATAGACATTTTTATTTCATTAGGGGTGTCAGTTTACAGCCATTAGCTAAACAGATTGGCCACATCCAAAATGCTTTTTTCTGTGCCTTATCGCTAGATCTCTCCTACATTATTCAGGTCTTTTTAAAAAAAAGGCTTTAAGTGCATTATGTTTTGTGGCTTGTCTCTGTCCTCTAGCCAGAACAGTCAGAAATAGGTTTTATTGGAAATCATTATTTAAATTCCAGCACAGTGGAGAATATTGATCTATGGAATGTAATGGTTCCCAGACTGAAAAATGAAACATAAATGGTCTTTAAAAAAGCCAACATAATGTCGGTGGCAATTCATTTTTTTCGCTTGTTGTAATATTGGTTTAATATCCTAAAAAATGCACTTAACACCAAGGTCCCTAGAACATCTGTCAGGGCACTTGCACTTGACTGTTTCTCATGCTTTGTGCTTGCAGAAGTCTACAGAAGAGCTCCTCATGTATTGAGAACAGCTGAAGTAAATTTACTAGGCGCTCCTAGATGTTTGAAATATATGACATGCAAATACATAACGTGAGGGAAGCTGACCTGTTTTCTCGCATTGGTAATGGCTGGTACACGGAGCAAGTTTATACTACTGTATGTACAGTATCTCTATATTCTAATCTGGACATAAATAATACAGTTCATCAAATTATGTACATATATAGAAGTTGTAAATATAAAATTACAATTACATCTAAGTCCTTTAGTACTCTTATTTTAGCACCAAAATATATGAGAATATATCACATCCAAGCTACTACGATATATAACAAATACCTTAAAGATATATGGACATTTTCCAATCATGTAGAATAATATAGTATTTGCTGGCACTTAGCAAATGGGATGCCGCTCCCTTTTAGCAAAACATTTATTTTTTAACATAGCATTTTGTTTGTTTGAAAAATGTTAATAGTTTTATTATAGTTACCAGTTATATGTGTAGGCCATACGAGTTTCCCCACATCAAAGCTTGACATTTTCTAAAAGGTTTTGTATGCTGTAGCTTACGGCCATGTTCAGACGTGGCAGAATTTTTTCCGCTGCAAATGTTGGTGCAGATTCGGGGCAATTACGCAACGAATCTGCACCAACATTTGTATATCTGACAGGTAATTCAGACATTGCAGATATCACAGCGGACTTGCCACAGATTTGAGTTTTTGCATTACAAAGGCTGAAATACGCAGTGAAATTCCGCTTCTTCTCCGCAATAGAATGAGCATGCTGCGGAGGGAAAATTCTGCACCGCAGGCTAATTTCCGCACAGTTATTTTCTGCAACGTCTGAACTAAGTTTCCTAAAAATGTATAGAAATAAATGTAAAAACGGTTGCTGCAGAATTCCACTACGGACTGTCCGCAGCGGAATTCAACAGCAATTCCACCACGTCTGAGTGGGCCCTTAAAGGGGTTCTCCCATCAGAGACATTTATGACATATACGTAGGATATGTCAAATGTCAGATAGTTGCGGGTCCTACCTCTGGGAACCGCACCAATCTCTAGAACGGGGCCCTCTGAACCCCGTTCTGCCGCTCTGTGTTGTGGCAGAAGCAGGTGAATTCCGACCATGAAGAAGAAACCAGCATAGCTCGCTGAGATACGCTGTTTACGTAACTCCCTTAGTAGTGAATAGCAGTTATGGAAGCAGCGTAGAATGCGAGCTATGCTGTTTCCGTAACTGCCATTCAGTTCTATGGGACTTATAAAAACAGCGTAGCTCTGCGAGCTACGTTGTTTCCTAAGTCTTGGTCGGAATTCACAGAGCAGCAGAACAGGGTTTAGGGGGCCCCATTCTAGAGATAGGTGTGGTTCCCAGATGGTTCCCGCATCTATCTGATATTTATGACATATCCTGTGGATATGTCATAAATGTCTCTCATGGGAAAACCCCTTTAACACTACCCTTCACTCAGGGGCGGCTACAGATGCAGCCGTCTTTATCTTGACTTTTAACACATTAAATACACAGCGTCAATAAACTTTAACTTGACTTTTTCAATGACTTTTCATTTGACTTTTCGTGTGATATCACGCTGCAGCAAGTTTTCAGAGTCAAGATAACCTTGGCTACATCTGTATACTAAAAGTGAAACATGTGCAGCTGCAAGGGGCACTGTAGTAAAGTGTTTGTGTGGTCTTCTGCTTTAACAGATCATACATTTCACAAGCTGACTTGTGGCAAAGGTGGCATCCTATGACAGTGTCATGTTTAATGTCCCTGAGCTCTTCAGTACAACCCATACTACTAACAATGTTTGTCTACTGAGATTGCATGGATGTGTAATTGATGTTATGGTCCTGTATGCAATGTGTATGGCTGTGAAAAACCTAAACTCAATAATTAGGCTGGTTGTCCAAATACTTTTGTCGATATAGTGTAAGTCATTTAAAAGAAATTAAGAGTTTTCCATACCTACCAATGTAATTATTATAACGCTATTAATACTTCATAACGATATTAAATAATGTTGACACAACACCTCACACTTTTACCACTGTTGCATCCTTGGTTTTGCGTCCTTTTGGAGATATGATGGGACAACTAGCCTGGATTTTACCCTTTTTCTCCCTATCGTCAATACCCTAACAGTGTATGCAATGACCAGATACTGTCCTGCTACTCAGGCATCCCACTTTGTTGGTTAGAATAACTGCTAGTGACCACATTTACTGTGTCTATTACATGCATAGTGGTCACCAATACAGGAAGGAGTTTACACCTGCGGAAAAAGGGTCTCGAAACATTCAGAAGGGAAAATTTGAGTGGAAAAAAAAGAAACACAATGAAAGGTATTTTATTGTTATTAGATAAATGGTTTTGCAAGTAGTCTTAAAGGGGGTTATCCATCAGGGACATTTATGACATATCCACTGGACATATCCACTGGTGCAGGTCCACCTCTGGGACCCGCACCTATCTCTAGAACGTATGATATTGATGAGTATACTTCCTATACTGACTCCCAACTCTGGACAGCACCCCTCTGTTATTGTGGCCAGCACAGACTCCAGCTGTAGCTTAGTAGGGAACTCCTGGAGATCTCTGTAATAGCACCATTCAGGAAAATACTATTTTAACATTTTCAAGATTACTATTTAACATTTTTTAAAAAGAACATAAAAAGTGTAATCGAATCGAAAAACCCAACAGGATGTGAATGGGTATAAAGGAATAAGTCTTTATGGGAAAAGAGGGGAATGGTTGCAACCTAAAGTGGAGAAATGACAGAATATGACTACAGGGTATAGTACTGTACCGAAGAAAGTGTATCACAATGCAAGTCCAAGGCAGAGGCCAAATGGCACATAATATGTTGACATAGTGTAATGACGGGGTAGGGAGACAGACACGTGAGCCCTAATCTACCCGCCACTCAGTCCCTGCCTACTTGCACGGCCCGCCCTAGGTGACGGCGTACAACTGGCGACGGTCCCTACACTCAATATGTGCACCACAGACAAACAGACAAGGGTACACAGAAGCTAAGGGAAATGGGGCAGTTGCCCACGGCAACACCATTAGCAACAGGAGTAGTGAACGAGCCGAGTCAAACCAGGAGTGTACGAGGTACCAAACGCAGAGCAGGAGCGTAGTCAGTAAAGCCAGGGTCAAAATGAAGCAAGTCAATAATAATAGCAGGAGCAGCAGAGCCAGGAAACAGGAAAGAATCACAGGCAAAGGAGGAGCAGGAAATGAAGGTATAAATAGACCGAGGGCGGGAGCTAGAACCGTCTGGCCAGGCTGTGATAGGTTCTCCCACTCTTCAGCCTACCAGGATTATTGAAGCCAAGAGTGAGGGGTTTCTAATAATCGTAACATTGGGTCTGTTAGGATAAAAGAAGAGAAATTAAGCTGGGCATTTAAGGGATTTACAAATATTCTAAGTGGTATTGGATAAGATCGGAAAGTCACTGTTAAGATGCTTGTCGAGTCTTATTGACTAAGTAAATGCCATGAGGGTGATCACCAGGTATATGATGAGTAAACATGGGACCCAACTAAACATCGATCTTCATCAGGGAGTCATTTCAGCACAAAGGTTATGATTATTTTAATATTTTAGTCTAATTTTCCACTGTTCCTTCCATCCACCTTAACCCACGTGGAAAGCAAAACTATATTCGAAAGTGTCATGATCTATGTCCATAGGACCCAAGGAGCATTGAAGTACTTAGGACAGGTCTCATAAAATCATATACTCACATTTTTATGAAAAACAAATGTGATGCGGCTTTACCACTTGAACTAACTCCAAATTGTCTGTGACTCCTCTTTCAATGACAAACTCAATAGGAATAATTGGCCATAACTTTTATTTATAAATAAAAAGACTTTGCAAATGCATATAGTCTTATTAGCATCCTTCCAACTATAGCAGTCAATAAGTAACCCTTATTTAACTGTACATTTTCCTTTCAGGGCTTCATTCTTAAATCCCCAACAAATGTAAAATAAATTATTTGCCTTGAATATAAAATAAATCAGAGACAGAGTGCAATTTCCTTTAAAATTCTGTTTATTGGACACTGTTTTGGTGGACCTTCATGGCACAGCTGTATATATCAAAGCATTTTAGTACATAGATATATAGCATATTTACCATTCGGACCAACTTACTGAGTCAAGTCTAGAAAGAGTTAAAATGCTACTGCGAGCTCATGCTTCAACAGGGGAAGTTTCATTGAAACATATACGATTTACTAAGTGCATAGAAAATAAATAAATGTTGCACACAAAGCATAATACATCACCCTATTAGGTCAGGTAATAGCGAAGGTTCTACTACCATCTGTAGCAAAGATTTACTGAGACATTATTTACATGGTGTGCGATGGACCTAAATTTGTTCTCAATGTTATAATCATATATGACATAAAGTAAAATGGAAGATTATACATATATCGCTGTCCTGGAGTCACTACAAAAACATTGATCACACTTCTTTCTGGGGAAAAAACAACAACCATAGACACTGTGGTATAAATTCCTCAATGTCCGTTCTTCGTAAATTTGATATAAACAGAGTCTGAGACGCTATCGAAGTGAGTTCAATGATGGTATTAATGCCGTAGCATTTACTCACGGCTCCAGAGAGAGGCAATAATAGATCAGCTCGATATAGAGTCCCTTTTTCTTCTCAATTCTAAATCAGCATCTCTTAGTGTCAGCGCTCGTCCTTTTCCACTTCCTTACTACGGATTTCTAAATCGACCATATGACCTCACAAAGGACAGATCTCACAGCGGATGCCCAACTTCTGCCTAATTCCAAACTACTGAGTGAGAAACCATGGAAAAATGAAGACAATACCTGAGACCAGATAAAAGGGTAAAACCACCTGCTCTTTTTATTATACTCACAGGATAGTAGCTTTTAAGACAGCACATCAATAAAAGCAGTTCACAGACAGTGCCCTAGACGTTTTGGCTTCGGACTTTCTCACGGGTCTCCCGTTTGTGATACTCGCTTCCATTAAAAAGGTCAATTAACCCCGCCCCCTCCATCCAGCCGTAAAATGAACCCTTTGGAACACAGTTACTTCCAAACAAAACAATTCAGATATAATTCCATATTAACCTTTTTAACCTAGATACTTCCTCAAAGAAACAATTAAAATCAAATTTAATGTTGAGCCCCTTCAGGGTCATAAGGTCCAATTTATATTTATTCTGTCTCATTTATTGTCAATGCTTTAATTAACATTTACCATTTTGTGAATATCAGCTATTTTTAAACCTGGGTCTTTTTTTTAATGTTTTGTAGCAGAGTGGGCTGATACACTGTGAGATAATATTTATTTTCTGATTTTGTTTAGATGTTCATTAATTCATGTTTTTCATTTACATCCGGTATGGCCCATGTACTGCAATCTACATTTACACTCTAAGGGTATGTTCACACGGCCGTTTTTTGGGCCGTAAACCCACGAAAAACAGCCGAAAAATCGGAAGCCAACGGAGCATCCTAGTTACAGAAGGATGAAAGTCGACCTTCTGTCCCTCCCTTATCTATTTCTTTACCAATAATGATTTACAGTCTATATTTTTGACCTGTGTCATTGCCTTGCCTGTGACATTGTCTAGTGTCAATCGAGTAATTCTTCTCTTTAAAATCTCTCTTTTAGGACCTCCGTTTGCGCTAAAATGTTATAGTTCAGGGTTCAATTCCTTTTTTATAAGTGCTAATTGGCTCATCGGGGTGTTAGTCATCCATGGATTAAAATGGTACTATTGATAAAGCCATTTCGATTCGTGGGCTTAAAAAGGGTTTTTGTACATACTGTAGGTGGCCAACCTGCTTAAAAATGGTAAAATCAAGGAAATTGATTGAATTCTCATGAATTTTCAAAGTTATTCTCACATCCCAGCTGATATCGATCACATCTAAGTTCATGACCCACAGAACCTGCTCTCATCGAAGCCGTCAGTCCCACTGATCTGACGGATTCGGCTTTGAGGGCAAGATGCAGCTTTTATCTATCCCGGATACATAGAAGCTGTATCTCAAAAAGTAAACATTTTTTAAATAAAAAACTATTAAAAAGTTGTTTAAAATACCATAATACGTTGTTTTATTAAAAAAAAAAATTTGCACAGGTTTACATAGCCTTTTAAGTTTATAAGTACGGAGGAGAATTGTGGATTTTACTAAGTGAAAAATTAACATTGTGTACAAAGTTACTAAATTTGTTTGTGAAAATCAATCCAGCTTTTGGTTGTTTGGTTTGGTATGCCAAGCCAATAAATGAACAATCACCTGGTTACATTAATTAAATACACACAGTCTCATGTATAATTTCCTCGGAATAGTAATATTTTTGTATTTCAAATCAACATCTGAAGAGTTGACATTTCTTACACCCTAATTATTGATTATTTTCAGTAAACCTCTTCAGAGATCCTCAGATTAGCAGAGAGAAATGTTTGTAAAAAGAGCAACATCTGTGCAAGCAATCATAAGCGCCACTACATTTTTATGAGATTGTTTCAAAACACAAAATAATTTTTTGCAAACCCAAGGGGCTTTTAAAGTGAGTAAAATAAGTCCACAGGGTATTAATCATATAAACTACAATTTAAATTGATAATATGTGGTACCCGAGAGACCACGGAGATGATCACATGTAGAAGTGTACATGAGGCAGAAGAGCACTGGAGAGAAAGCACTCAAAACTGCATTAATGAACTATACACAAAACAAAAGGTTCTAGTTTAGCTGCACTCAAACAAGGAGTCATTTATTCTAATTCTTTGTACTTCTGTAATTTGTTTTATTATTAGATTTCCTCCCACAATAGTTTGTTAACATAGGGAAAACCCATACGACAAATATATTAATAATAATGTGGAGGAGACAAATACAAATAGTGAAAGCTTGCTGCGGACTCAATTGGCTATAGGTGGTGCCGAGAAAGCATTCGCAATGGGCCAAGTTTACTGAGGGGCCCCAAAGGCCCCTTTGCCATGTAAGAAGACAACAATATTATAAATGGTACATGACAGGTGAGGGGGGCTGTAACAGGTTTTGTCTTGGTCGCCCAGATGCAGATGGCTGACACAGGTAGGTAGCTATCGGGTCACGGTTTAGGAACATACAAGTGTTGAAGATGTTACTGCTTGCATTAGTGTAGAAAATAGGTTTTATTCAGCTGCATGATATCTGCCAAACCTGGAAGTATCCGACATCTGGCGCTCCAACCCCTCCCCTATGCATCTGATTGACGGCTCTGCTTGTATGACGATGAAGACAAGCAGAGCCGTCAGTCAACTGCAATATATATATTTCCAAGACAATATCTGGACATTTGTTATATAGTTGACCTTTAACAAGTAAGAATAAATTGCAAAATGAATGATTTTTCCATACGCTGTGTGTGGGCAGCAATACATTGTTATATCACATTTTATGAGGTTTGGTTGTCATGTATTCTGATGGATAACTACAACTCCCAGCAGGCTCTGTTCCATTGCAACTAAAGCTGATGGACCAGGGGTGGGCAACCAATGTTTTGGAATGTTTCCTTGAGATAAAGTATGTACATTGTATTGTTCATGCTGATCAAGTAATATTGGCTGATGGGTAATTTATTTTTATACAAGAACATGAAAATATGGAAAAGCAATTTATATAGGAAATGAAAAAAGCTTACATAGAGTTACATAAAATACATCTGTCTTTTCAGACCATTCACATACATAAACAACTTGTTAAAAACCACAAAGCCAAATATGGGGGACAATAGGTTCTTTTATTGAAAAACAATTTAAAGGACAGATTTTCTTCCTGAGAAAGTAGATTTTAATTTCTTAGTAACCAAAATTATTGTTAACTCAGTCAGTGCTGCGGAAGAACATTCATACTATATTGTTTCATGCCACATAACATTGCATAAGTCACTGGAGCACTTTTCTGTGTTATTTTTAGATAAAATATTGGAAATTAGACGGGGTGGGGTATGAATGACAACATAAAACCAAAACATGAACTATACAGCATAAAGGAGTCTTATAAGAAAGTGAAACACCAGCATATGTGTCGTTTCAAATACAAGTTGAGCATTTCTTTCAATCGCAGATTGCTTTCTTTCATGTCAAATGAAATTTTAGGATCACCTATGTATTTAGGACTAAATCCTTTTCTGCCAAGTCTTATTCCATTTCTTGAAATCTGTTTTTGTTATCTGGCCAGAAAAGCACTAAGTTTAAAAAAACACAGCGAGACATACTGGCAAAAATGTGCATGTGGTTAATCAGCAAAAACTATGTAGCAGCTTGGGACCAATCACTCAACCTTACAATGATGAAATGATGATGCTGTTGAGGACAACATTTTACTGATCTTTAACATGTGCTCTACAAAGAAGAACAATTTTCGCCCTAGGAAGTCCTGCGTTTTGGCTTTTGGTTCTCCAACTTACATAAATTATGTCAAATTCATTAGGATTTATTTTTGTATTCATTTATAAATTGATTTATTTATTTATTTATGTATGTATTTATTTATTTATACTACTGGATAAATTTTAGGACAATCAAACTGATGACCATGCTGTTTGCCTTACATTAAATCATCAATACGCAGTACAAGATTAAAGAACACGAGAAGATTTATAGTTGAATAACCTATAAAGGTAAATTCAGACATAGCGGATTTGCTGCAGAATTCTACTTGGGCCTGTCCGCAGCAGTAATTTTTCTTTTGGTTTCTCTAGCTTTTTAGTTAAGTTAGAGCCGTTTTTGCAGAAAGCAACCGTGCGGAAAATAGCTTGTGGTGCGGAATTTTGAATTCCACAGCATGGTTTGTCAGTTCCTGAGAAGCAGATTTTCACTGCATATTTAAGCCTTTGCAATGCAAAATATGAAATCTACAGCAAGTCCGCTGCAAAATCTGCCACAAACTGTCTAAACAGACCTTCAAATATGCTAATTTTTCTGCAGATTCGTTTGTGGCAATAAAACTTAGTTATTCATAACGATCTCGGTCCATTTGGTGTGGAATGAACATACGGAATTTTCACGCTACACGCGCTTTGGGGCCTTGACAAAGCGCATGTAGCGCGAAACGGCCGTAGGTTCATTCCATACCAAACAGACCGAGATCGTTACCAATAAATACGTTTTTTTGTCACAAACTGTGAGTGCCTCAAATTTCTACCTTTTAATACGTATAACATATACCTTGGTGAGCTCCCGACATCATTGTCCATATATGGACAATATTGTGAGGAGCAGTGCTGTAGTCCCCTAGCAGAGCACTAGCTGATGCTCTGCTTGGGGACTCCAGCGATAGGAATCTTCAGACATCACTGTCCATACATAGACAGTGATGCCAGGAGCGGTGCTGGAGCCCCGAGGCAGAGCGCTAGCTGTTGCTCTGCTGGGAACTACAGTGCTATTGAAGCTCCTGACATCACTGTCCCTATATGTCCCTGGACAGAGTGCTAGTAGATTCTCTGTCCCAGGAATCTGACCCTGGGAAATCTCCTGACTTTACTGTCCATATATGGACAGTGACGTCAGGAGTTTCCTATCGCTGGAGTCCCTGAGCAGATCATCAGCTAGCGCTCTGCCTCGGGGCTCCAGCACTGCTCCTGGCGTCACTGTCTATGTATAGCCGGGGACTACAGCACTGCTTCTGATGTCACTGTCCATACATGGACAGTGACTTCAGGAGTTTTCCCAGGGCCAGTCCCTGGGCCAAACAGTGGGATACATTTGGGCCTTTTCTCTTAGGTATACGTCGGGGTCTTCCTGATGTATACCTCAGATGGAAGACCTAAACGTTATGTGAATGGCGCCTTACATGGGTACTATATATAACACCTACTAAGATAGTTGGGCTAATACATGCATATAGCAACTCAAATGAACTGTGTGATATACGAATATGAACACCTATACCAGAAATCAGACATGAACCATTATTAGTGAAAAATAGACAATATTTTATTGAAAGACAAAATCGCTAAAAATAAGTACATTGGCAGTAGCATTACCCATAGAAACAGGATCCCCACATAGGTCGGGTCCCACAGCCTCTATAGTAAAGTGCAAATAGTGCATGCAAAGACTGAAACATAAGTAATACGATGAATATGGATAGAAACATCCGAAGCAAAGTAATATAAAAAAAAGAGACAGCAGAAAGGTACAATTGAGGAGACATACAGACCAGAGCTATGGGGGGGATCAACCCCAACACTTGTTTCGCACGTAGCTTCTTCCAGGGGCTATGAGTACTATATAGTGGCATTCTTTGAGTACTTTATGGAGGTATTAAGTGGGATGTGTATTGCAGTATCGAATAATTATTTAGACATTTTATGTGTAAACTCTGGAACTGTTTTTACGTGGCACTTTATGTAAATAGTACTTGGGTTACAAACGTGTGTAAAAATGGGTGAGGGCGCTGTTTTTGCCTTCTGTCCATGGCCCTATTTTCTGAAAAACTGGGCCCAACCTTTAGTTAACTTTTCCATTTTAAATGTTTGATGAAGTTATCTGAGTGGGTAAAGCACACAAGTCTGTGGTAACATACATTTTTTTGTGTTCCCTTTGCTCAGTTAAACTGTTGCACACCATTATATGCACGGTATGTTCTTTATACTGATAAGGAATATTTGTGTATTTACCAAAGATGAAGCCAATTAGACCTGCACAACAAGCCAACACTACTATAATTAGCACCTGTCTCTAATTATGCTTAAGGAGCTCATATGCCATGTAACAAACTGTCAAGCCAAGCAATAGTTCACATTCTGTAACTTGCTTCAAGCCAAAGTACAGAGAAGATTGGGGAATGCTTACTGGAGTCAGCCCAACTTAACAAAGACACAACCTTATTTTATGTTCATTGTGAAAATCTATTTAAAATGTCATTTTCTGTAGAGTAGAACATAACTGGTAGTTTAGTGGGGGCTTTTTTATTCATTTTATTTTTTATTTTTTTTATTGAATTGCGTGAAAGTTTATCAGCTTTTAAATATCTGTTTTTAAAAGCTGTTGTAAAAATAATGGGCCTCTATTTTTATTAATACTTTAGATAAGTTTTAATAAGGTGGGGACCAGGAAACTGTCAGTACTAGAGTGGAGAGAGATTTTTTTTTTTTTTTACAGCATTGGAAAATCTCTAACCCCTGCAAATATTTGCAATGTTATTAAAAATCTCCCACATTTTCTGTGTGCCTCAAAACTTTCAAACAGATGAGAGAGGGACTCCGGCCTGTGGCAGCACATTTTTGTTTCCTGCCTTTCTAGGTTCCTAAGGGACAGCCACTGTACCCTTATACAATGAGAGGCGCATGCCCCTACATACAGTGACATACCGCACTATACAAACTGCTAGCCACATGCTTCAGGATACGCTGAAGTGTAACGTAAGTTTTGTTAAATTTTATCAACTACAAAGTACTAAATAAACATGCTTTGACATACTTTCCAAAAAGAGAAGCACTGTGGTACAAAACCAATTACAAATGTGTACAATGCTCCAAAAAGTAATGAGTGGGTTTAAAGTAAGAAGGACTGTAATGCTAATGTTCATGAGTACATAGGCTAACAATTGAAGCATGTCTAAAAAATGACCAAAAAGCAATAGGAACAAAAGAATAACATAAACAAAAGAACTAGCGTATGAAAAGAGAATACCGGCACTGCTCATACACGCATTATTTTAATACAGACGAGCGTCTCCAAGGCTGCTGACATATGCTATAGGATCAAACACGTGGTACTCAGGGTAGAATAGTAGAATATAAATAATTACAATTTTAGAGACATAAAACAGTCTATGGCCATCACCATTTTAATTTGTAATCCTTCTTTATCGCAGCACGGCAGGTGTAGCTGCGAGAAACGTCTGTAGGCTGATTTTCATGGGACTGTGTCTTGTACCATCACCTGAATTGCTATGTTGCAATAAAAAACGATTATATATTGAAATGGCGAGTGCCGTGGACTGTTTTTCTCTACAACTTGAACAAAAGAACCACGCCTATTTCCAAAGTTAGAATAAACTTGTTAAAATAGTACCAAACCGCACACTAATCTACTGTACATTATAATAGAATTTCAGACTGCAATTTTTGCAAAAATCAAACCATTTTTCCCATTTGTAGGAAAAGGATGAGGTATTGTCAGTCTACCTGCCATAAGATTCTCCATAGCAATTGTACTGTACAGTTACAATTATTTCTGGAATGGTTCGTAAGCGGTAGATTTCTCTCTGATGACTTAACCACTGTGAGTACATGCATTATAATATTTAAGTCAGGACTGGGATTGTATCTACAGTAACTTTAGAGATGAAAGAGCTACCTCAGGAACCCAAGGTATTGGATATTTAATGATCTGCGTTAAGAGATCCTCAATCTGCTTTCAATTTTAAAAATCTCGTACACTCCCACTAGAAATGCATGTGTGATCCTAAATCAGTAGAGCATCTCCAAAAAATATTGGATACTTGGATATATTTTAGAAATTCTATAGGGGCTATAATACTACCTATGCAATAGTAGTGTGGTTGCCTCTAGATGATAAACACATGTAAAGTGCTAGTACTTAAGGACAATATAAAACTCCATTGCTCACTAAAGTGCCATTTCAAATCATTTTCCCATTTAAGTTGGAAGGAAAGCTTTTTTGATAGGAGAAGACGCTGTATTTGACACTAGGGAACAGTGTAAGAAAGGGTCAAAGCTGGTAAAAATTGGCACTCAGTTTAAGGGTAGAAAAATATAAAATGTTATTGAATAAATAAAATATGACTGGATGGCATCATAGGTGGTCCTGCATCACGTCAAAAATTTCACATATGTGGCCGGTTAGAGGTCAGCAGACTCCAGTAGGTAGTATATAACATAAACACTAAGACTAGATAATAATTACATGAATAGAGCATAATAAATAATGCATGTGAAAATATAAATATAACAGTTCATATACACTACCGTTCAAAAGTTTAGGGTCACTTAGAAATTTCCTTATTTTTGCAAGAAAAGCATAGTTTTTTTCAATGAAGATAACATTAAATTAATCAGAAATATACTCTATACATTGTTAATGTGCTAAATGACTATTCTAGCTGCAAACGTCTGGTTTTTAATGCAATATCTACATAGATATATAGAGGCCCATTTCCAGCAACCATCACTCCAGTGTTCTAATGGTACATTGTGTTTGCTAACTGTGTTAGAAGGCTAATGGATGATTAGAAAACACTTGAAAACCCTTGTGCAATTATGTTAGCACCGCTGTAAACAGTTTTGCTGTTTAGAGGAGCTATAAAACTGACCTTCCTTTGAGCTAGCTGAGAATCTGGAGCATTTGGTTCGATTAAACTCTCAAAATGGCTAGAAAAAGAGAGCTTTCATGTGAAACTCAACAGTCTATTCTTGTTCTTAGAAATGAAGGCTATTCCATGCGAGAAATTGCCAAGAAACTGAAGATTTCCTACAACGGTGTGTACTACTACTACCTTCAGAGGACAGCACAAACAGGCTCTAACCAGAGTAGAAAGAGAAGTGGGAGGCCCCGCTGCACAACTGAGCAACAAGACAAGTACATTAGAGTCTCTAGTTTGAGAAATAGATGCCTCACAGGTCCTTAACTGGCAGCTTCATTAAATAGTACCCGCAAAACGCCAGTGTCAACGTCTACAGTGAAGAGGCGACTCTGGGATGCTGGCCTTCAGGGCAGAGTGGCAAAGCCATATCTGAGACTGGCTAATAAAAGGAAAATATTAATATGGGCAAAAGCACACAGACATTGGACAGAGGAAGATTGGAAAAAAGTGTTATGGACAGACAAATCGAAGTTTGAGGTGTTTGGATCACACAGAAGAACATTTGTGAGACGCAGAACAACTGAAAAGGTGCTGGAAGAGTGCCTAACGCCATCTGTCAAGCATGGTGGAGGTAATGTGATGGTCTGGGGTTGCTTTGGTGCTGGTAATGTGGGAGATTTGTACAAGGTAAAAGGGATTTTGAATAAGGAAGGCTATCACTCCATTTTGCAACGCCATGCCATACCCTGTGGATAGTGCTTGATTGGAGCCAATTTCATCCTACAACAGGACAATGACCCAAAGCACACCTCCAAATTATGCAAGAACTATTTAGGGAAGAAGCAGGCAGCTGGTATGCTATCTGTAATGGAGTGGCCAGCGCAGTCACCAGATCTCGACCCCATAGAGCTGTTGTGGGAGCAGCTTGACCGTATGGTACGCAAGAAGTGCCCATCAAGCCAATCCAACTTGTGGGTGTGGCTTCTGGAGGCATGGGGTGAAATTTCTCCCGATTACCTCAGCAAATTAACAGCTAGAATGCCAAAGGTCTGCAATGCTGTAATTGCTGCAAATGGAGCATTCTTTGACGAAAGCAAAGTTTGAAGGAGAAAATTATTATTTAAAAAAAACATTATTTGTAACCTTGTCAATGCCTTGACTATATTTTCTAGTCATTTTGTAACTCATTTGATAAATATAAGTGTGAGTTTTCATGGAAAACACAAAATTGTCTGGGTGACCCCAAACTTTTGAACGGTAGTGTATGTACATCAATTAGTGCTATAGACAGTAAATTAAATCAGAGACAGACTGATAAATTGGACTTAAAATGGCTGACTTGGAAAAGAAGGTGTACACAATCAATCCTGAGGAAAGTAAAACAGGATGAAACAATGGGGGAGTCACCACACACAACTCACTGCCAAGGTCGAAAGAATAGGGGAAATGACACAATGTATGAGTAGAGGACTTGATGCAATGGTACTGAAAGTTCCAGAATGGAGGTCTGTAAGCAAGTTGAGGTCTATGAACAAGTTCCTAGCTGGAAGAATCAAGCCCAAAGAGAGGTTGTCCAGCAATTAAGGGACCAGTAAGGACAATGTAAACAGCCACCCGCAATTGATGTACTGTGTAAGTACTAGGCTGAATTTCTCCAAATAGGGATACTACACCAGTCACTGGAATCAGCTAGGGAGAGTAAAAGTAGTTGAAGCAAATACTCATCCTTTGGGTGGGTGTATGGTCCTGAACAAATACTTGTTGGCCACGTGCATCAGGACATCGAGGAGCCATGAGTAGAAGAAGCTGTATTGTTTGACACCCCTTGAACATTCTTTTTTTGAGTTGTTCAGGATCTGAGAATATTTTTTCATAAGTAGTTGGGGTGGATTCTTGCTGTATAAGTAAATGTGTCTCTCAAGTGATTACAATTGATGCAAAAACTGATGAAAAAATTTATGAGTTGCCATCAGGCTTTTCCACAATTTTGACTACAAAACCATCAGTTGTCAGAGGTTGTCGTTAGTTGTCATCAGTTTTTACATCCGTATTTAACATCAGTTTTTACCACAATGGTCCACCCAAAAAGGTAGTCTAGGTTCTGAAAATGTGCCAATTTTATCAGAGTGGTACATAGCTTGTGATAGATTGTATACATGATAGATTAGATACTTGTTGTGTACTATGTCAGGGCTCTCCTTCTCTGCTCTGGCCTCGGTGCTATACTGAAGTCTGACATACACATTGTAATGTCACGTGTGTCATATTCAGTGCAGCGCCGAGGCCGGCGCCGAGGGGAAGAGCCCAGAAGGCAGCTGCTGTCCACTCACCTCAGATCACATCTTCGAAACAGCCTTGTGAACCTGTTTGTTTTTCCGTTATTGACGGCAGATTGTGACCTGTTTTGCATCCGTTTTTCACCATCTGTTTTAAACACTTCATGTTTAGATAATGCCATTTGAATTTCATGTGTAGGTTATGCCACAGAGCCCTCTGTAGATAGTGCCACACCCCCCCTGTAGATAGTGCCACAGTGCCCTTTGTAGATAATGTCACAGTGCCCTCTGTAGATAGTGCCACACACTCCCTGTAGATAGTGCCGCAGTGACCTCTGTAGATAATGTCACAGTGCACTCTGTAGATAATGCCACAGTGCCCTCTACAGATAGCGCCACAGTGCCCTCTGTAGATAGCGCCACACAGCCCCTGTAGATAGTGCCACTCATTCCCCCTGTAGATAATGCCACTCATGCCCCCTGTAGATAGCACCACTCATGCCCCCTGTAGATAGTGCCACTCATGCCCCCTCTAGATAGTGCCACTCATGCCCCCATTGTAGATAGCGCCACTCATGCCCACCTGTAGATAATACCACTCATGCCCCCCTGCAGATAGTGCCACCCACCGCCCCTCCTTATATGGACAGTGAGTGGAGTCCCCTGCCAAAGCGTCAGCAACACTCTGGCCGGGGGTTCCCTCCAGGAGGAGCCCCTAACTTCACAGTCCATATATGGACAGGGACGTAAGGGGATACCTCTAGTAGCGGAATCCCCAGCCAGAGCGTTGCCGATGCTCTGGTAGGGGATTCCACTCCAGGAGTAGCCCCTGACGTCACTGTCCATATATTGTTCTGCACAGGTATGTTGCCGTACGGCAGTACAAATTATTTCCCATGTGCCATAACAGATCCTATAGAAAGCTATGGGATCTGTTCTAGCACCAGTTTCCCACCAGCTTTTCTGCAACACGCCTGTGGGAAACGGAAAGGGACAACGGACATATGTGAACGGCACCTAACAATGAAATACAATTTCTGAGTGGAAGATATTCATAGAAATCATGTTTGAGATCCCATAATCAGCCATATTGTGGGAGAAAGGAAATAGAGTATCACCCTCACTAAGAGATCCTAGATTACTTATACCTTAGGTGATGCAGATATTTTACAACTTTTAGTGTTTTTGCATCCAGGGGCAGAACAGTGCAAGCAGTGAAAAATAGCAGAACAATTCTGGTGGCCAGAATGGAGTTAATTCTTGTTGAATACAAACAGTAGGTCAGTATGTTTTTTTAATTATTATTATTTAAATGTTGCTTTTAACAGAAACTAAGCAATATTTTCCGTTTTGTCATAGACTCTGATCACTGGTGATGCTCAGGCATCACTATGTTCTGGCTGGTGAGGCACCAGCCAAAAAGGTTTGAGAAGCTCTGTGCTTTTGGATACATTATTTGTATGATATTGTAAATAAGTTGGCTTTATATAAATATTGGATAAGAAAAATAGTAAATAAACGGTTTCATTAACCCCTTAATGACCAGCCTATTTTAAACCTTAATGACCAAGCCATTTTTTACGTTTTTCCATCGTCACATTCCAAGAGCTATAACCTTTTTATTTTTGCGTTGACATAGCTGTATAAGGTCTTGTTTTTTGCGGGACAAGTTGTACTTTTCAATAGCACCATTTTGGGGGACATATTATTTATTGATTAACTTTTATTAACATTTTTTTGGGGGGGAATAGAAAAAAAACCTAAAATTTTGCCACACTTTTTCGCGTCTTAAATCAACGGCGTTTACCATGTGATATAAATAATGAAATAACTTTATTCAGCGGGTTGTTCCGATTGCAACGATACCAAATTTGTACAGCTTTTGTATGTTTTACTACTTTTACACAGTAAAAACGCTTTTTTTTTAAAATTATTTGTTTTTGTGTCTCCATATTTGTAGAGCCGTAACGTTTTTATTTTTTTGCCGATGCGGTTGTATGAGGGCTTATTTTTTGCGGGAAGACTTGTAGTTTTTATTGGTACCATTTTGGAGTAGGATCGACTTTTTGATCACTTTTTATCACATTTTTTTTAAGTCAGGATTCACAGAAAACAGCAATTTTTCCATAGTTTTTTATTACATTTTTTACGGCGTTCACCGTGCGGGTTAAATAATGTAATACATTTATAGTCGGGGTCGTTACGGACGCGGCGATACCAAATATGTGTAACTTTTTTTACTTTATCTTGTTTTTTTAATAGTAAAGCATTTTGTAAGGGGAAAAGCTGCGTTTTTCATTTTTTTTCAATTTTTTTTTTAAATTAACTTTATAAACTTTTTTTTACTTTTTTACTAGTCCCATTAGGGGACTTTAATATGCGATTCTCCGATCGCTATTGTAATATACTGCAATACTTTTGTATTGCAGTGTATTACTGCCTGTCCCTTTAAAACGGACAGGCATCTGCTAGGTCATGCCTCCGGCATGATCTAGCAGGCATTCGCTCCAGGCAGACCTGGGGGCCTTTAGTAGGCCCCCGGCTGCCATTGGAGACACAGACACTCGGCGATCGTATCGCCGGGTGTCGGTGGGGGAGAGAGGGAACTCCCTCCCTCTCTCCAAAACCACTCAGATGCGGTGCACGCTATTGCGCACCGCATCTGAAGGGTTAAACGGGTGAGATCGATACTAATATCGATCTCACCCGGCAGAGCAGGGACGCCCCCAGCCCTCAGCTGCCTCTAGCAGCTGAGAGCAGGGAGATTTGATGCTCCCTGCTCTGTTTACTTTATCCTGATGCAGTGCCGTAAAAAGGCATATGCATCAGAATAAAGCCCGTTAGTGGCCGCCGTTAAAAGGCGTATTGGCGGTCACTAATGGGTTAAAGTGTAGCTAACGTTTGACAAACTTCTGACATGTCATAGTGGCTTATCAGAAGTTTGGATTGGTGGGGGTCCGAGCACTGAGACCCCCACCAATCACTAGAACGAAGCAGCTGAAGTGTTCGTGTGAGCGCTCAGCCGCTTCGTGTCTGTTCGGCTTTTTCCGGAAATAAATGTATGGGTGTACGGACTCAATAGAAAGTCTATGAGCCCGTACTCCGATACATCAGCTTTCCGGAAAAAGCCGAACAGACACGAAGCGGCTGAGTGCTCATACGAGCGCTTCAGCTGCTTCGTTCTAGAGATTGGTGGGGGTCTCAGTGCTCGGACCCCCACCAATCCAAACTTCTGACATGTCACTATGACATGTCAGAAGTGTGTCAAACGTTTAGCTAAACTTTAAGCTTAATAGAAAGGGCAACGTTAAACCTTGATCTCAGTGGTTCTTTAATTGGACATTACTTCAAAATCCTGTGTGAACATCACAGCCCATAGACTCTTGGAAAATATTACATGAGGCAGTTTTGCTAATTTATACAATTTTAAAAAAGTGCAGTCATAGTTCTAGGAATTTAAAATACAATGGCCAAATATTCCGCTACCAGACTGTGAAAAATATGGGACTGTTGATATTAGTAACTCAGAAAGAAGGAATGGAGAAAATAACATGCAAGAGCTTTTTCAAAGTTAACTTAAAATTACTCTGAAATGCTGGTTTTAAACGTGTAATCTGAACTCAAGCCACTCTGCAGGGCTCCAAAAGAATTTACGATGTGCTAAATATTCCCTTTGTTCTTCACAGTGGTAGCCTGCTGTAGCAATTAGAAAGCAAATGTCTGCATGTGTTATCCGTGACTGTTTTCTGAAGAAATATCAATAACAGGTAAACTCTCGGTAACAACAGCTTAACCTTTTCAGATTGAAGAAATCTATACATATATATCATTTCTATGAAGACAACTTGCCTCAGATGTTATTGAAGACACACTTCTAATTAGACAATATGGGGCTCCGGCAAATCTAGGCCTGATGTGCCACAGCTCACATTAGACTAGGACTTTTGAGGCCTGCCTCAAATTCATTCATTCACTTGGCATGCAATCAGAAGTGCCTAAAAATGCCATTTCCAGCTGCTAAGATTTATTTTTAAGGGCATGACCACACATGGCGGAATTCCTCCGCAACTGTCCGCATCGATGCCGCACAGAATCTGCGTTGCAGATTCTGCAGCGGATCTGCACAAAATGTGCAGTACATTGATGCGGACTAGCTGCTGCAGACTGCGGGAAAAGTGCTTCCCTTCTCCCTATCAGTGCAGGATAGAGAGAAGGGACAGCACTTTCCCTAGTGAAAGTAAACGATTTTCATACTTACCGGCCGTTGTCTTGGTGACGCGTCCCTCTTTCGGCATCCAGCCCGACCTCCCTGGATGACGCGCCAGTCCATGTGACCGCTGCAGCCTGTGCTTGGCCTGTGATTGGCTGCAGCCGTCACTTACACTGAAACGTCATCCTGGGAGGCCGGACTGGAGACAGACGAAGGGAGTTCTCGGTAAGTATGAACTTATATGTTTTTTTACAGATACATGTATATTGGGATCGGTAGTCACTGTCCCGGGTGCAGAAACAGTTACTGCCGATCGCTTAACTCTTTCAGCACCCTGGACAGTGACTATTTACAGACGTCTCCTAGCAACGCTCCCGTCATTACGGGAGCCCCAT
This sequence comes from Rhinoderma darwinii, assembly GCF_050947455.1. Taxonomy (NCBI): domain Eukaryota; kingdom Metazoa; phylum Chordata; class Amphibia; order Anura; family Rhinodermatidae; genus Rhinoderma; species Rhinoderma darwinii. The sequence goes on along the minus strand of NC_134690.1, from coordinate 273,103,020 downwards.
TGACTTCCTCAGTCTGGCTGTAGACCTAGAAATACCTAGGTCCAGCCAGAATGAAGAAATGTCAAGTTAAAAAAGCAAGACGCATCCGCAGCACACATGACATGTGCATGACAGCTGCGGACTTCATTGCGGAACTTAGAATCTCCATTGAAGTCAATGGAGAAATTCCGCCATGAGTCCGCCACTGCTCCGCAACAGACAGAGCATGCTGCGGACACCAAATTCCGCTCCGCAGCCTATGCTCCGCAGCGGAATTGTACGCATCGTGTAAACGAACACTGCTAAATTAAAGTGAAAGTCAATGGAGAAACGGCTCCGCTGCGGATTAACGCTGCGGAGTGTCCGCAGCGGAATTTAAGTGGAATTCCGCCATGTGTGAACCCGCCCTAACAGTCAATAATGATGCAACAGGTAACCTAGCACAATATAAAAAATACATTTTAGGGCATTACAAAACAGGGCTCTTTCCATTGCTATTGCTGCACATCGTTTGCCAGTCCCCTTTATATTGTAATGATTAATAGCGTTTTGGTGCTTAGTAAAGCAATCTAAGGATTCCAACCTGTCTGTATGTCATACTTACTAGTACTGCTATATGACTTGTGCTGTGTGATTATCAAATCTTTAAGTGTTAGTACATAACATTTCAAAACGTATTTATTAAAAGATTCACACCGATATAGTGGCTTGTTTTTCCTATGTTGCAGATATTTATTTATTTATGTTCATTATATTTACACTAGCATCGAAGGGTATGTTTATCTGTGGCATTTTTGCTTTATTTCTTTTGACTTTTTGGCAATTTTTTTTGTAAAAAAGACAGTGAAATATTTTCATGTCATTTATACACCTAAAAAAAGGAATTGCAAAACTAATGGCCCCATGCACACGAACGTGCTTTTGCGGCCGCAATTCCCCCGAAAATCCACGTGAGAATTGCGGGCCCATTCATTCCTATGAGGCCATGCACACGACCGTGGTTTCCACAGTCCGTGCATGGCCCAGGAGCCCGGACCGCAGAAAGAACGGGCAAGCCTTATTATGGCCGTGTTCTGCCGTCCAGGCTCATAGCAAGAGGCATGGCCTAATAGATTGCCTGTTAGGGTATGTTCACACGGCAGCGTCAGTAATGGCTGAAATTACGAGGCTGTTTTCAGGAGAAAACAGCACCGTAATTTCAGCCGTAATGGCATGTTGAGGCGCTTTTTGCTGCGTCCATTACGGACGTTAAATGGAGCTGGTTTTCCATGGAGTACAAGGAAAACGGCTCAATTTACGTCTGAAGAAGTGACAGGCACTTCTTTGACGCGGGCGTCTTTTTTACGCCCCGCCTTTTGACAGCGGGGCGTAAAAAAAATGACCGTCTGCACAGAACATCGTAAGACCCATTCTAATGAATGGGCAGATGTTTGCCGACGCTATTGAGCCACTATTTCGGACGTAATTCGGGCAAAAACGCCCGAATTACGTCCGTAAACAGTGTGTGTGAACATACCCTTAGTTTTACACTGACAGGCAATAATGCTTTGTTATACTAAGTATACTAAAGCATTATATCTGCGATCGCAAAGTGAAGTCCCCTAGTGAGACAAAAAAAAAAGTTAAATAAACTTTATGAAAAAAAAACAGATTACAGTAAAAATAAAAATAAAACCACTTTTTTGTCCCCAAAAAGTGGTTTTATTTAGTAAAAGTGTCAAAACAAATAACATGTACACATATATGGTATCACCACGATCGTAACGACTCGAACAATAAAATTAGCACATTAATTAAACCACCGGATGAACGGCGTCCAAAAAAAACGCAAAAAAATTACGGCAAAACAATTTTTTTCTCCCATTCCCCATAAAAAATAAAATGAAAGTTAACCCCTTCCCTCTTTGGCCACTTTTGACCTTCCTGACAGAGCCTCATTTTTCAAATCAGACATGTTTCACTTTATGTGGTAATAACTCCGGAATGCTTTTACCTATCCAAGCGATTCTGAGATTGTTTTCTCGTGACACATTGGACTTTATGTTACTGGCAAAATTTGCCCGATACATTCAGTATTTAATTGTGAAAAACACCAAAATTTTGCGAAAAATTGCAAAAATTAGCATTTTTATCAATTTAAATGTATCCGCTTGTAAGACAGGCAGTTATACCACACAAAAATGTTGCTAACTAACATCACCCATTTGTCTACTTTAGAATGACATCGTATTTTGATCATCATTTTATTTTTCTAGGACGTTACAAGGCTTAGAACTTTAGCAGCAATTTCTCACATTTTCAAGAAAATTTCAAAATGCTATTTTTACAGGGGCCAGTTCAGTTGTGAAGTGGCTTTGAGGTCCTTAGATATTAGAAACCCCCAATAAGTCACCCCATTTTAAAAACTGCACCCATCAAAGTATTCAAAACAGCATTTAGAAAGTTTCTTAACCCTTTAGACATTGCGCAGGAATTAAGGCAATGTAGAGGTGAAATTTACAAAGTTCATTATTTTTTTCCAGAAATTCATTTTGAATCCATTTTTTTTGTACCACAGAATGTTTTACCCAAGAAATGCAACTCAATATTTATTGCCCAGGTTCTGCAGTTTTAGGAAATATCCCACAATTGGCCCTAGTGTGCTACTGGACTGAAACACCGGCCTCAGAAGCAAAGGAGCACCTGGTGGATTTTGGGCCTCCTTTTTATTAGAATATATTTTAGGCACCATATCCGCTTTGAACAGGTCTAGTGGAACTAAAACAGTGGAATCCCCCCAAAAGTGACCCTATTTTGGAAACTACACCCCTCGAGGAATTTATCTAGGGGTGTAGCAAGCATTTTGACCGGCCAGTTTTTTTGCAAACATTTTTGGAACTAGGCCATGAAAATGAAAATCTACATTTTTTCAAATAAAATGTAGGTTTAGCTAATTTTTTTTCATTTCCAAAAGAACTAAATTAGAAAAAGCACCACAACATTTGTAGAGCAATTTCTCCCGAGTAAAACAATACCCCACATGTGGTAATAAACGATTGTTTGTACACACGGCAGGGCTTAGAATGGAAAGTGCGCCATTTGGCTCTTGGAGCTCAAATTTAGCAGGAATGGTTTGCGGAGGCCATGTCGCATTTGCAAAGCCCCTGAGGTGACAAAACAGTGGAAACCCCCAACAAGTGACCCCATTTTGGAAACTATACCCCTCGAAGAATTTATCTAGTGGTGTAGCAAGCATTTTGACCGGACAGTTTTTTTGCAAAAATTTTTGGAACTAGGTCATGAAAATGAAAATCTACATTTTTTCAAATAAAATGTAGGTTTAGCTAATTTTTTTTCATTTCCAAGAGAACTAAAGTAGAAAAAGCACCACAACATTTGTAGAGCAATTTCTCCCGAGTAAAACAATACCCCACATGTGGTAATAAACGGTTGTTTGGACACACGGCAGGGCTTAGAAGGGAAAGAGCGCCATTTGGCTCTTGGAGCTCAAATTTAGCAGGAATGGTTTGCGGAGGCCATGTCACATTTGCAAAGCCCCTGAGGTGACAAAACTGTGGAAACCCCCAACAAGTGACCCCATTTTGGAAACTATACCCCTTGAGGAAATTATCTAGGAGTATAGTGAGCATTTTGACCCCACAGGTTTTTTGCAGAAATTATTGCAAGTAGGCTGTGAAAATGAAAATCTATATTTTTTCAAAGAAAATGTAGGTTTAGCTAATTTTTTTTCATTTCCACAAGGACTAAAGGAGAAAAAGCACCATAAAATTTGTAAAGAAATTTCTCCCGAGTAAAACAATACCCCACATGTGGTAGTAAACGGCTGTTTGGACACACAGCGAGGCTGAGAAGGGAAAGAGCGCCATTTGGCTTTTGGAACTCAAATTTAGCAGGAATGGTTTGCGGAGGCCATGTCACATTTGCAAAGCTCCTGAGGGGACAAAACAGTGGAATCCCCCAAAAGTGACTCCATTTGGGAAACTGCACCCCCTGAGGAATCATCTAGGGGTATAGTGAAAATTTTGATCCCAAAGGTTTTTTGCTGAATTAATTAGAATTAAGCCATGAAAATGAAAAATAATTTTTTTTTCCAACAAGATGTAGTTTTAGATACACATTTTTCATTTTTGCAAGGAATAGAGAAGAAAAAGCACCCCAACATTTGTAAAGTAATTTCTCCCGAGTACAGTAACGCCCCATATGTGGTTATAATCGGCTGTTTACGTATATGGGAGCATTCAGAAGAAAAGGAGCGGTATTTATCTTTTGGAGCGTAGATTTTGCTGGAATGGTTTGCGGACGCCATGTTGCATTTGCAAAACCACTGATGTACCAAACAAAAGTGACCCCGTTTTAGAAACTACACCCCTAAAGGCATTTATCAAGGGATGTAGTGAGAATTTAGACTCCACAGGTGTTTTTCAGAAATGAATACGCAGTGGATTGTGGAAAGTGAAAATTGCAATTTCTCCACTGATCTGCCCATTCACCGCACAAGATGTTGTGCCCCTAGAGAATCTTACCCCATAAATTGTTAAGCGGGTTCTCCCGGGTATGGTAATGCCTTACTTGTGGCCATAAATTGCTGTTTGGGCACACTGTAGGGCTAAGAAGGGAAAGACCGCCATTTTGAGCATGGATTTTGCTTGGTAAGATTTCTGTTTGGGGTTTTGCTGGTATTTACGTTTATAATGTGGGGGCATATGTAATCTGTGCGGAGTACATCAGGGCATAATAAGAGGGTATAATAATGGGGTAAATAATACAATTATCCATAGATGTGTGTTACGCTGTGAAGCGATCCGTTATGTGCAGGCCGGTGTCACACTGATAAACAGTTTTCTTTCTTATCCCCCTTTTGTAACGCTCTGCACCTTTTGGGGACTTTTTCTCCTTCGTAGTTTGGGAAATATTACTGGGAAAGTTTTGCGCTGGTATAATACGGGCGCCCTCGCTTCCAGCGGATGTGCTATGTCCCTTCCCTTTCCTAGTTCCTAAATACTAGGGCCCTGAAACTGAAGGAATGTGCCCCTCCGGCCTGCGCATTGAGATGTTTTTCATCACCGCATTACTAGTGCCATAACTTTTTTATTTTTCAGTAGATTGAGCGGTGTGCGGGCTTGTTTTTTGCGAGACGGGCTGTAGATTTTATTGGTACCATTTTAGAACACATACGACTTTTTGATCACTTTTTATTTCATTTTTTGGTAAAGGAAATTACCAAAAACAAGCAATTCTGGAATAGATTTTTATTGTTTTTTTTTATCGGCATCCACAGTGCGCCATAAATTACATGTTAGCTTTATTCTGCGGGTCGATACGATTACGGCGATACCAAATTTATATAGTTTTTTTTATGTATTGCAGCTTTTGCACAATAAAATCACTTTTTTTATAAAATCATTTGTTTTCTGTGTCGACATTCTAAGACCCATAACTTTATTATTTTTGCGTGCACAAAGCGGTGTCAGGGATTATATTTTGCGGGACGGATTGTCATTTTTTATTAGTACTATTTTGGAGTAAATGTGACATTTTGATTACTTTTTATAGCATTTTTTGGAAGGAGATGTGACCTAAAAACAAAGATTCTGGCGTTGTTTTTCATGTTTTTTTTTACGGCGTTCACCGTGCGGGATAAATGACATGATTGTTTTGTAGTTTGGGTCGTTACGTACGCGGCGATACCAAATTTATATATTTTTTTTTATGTATTGCGGCTTTTGCACAATAAAATCACTTTTTTTTATAAAATCATTTGTTTTCTGTCTCGCCATATTCTAAGACCCATAACTTTTTTATTTTTGCGTGCACGAAACGGTGTCAGGGATTATTTTTTGCGGGACGGATTGTCGTTTTTATTAGTACTATTTTGGAGTAAATGTGACTTTTTGATCACTTTTTATAGAATTTTTTGGAAGGAGATGGGACCTAAAAACAAAGATTCTGGCGCTGTTTTTCATGTTTTTTTTTTACCGCGTTCACCGTGCGGGATAAATTACATAATAGTTTTGTAGTTTGGGTCGTTACGGACGCGGCGATACCAATTATGTATAGTTTTTTTTATTTTTACGGTTTTTCCCATAATAAAAGACTTACTATGGGAAAAAAGTCAGTTTAGCTTTATTTTTATTTGAAACTTGTGTGTTTTTATTGTTTTACCACATTTTTATTAACTTTTTTTTACTTTTTTTACTTGTCCCACTAGGGGACATGAGGGCCTGATGCCCCGATCGCTACTCTAATACACTGCACTACATATGTAGTTCAGTGTATTAGCGCTGTCAGTTATTCACTGACAGCAAGCCTATGAGGACACGCCGCAGGCGGGTCCTCATCGGCTCCCGTACAAGGCAGACTCGGACGCCATTTTCTGGCGTCCGATTGCCACAGCAACCCAGCGATCCATTGAGCGCAGCATCTGAGGGGTTAATCTGCCGGATCGGAGAATAGCTCCGGTCCTGGCAGTTACAGGAGGGTGCCAGCTGTATAATACAGCTGTCACCCCGCGGTGATGGTGCCGGCTCTGCTCCTGAGCCCGCACCATCACTGCGCCGTACATATACGGCGCTTTGCGGGAAGCACCTCCCGACAGCGCCGTATATATACGGCGGATGTCGGGAAGGGGTTAATCAATAAGTTCCATGTACCCCAAAATAGTACTAATGAAAACTAAACCTTATCCCACAAAAATCAAGCCCACATACAGCCACATCGATGGAAAAATAAAAAAGTTACGGCTCTTGAAATGCGGCGATGCAAAAACAAGTAAATTTTTTTCTAAAAGGCTTTTTATTGTGTAAACGTAGGAAAACATATAAAACCCTTACATATTTGGTATCCTCGTAATCATCCCGACCCATAGAATAAAGATAACATGTTATTTATGCTGCATAGTAAACGGCGTAAATTTATAACGTGAAAATCAATGCTAGAATAGCTGCTTATTTTCAATTCTCTCCTAAAACAAAGTTAATAAAAGTTTGATATATTATAAGCATCTAAAAATGGTGCAATTACAAAATACAACTCGTCCCGCAAAAAACAAGCCCTTATATGGCTATGTCGACGGAATAAAAAAAAAGTTACAACTTTTGAAATGCGACAGTGAGAAAACAAAATATAATGATTGGTCATTAACGCGCAAAATGGCCTGGTCATAAGGGGTTAAATAACCCTCATTTTGATAATCTTTCTGTGTACTGTAGTCCACCCATTCCATATATTTCTTTAGTTGCCCGCCTTTGAACATGCTCAATCTCTGCTATGTCTCTCTTGTGTAGTGGTGCCCGAAACTCTACACATTATTTCATATTCGGTCTGACTAATGATTTATAAAGTGGTAGAACTATGTTTTCATCATGGGTATCTATACCTCCTTTGATGTACCCATGAACTTATTGGCCTTGGCAGCTTCTGCCTGACACTGGTTGCTACAGTTAAGTTTACTGTCAACTACAATTCCTAAATCCTTTATCATGTCAGTTTTACCTGGTGTTTTCCCATTTAATATGTAACGGTGACATATATTTCCCCTTCCCAAGTACATAACATTACATTTATCAGTGTTTAACCTCATTTGCCACTTTTCCGCCGAACGCTCCAACTTTTCCAGATTAATTTGTAATAGAATACTGTTTCCCCTTGTGTTAAATATTGGTGGTATTTCACTAGTAGTGGTGACCCAATCTGAGTAAGTATCTTTAATTACCACCCTCTGTTTTCTATCACTGTGCCAGTTACCCACTCACACGTATTTCCCCAGTCCTAGCATTCTGATTTTATATACCAACCCTTTTTGTTGTACAGTATCAAGTGCTTTGGAGAAATCACGATATATGACATCCAATGACTCCCCCCTTTCCAGTCTAGAACCTTCTCATAGAAGTTGATCAGATTAGTTTGACAGGACCGATCCCTCATCCATGATTATATTCAGTTTTATGTTTACTCTTATTGAGATACTCCAGGATAGTATCGTTTAGAAAATTTCTAACATTTTAGCCAGAATTGAGATTAAATTTACAGGCATATAATTTCCAGGCTCACTTTTTGACCCCTTTTCAAATATTTGCACCACATTTACTGCGTGCCAGTCCTGAGGAACAGACCCAGTCATTCTAGAATCCCTAAATATCAGAAATAATGATCTGTCTTTCACAGTACTTCTAATTCCTTTAGAACAAGGGGGTATGCCATCTGGCCCTGGTGATTTGTATATTTTATTCTTTTTAAGGCGGCTCTGCCCTTCTTCCTAGGTTTGACAGGTGACATTTAATGGAGAATTTACTTTATTCCTCTAAATTTCACTTGACATTATCACTTTCTTTTGGGAACACTTGGGGACATTTTTTTTTAATACGCTTGCTTTTTCCTCATCACCCTCCACAATTTCTACCTCATTACTTTTTAACCCCTTCAGGACGCAGCCTGTTTTGGCCTTCAGGACGCAGCCAATTTTTTCAAATCTGACATGTTTCACTTTGTGTGGTAATAACTTCGGAATGCTTTTACCTATCCAAGTGATTCTGACATTGTTTTCTTGTGACACATTGGACTTTATGTTACTGGCAAAATTTGCTCGATACATTAAGTATTTAATTGTGAAAAACACCAAAATTTAGCGAAAAATTGCAAAAATTAGCATTTTTCTAAATTTATATGTATCTGCTTGTAAGACAGATAGTAATACCACACAAAATTGTTGCTAATTAACATCACTCATATGTCTACTTTAGATTGCCATTGTTTTTTAAACATCCTTTTATTTTTCTATGACATCATAAGGCTTAGAACTTTAGCAACAATTTCTCACATTTTCAAGAAAATTTCAAAAGGCTATTTTTACAGGGACCAGTTCAGTTGTGAAGTGGATTTTAGGACCTTATATATTAGAAACCCTCGATAAGTCACCCTATTTTAAAAACTTCACCCTCAAAGTATTCAAAACAGCATTTAGAAAGTTTCTTAACCCTTTAGATGTTTCACAGGAATTAAGGGAACGTAGATGTGAAATTTTCAAATGTCTTTTTTTTTTTCTGCAAAAATTCATTTTTCATCTATTTTTTTTTGTAACATGTAACAGAAAGTTTTACCAGAGAAACGCAACTCAATATCTATTGCCCAGATTCTGCAGTTTTTAGAAATACCCCACATGTGGCCCTAGTGCACTTATTGACTGAAGCACAGGCCTCAGAAACAAAGGAACACCTAGCGGATTTTGGGGCCTCCTTTTTATTAGAAAATATTTTAGGCACCATGTCGGGTCTGAAAGGCTCTTGCGGTGCCAAAACAGTGGAAATCCCCAAAAAGTGACCCCATTTTGGAAACTATACCCCTTGAGGAAATTATCTAGGGGTATAGTGAGCATTTTGACTCCGCAGGTTTTTTGCATAAATTATTGGAAGTAGGGCGTGAAAATGAAAATCTACATTCTTTCAAAGAAAATGTAGGTTTAGTTAATTTTTTCTAATTTCCACAAGGACTAAAAGGAGAAAATGCACCACTACTTTTGTAAAACAATTTCTCCCGAGTAAAACAACACCCCACATGTGGTCATAAACGGCTGTTTGGACACACGGCAGGGTTTAGAAGGGAAAGAGCGCCATTTGGCTTTTGGAGCTCAAATTTAGCAGGAATGGTTTGCGGAGACCATGTCGCATTTGCAAAGCCCCTAAGGGACCAAAACAGTGAAAACACCAAAAAAGTTACTCAATTTAGGAAACTACACCCCTTGAAGAATCCATTTAGGGGTGTAGTGAGCATTTTGAACCCACAGGGGTTTCATAGATTTTATTAGAATTGGGCAGTGAAGATAAAAAAAATCCTTTTTTTCCAATAAGACGTAGCTTTAGCTCAAAATTTTTCATTTTCTCAACAAATAAAGGAATAAAAGAACCCCAACATTTGTAAAGCAACTTCTCTGGAGTACGGCAATACCCCATTTGTGGTCATAAACTGCTGTTTGGGCACACGGCAAGGATCAGAAGAGAAGGAGCGCCATTTGGCTTTTGGAGCAGAGATTTTGCTGGATTGGTTTCTTGACACCATGTCACTTTGCAACGCTCCTAAGGTACCAGTACAGTGGAAACTCCCCAAAAGTGACTCGATTCACGAAACTACACCCCTTGTGGAATTCATTTAGGGGTGTAGTGAGCATTTTGACCCCACAAGTGTTTCATAGATTTTATTAGAGTTGGGCAGTGAAAATAAAAAAAATCCTTTTTCTTCAATAAGACATAGTTTTAGCTGAAAATGTTTCATTTTCTCAACATATAAATGAAAAAAAGCCCCCCAACACTTGTAAAGTAACTTCTCCTGTGTACGGCAATACCACATATGTAGTCATAAACTGCTGTTTGTGCACAGAGTAAGGCTCAGAAGGGAAGGAGCGTCATTTGGCTTTTAGAGTACAGATTTTGCTGGATTGGTTTCTGGGCATTATGTTGCATTTGCAAAGTGCCTGTGGGGCCAAAACAGTGGATCCCCCCAGAAGTAACACCATTTTGGAAACTACACCCCTCAAGGTATTCACCTAGGGGCGTAGTGAGCATATTAACCCCATAGTCATTGGCAGAAATTGGTGTGCACTCGATGTTGCAGAGTGAAAATGGGATTTTTTCCATAGATATGCCAATATGTGGCGCCCAGCTTGTGCCACTGGAGACACACACACCAAAAATTGTTAAAAGGGTTCTCCCAGGTATGGCGATGCCATATATGTGGAAGTAAACTGCTGTTTGGGCACACTGTAGGGTTCAGAAGGGAGGTAGCGCCATTTGGCTTTTGGAGCGTAGATTTTGCTTGTGGTAGTTTTGTTTTGAGTCTTACTGGTGTTTCCGTTTATAATGTGGGGGTACATGTAAGCTGGGCGGAATATATAAGGGGCATAGTCAGGTGGTATAATAATGGGGTAAAAAAAACAATAAAATAATCCATAGATGTGTGTTATGCTGTGACACAATCCTTTCTGCACAGGTCGGTGTCGCACTAATAAATGGTCTTTACTTATTCCCCTTTTGGTCCACACTCGGGATCTTTGCAGTTTGAGTAATTTTGCTGGGAAGTGTTGTCCGGGTATAATACGGGCGCCCTCACTTCCAGCAGATATGTTTGGGCCCTACCCTTCCTATTTCCTTAATTTTAGGGGCCTTGATAATTTGCCACTTGAAACAGAAGAAACGTTCCCCTCGGGCCGGCACAACTGCATATTTTTATTTACTGGCTTATTGGAGCCTTAACTAATTTTATTTTTTAATAAACGTAATGGTATGAGGGCTGTTTTTTTGCGGGACGAGCTGTAGTTTTTATTGGTACCATTTTGGGGTACATGCGACTTTTTGATCACTTGTTATCCTTTTTTTTTGGGAGGCAAGGTGACCAAAAAACAGCAATTCTGGCATATTTTTTTAGTTATTTTTATACAGCGTTCACCACGCATTATAAATTACATGTTACCTTTATTCTGCGGGTCAGTCCGATTCCGGTGATACCTAATTTATAGAACTTTTTTATGTTTTACAACTTTTTGCACAATAAAATAACTTTTGTAAAGAGAATGGATTTTTTTTCTGTCGGCAAGTTGTGAGAGCCATAACGGTTTTAATTTTTTCGTCGACGGAGCTGTACGAGGGCTTGTTTTTAGCGAGATGAGTTATAGTTTTTATAGGTACCATTTTTGGGTACATGTGACTTTTTGTTCACTTTTTATTTCAATTTTTGGAAGACAAAGGGACTAAAAAATAGCAATTATGTCAGTATTTTTCAGGTTTTTTTTTACGGCGTTCACTGTGCGGAATAAATAACATAATATTTTTATAGTTAAGGTCGTTACGGTTGCAGCGATACCAAATATGTATGGCTTTATTATTTTTTTTCAATAATAAATGACTTATAAAGGAAAAAGGGCGATTGTGTTTTGTGTTATTATTTGAAACTTTTATTGTATTTTTTACACTTTTTTTTTTACACTTTTCTTTAGTCCCACTAGGGGACTTGAAGGTACAACTGTTTGTTTGATGTTCTAATACATTGCACTACCTATGTAGTGCAATGGAATAGAACTGTCAGTTGTTCACTTACAGCAAGCCGATCAGGCTCCGCCTCCGGGTGGGGCCTAATCGGCTTCCGCAATGGCAGATAGGAAGCCATTGCCATAGTAACAGTCGCCAGCCTTGCCATCGCATGGCAGGCTGCCGATTTCATACAAACCGCTTTGATGCAGCGATTGCATTGAATCGCTGCATTGAAGGGGTTAATGCCAGGAATCTGAGCTAGCTCCGGTTCCTGGTGATAGATCGGGGTGTCCACTGTAACATACAGTGGACACCCACTGCTGATGACGCCGGCCCAGCTTCTGAGCTGGAAGCTGAGCTGGCGCCATCTTGCCGATGGTACCGGAAGCCTCTTGGGCCCCGCCGACGACGGGGCATAGGAGGATTCCATTACGGTCAGACCGGTAGGTAAGTATTAGCCCTCCGATCGCCTTTGCAGCCACCGGCAACCCAGCGATCTCGTTGCTGGGGTGCCGGTGGCTATAAACTCCTCACATGCTGTGATCTCTATTGAACGCAGCATGTGAGGGGTTAATCGGTCGGATCGGAGGCTAGCTTCGGTCCTGGCCGATACCTCAGTGTGCCAGCTGTAACATAAAGCTGTCACCCGGCGGTGATGTCGCTGGCTCAGCTCCTGAGCCAGCTCCATCTGTTTCACGTACAGTTACGTGGAATTGCGGGAAAACACCATCTCCCATAACGTAACTGTACGTGAAATTGTGGGAAGGGGTTAAAGGAACAACACTTTCAGGTTTATTTTTTTATACAATTTATACTAATTTAACAATGTATTTATACTCTAATGAAAACAGATATAGCTGAAATGTACAAGCTAAAATACAGATATAAGTTGAAATATAAATGGACAGAGACGTCAGGGGCTTTTCCTGGAGTGGAATCCCCGGTCACAGCGCCGGCAACGCTGTGGACGGGGATTCCTCTTCAGGATTTTCCCCTGATGTCACTGTCCATATATGCACAGAGACATCAAGCGCTCCGCTAAGTAGCGGAATCCCCGGCCACATTGGGATTCGACTCCTTCAGGGAGCTACAGTGGCACTCTACAGGAAGGGAGGTGCTATATACAAGGGGGCTTGTGGCACTACCTACAAGGGATTGTGTGGCACTACCTACAAGTGGGCTGTGTGGCACTACCTACAAGGGGGCTGTGTGGCACTATCTACAGGGTTGTATGACACTACCTACAAGGGGGCTGCATGGCACTAACTACAAGGGACTGTGTGGCACTACCTACAAGGGGGCTGTGTGGCACTACCTACAAGGGACTATGTGACATACCTACAAGGGGGCTATGTGTCACTACCTACAAGGGGGCTGTGTGCCACTACCTACAGGGCTGTATGGCACTAACTACAAGTGGGCTGTGTGGCACTACCTACAAGGGGCTGTGTGGCACTACCTACAAGGGGGCTGTGTGGCACTACCTACAAGGGGGCTGTGTGGCACTACCTACAAGGGGCTGTGTGGCACTACCTACAAGGGGCTGTTTGGTACTACAAGGGGTCTGTGTGGCAACATTTACAAGAGGCTGTGTGGCAATATCTCAATATCTACAGAGGTCTGTGTGGCACTATCTACAGGGGGCACCTGTGAGTGGTGGGTTGATGGTCATTTTACTTTAAGTAGTGGGCTGATTGTCATTTTACTGTGAGTGGCGGGCTGATGGTCATTTTACTGTGAGTGTAGGCTGTTTTTTTTTTCCAGGGATGCCGCGAATTCAAAAGGGTTGGGAAACTAGGCTACAGGATCATGCCGGCTTACACAAGGATCCCGTCGTTGGCGTTGTGGAGCAGCTCAGTTTGTCGTGGGAACGGGGCGTAGGTGAGTAGAATTTTTTTGTTTGGGGGGCACTGTCTACAAGGGGAAGTGGGGGCTGTACAGCACTGTCAGCATTGGGGTGGTGGGGGGCGCTGTATGGCAATGTCTATAATGATGAGGTGGGGGATTATGGTACTGTCTACAGTCTACAGGAAGGCTGTATGGCACAATCTACAGCGAGCACTATCTAAAAGGGGGGGGGGCTGTGTGTGGCAGCCAGGGGAGGGGGGCATTATACTGTGTGGGGGCCACTATGCGGACATTATACAGTGGCCACTACATTATACTAGGGGCACTACAGAGGGCAATATACTGTGTGTGGAACTTAGGAGGCTTAATACTGTGTGGGCACAATTAGTGGACAAAATACTGTGTCCTTGAAGGGGTCATAATATATAATATTATGAAACATTATTATTATACTCTATGGGGGGCACTAAAGGGGCATTATACTGTGTGGGAGCACTATATAGGGCATTATACTGTAGTGGGCATTATACTTTTTTATGGGACATTTTATTATGATGGGGTGGGGCGCCAAAAGATAATTTTGCACAGGGCACCATCTATCATAAGGTCAGCCCTGGGGCCTGCAGTTGCCAGAAAAGTCATAAGCACCTGGGATAGCTATTGCAAAGTTACAAATACCAGGCACGAGTCAGCAAGTGAGGAAACCATCACTCTGTCTCAGGAATATTGTGGTGTTATACAAACTCTCATTTTATTACACTACTACATAGCTTGGTGTCATCTGCAAAAATAGAAATAGTGCTATTAGTCCCAAGTTCCCAACCTCTATATCATTAATAAATAAGTTGAATAATAGTGGTCCCAGCACGGAACCCTGGTGTACAGCACTTGCATGCTGTTCCAGTGACAGACTACCGGTAAAGTAAAGATAATTTAACCGGCAGGTCTCTAATGAGACGTTGATGGAGCGACTTTTGACGTTGATGGTCTGGCAGCTCAGCCCCTGCAATGCCGCTAACGATGCCATATTATTTGAGAACGAATCTTGCCAAAAAGCGCCATTGCATCCCATCGATAGTCACAAGCTAGTTAGAACCAATCAGAACTAGGTTCACCTATGCGCTTACCATCATTTATCCTTATACAAAGTTTTTAGTAGCTATGCCCATTAAGAACTTAAAGGGGTTATGTGGGGAGGGAAAATTATTAGCAGTGTACTGCTAATATACATTCCGGTCCCCGTCACACTGATTATGATATTTTAATAGATTTTTACAACGCTGCCTTGTAGACCGCAAGTATAATTGCACAGTATCAGTTCATGATGACACCACTCATCGTCATGTGACTGGCTCCACTGTACGCTATGTAATCACTGTACTACTGCTATAGAAATTACATAGTGTACAGCGGGGACGGTCATTAAGTTAGACTGTTAGATTGGCCCATTCTCCTGTCAGAGTTGACCTAGCTATAAAAAATACAGTCCACTGCTCTAAAGGGTACGCTCCATGCTTTCTAATGTTTAGTCGTCAAGGCATACTACAGTCTGATAAAGCTACGATGGTTCAAGTCAGTGACACCATCAATCTACTGCCACAAACAAATTGGGAAGAAAATTATCAATGTCGCTTGTGCAAAGCTAATGATATTGATGAGAACTCAATGAAGATTGTATGCCAGTTGTGAGAAGAGCACTATAACTCCAATACAAGAGATGAACTTAACAATAGGAGACCGAGATTTGTTAAAGACAAAACACAGAACCAGCAAGCTAGATGACAAAACCAAGGCCGTACACTGTGAAAGCCTTTCTTTATCTAGGAACAGAAATCTATGAGATTAAAGAAGAGATCCAAGAGAATACAAAAGTGGTGCACTGTAGTTAGCTGAAACTTTGCCTGTCTGAGGATTCCAGAGAAGAATTTACTCCAGATGAGACATCCCCTGTGGAGAATCTAGGGCTACCCATGGAAAAGGCATATAATATGTTCCCGTTTAGCCTGCAATGTTGTGGTTACCTGGAGTGGGATCAGGTGGTCTTACTCCAGTGGCATATAATCACCCTGATGAGTGGGCTGGGCCACTGTTGAAGCCCAGAAGTTTTTAGTTTGCATTTTTGTTTCCTGTTTAACGCTCACCCTCCCCTTAATTAAGTGTTTCCTACTTATTTTCTTCTTTGCTGATGGTTTGTTCTTTTAAAGAAAAAAAAAATATTAAAAAGCTGATATATCAGAAGCTGGCTGTAGCAAAATCGTGGTAATTGTTTTTGGGCTAACTGTGTTAACATGCCATCGGAAACCGGTCATACGATGGGCATACGATGCTGGTGGCATTCTAATGATTTTTTTTAATTAATAATAAAAGCTGTGGCTGACCCCAACTGATTAATAAATTGTAGTTTTGTCTTTTGTTCAGTAGTTTTTTGTGAGGGTGTGCCTTGTTAATGATTATTTGAGCTGTTGTAGGGTTCTCCCTATAGTCAAGGAGAAAGGTGACAATATGATCAACAGTATAAAACAGTTGGCTAATCAAAATTTGAGGGGCAGCTCACTATATAAAACTGCATCAGCTCAGTTATTTCTTATACCCACAGAAAAAAACTCAAAAAAAAACCTAGTCTCTAAACAGCACATGTCATAGGTTTTCATGCATGGAAAATATAGCTAAAAAATATTTAATACCAACTAAGATATCTTGACACAATTATAGTACAAATCATCATATCATACAATAAAATACAATGTATTATTTTAAACTCTAAAATCAAAATATCACACAGCGCTAGTGGCAATTAAAAGTCCAGGTGACTGAAAAGTCCACCGTGGGACCCTCGTGGAGTTGAACTTATAAGTGGTGCACAGTGTCTATAGAAAATTCCCATATAAAGTGACCAATCCCTTGTTGCAAATTTGGAAAAGATAATTTAGCCCCATTGCGCTTTTCACCACTCAGGGATTATTGTTGACAGATGGAAATGCTTCTTCTAAAGAAAATTGTGGTAACTCAAGTCAAGTAATCAAGTGGAGATGTTGTGGAGAATGCCCGTCCATTTGCCATCCACGCATATGGGGATGCTGTAGTCTCTCCAGGTTTCTCCTGCTGCACTGTGCTAGTGCGGCATTAGTGCTTGTATGCTTTAAGGTGGTGGATGATGGGGCAAGATGGTTGAAATACTCAGCAGGGCTGTCGCTGAGAGATGATACCAAGCAGTAGTGCCGATCTTGAAAACATTACTTGTACTTTTAACCATATACAATTTCGATCAGCACTGATGGTGCACACAGTCTTAGACAATAGTTCTGAGCTGGCAAGATGGCTGTTTCATTTTGGTGACCAGCAAACACATGGCCAAGTGCACCCCTCCTTGATACAAGGGCTAATCTGCTTGGGAATGGTAGGGCTCAAGATGGTGCTGCTATTGCATACTTTGTGCCTAGTGCAACTTGAGCTGTTGGTTGCTTTGAATAGGCCCTATAAACCTCCACAAGGACTGACTCTCCCCTTAGTCTTGCACTACTGCTGCCCATTCTTGGTTCACCTCTTACTGACTGTCTTGGTTCACGTCTCTTCTACCTACACTTCAGCTCCAAGCCCAGCTATCCGTACAGTGGAGCCTCACACACCACTTCTTCTTGCTTTTCAGGACCGGTCGCCGCAGCAGGCACAACGATGGCTATTGACTAGATCTGTCCTCCCCAGTCCATCTTAGGCTTCTCAGTTCCAGCTCCAAAGCACTCCACAGCAGGTTTTATGATTTTCCCGTCCTTGCAGCAACATCTCTCATGTATAGTACGGAGAGCTCAGGTCTTGTCAACTTCCTTCCAACACTGAACATTACTTGGCAGGCTAAGTGCTGTGTTATACTCTAAGCGTGGCCCCCACAAGCTCCTGTGTCTGTAATCAGCTTGTTAAATAACGGTAAATATGGCCTTTAAAATTTTGTCCAGTCCGTACATTCCGACACGCTAAATTTATATGTAAACAAGCCAAGCACCTAGTCTTTCCTTATCAAATGCAGTAATTAAAGAATAAGGGAATTAAATATGTACACGACGTCTTCGATGGCCAGATAAACCACCCTTTTCCCCAATGTAGAATATCTTCTCACATACGTTGCCAGATAGTGGTCGTTTTCACCACTGCACAAGTGACACCTAGTGGAGGGATAAAGAAGATTGCAGCAGCAACAACACAACATAGCAGCATCAACAACACTTCACTGATGATGGCAATAATATTTCACAACAGCCCGAAATACAATAATTACCAATAAATACACATTTTCCCTTTTAATTATGGGGGTTAATTTACCATACATTACTTGGCATCAGGTGCTGTTGCGGCTGCACAGTATCTCCCTGGAGACACTGTGACTTAGTCTCTAATTCATTAGCATAGATTGCGAATTTTGTTCTACTGTAAAACACATGCAATAGCAGTATATTGTTATTCCTGATACTCCTACAATATTGTGGTTTGGTAGGCTTAGGCTCCTTTTTCAGTAGCATACAAATACTACACCATAGTTTATATATATTTTATTCACAGGTCATAGCTGGCGGTAGCAAAATGGTGGTAGTGGTGTTTGGCTGAAAGGTATCAACATATGGCTGCGTAACCGGTGCTGGGCGTGTGATGATGGTGTCATTTTGCTGTTCTTTCTTCTTTAATACTAAAAGGTGTGGTCAACCCTGACCCAATAATGAATTGTATTTTTGCCTTTTTTCCGTTATTTAATAAAAGCTATGGTTGACCCCAACCAGTAATGAATTGCAGTTTTATGTTTTTGTGTGGGTGGGCCTTGTAAATTATTATTGGATTTGAGGTAGGGTTTTCCCTGTAGTCAAGAGGAAAGGTGACAATATCATCAACAATATAAAACAGTTGGTTACTAGTACTATTCAAAATAGAGTAGCAGCATAAAATGCAGGAAAAAAAATATTAAAAAAGCACACGTAAACAGCTGGGTCAGGACAAGCCTCCAGTTGCATCAACAATTCTACTGTATAGGGTTAGATATTGTTGAAGAAGCAGACACAACTGAGAGCTCCTGTGCAAGAGCAGCATATGGGTCCCTGTCCACCAGCATATGCACAACTTACATACAATTTAAAATGAAAATAAATAATTACTTTGAAGGCTATGCACACCTTTCAAAATCTTTTTTTTTTTTTTGTTTTTTTTAAAATAAAAAAAACAGTGTATTAGTGTTTTTGGTGCAACTTTGTAATGACTTTTTATTAAAAATTATTTTTACTTTTTCAGATACAGTTGCTTTGTATCCTGTATACAGATACAGAGCAGCTGTATTGTGCACTGAAACCTGTATCTGTCAGGTCAGCGGGACTGACGGGTTCAATGACAGCAGGTCCAGTGTGTCTCTAACACGCAGGATCGAGCTGTTATTAATCACATCTAAGTCCATATATGTAGTTTATACTATCTGTGAGTGCTTTATACAGCGAGTCCAGTGTATTCCTATGAGATGCTTATCCTCACTGCCTTCTGTATAAGATCTGACACAAGAAGGAAACAGGCTGAAGCTGCAGCACACAGAACACACTGAGACTCTGCAGTGTTAGAGGACAGATGTTATACGTCACGGATCTATGACTTGCACTTAGATAGGACTCAGAGTAGAGAAAGTGCAGTGTGATGAGACACCGTCCCCTCTGCAAAGCCAGAAGCATCATGGGAAATGTAGGCTGCATTAGGGGAAACATGTCAGAGCTGAAGAAGGAGCCAAGTTGGCAGACAACTCATAAATAGTACATTAATTAAAATAGGTATTTGTAAAGGATCTGCCAGGCACTACGTCTGGGTATACTCCCAGGATTAATCAGTCGACACCTGAGGCCAGACCTCTGAGACTGACACCTGCTCCCACCAATCAGGGTGGCAGGCTCAGGAGTGGGAGAGCCTATCGCGGCCTGGTCAGTCAGAGTTAGCTCCGCCCCCTGTCCATTTATACCTGCCGTTTTCTCTTCCTCCTTGCTTGTTATTCTTCTTGGATTCCTGGCCCCACTGCTGCCTTGCTCCAGCCTGCTTCTGCCGTGCTTCTGCCTTGCTTCAGTTCCATTTATCCTGCGTTGCTCTGCCCCTGGCTTGCTTCTGCTCCGTGCTCCCGTTTGTATACTCCACTACATCCTGATCCTGACTGGCTCATTCACCGCTCCGTTTCCTCGCGGCGTTCCGTGGGCTACTGTATTCCCTTGCGTGTTCCCTGTTTGTACTCCCTTGCACTTAGACAGCGTAGGGACCGCCGCCAAGTTGTACCCCGTCGCCTAGGGCGGGTCGTTGCAAGAAGGCAGGGACAGGGCGGTGGGTAGATTAGGGCTCACTTGTTCCCTTCACCTCCTTCCTGCCATTACATAATAACAAGCCCTTACCTAGTCTACCATTTCTTCTACGCTGACGATATCATGGACCCCCTTGAGACCCTGACCCAGCAGATGCAGGGCCTCTCTCTACAGGTCCAGGCCCTGGCTCAGAGGGTCAATCAGTCTGACGCTGCCTTTGTAGTACCCCTCACCTCACCTTTAGAACCCAACCTCAAGTTACCTGACCGGTTCTCAGGGGACCGTAAGACTTTTCTCTCCTTCCGGGAGAGTTGCAGACTTTATTTCCGCCTAAGACCTTACTCCTCAGGTTCCGAGAACCAGCGGGTGGGTATCATTATATCCCGACTCCAGGAAGGGCCCCAAGAGTGGGCCTTCTCCTTGGCTCCTGACGCCCCTGAACTTTCCTCCGTTGATCGGTTTTTCTCTGCCCTCGGTCTCATTTACGACGAGACTGACAGGACTGCCTTAGCCGAGAGTCAGCTGGTGACCTTACGTCAGGGTAGGAGACCTGTTGAGGAATACTGTTCTGATTTTAGAAAGTGGTGCGTAGCTTCTCGGTGGAACGACCCGGCCCTAAAGTGCCAGTTTAGGTTAGGATTATCAGACGCCCTGAAGGATCTGCTGGTTAGCTACCCCTCTTCTGACTCCCTAGACCAGGTTATGGCCCTAGCAGTACGACTTGACCGACGTCTCAGGGAACGTCAGCTTGAACGTTTCAATGTTTTCCCCTCTGACTGCCCTGCGATTCCCCCCGAGGTCCCGTCTCCTCGCTCTTCCACGGAGGACTCGGAGGTACCTATGCAACTCGGGGCCTCCATGTCCCCTCGACAACGTAGAGAGTTTCGCAGGAAGAATGGTCTCTGCTTCTATTGTGGGGACGACAAGCATCTACTGAACACCTGTCCCAGGCGCAAGAATAAGCAGCCGGAAAACTTCCGCGCCTAAGTGATCATCGGGGAGGTCACTTGGGCGCACAGGTATTTCCCGTTAATACTAAACGCAATAAGATTTTGCTTCCCTTTAAGGTCTCGTTTGCTGGCCGGTCTGCCACTGGCAGTGCCTTCGTGGATTCGGGCTCATCTGCTAATATCATGTCTGTGGAATTTGCTATGTCTCTAAAAATGCCTTTTATTGATTTACCTTATCCTATCCCGGTAGTGGGTATCGACTCCACTCCTCTTGCTAATGGTTATTTTACTCAGCATACTCCTGTTTTTGAACTCCGTGTTGGCTCCATGCATTTGGAGCAGTGCTCTGTACTGGTGATGCAGGGATTATCGTCCGATCTGGTATTAGGTCTTCCCTGGTTGCAGCTGCATAATCCCACGTTTGATTGGAATACTGGGGATCTCACCAAATGGGGTAGTGATTGCCTGATGTCATGTCTTTCGGTTAACTCTATTTCTCCCCGGGAGGAGGTAAACACGCTTCCTGAGTTTGTTCAGGACTTCGCTGATGTGTTTTCTAAGGAGGCCTCCGAGGTGTTGCCCCCTCATAGAGATTACGATTGCGCCATCGATTTGGTGCCTGGTGCCAAGCTTCCTAAGGGGAGGATATTTAATCTTTCATGTCCTGAACGTAAAGCTATGAGGGAGTATATCCAAGAATGCCTGGCCAAGGGTTTCATTCGCCCCTCGACTTCTCCTGTAGGTGCTGGCTTCTTCTTCGTGGGGAAGAAGGATGGTGGTCTTAGGCCGTGCATTGATTATCGGAACTTGAATAAGGTCACAGTAAGGAACCAGTATCCCCTTCCTTTGATTCCGGATCTTTTTAATCAGGTTCAGGGGGCCCAATGGTTCTCTAAGTTCGATCTACGGGGAACATATAACCTTATCCGCATCAAAGAGGGGGATGAGTGGAAAACTGCGTTCAACACGCCCGAAGGTCATTTCGAATACCTAGTCATGCCCTTTGGGTTGTGTAATGCCCCTGCCGTCTTCCAGAATTTTATTAATGAAATTCTGAGAGATTACCTGGGTAATTTTCTTGTAGTGTACCTTGATGACATGCTGGTGTTTTCCAAGGACTGGTCCTCGCACGTGGAGCATGTCAGGAGGGTCCTCCAGGTCCTTCGGGAAAATAATCTGTTTGCGAAGACCGAAAAATGTGTGTTTACTGTACAGGAGATACCATTTTTAGGTCAAATCCTCACTCCTCATGAATTCCGCATGGACCCTGCCAAGGTTCAGGCTGTGGCGGAATGGGTCCAACCTGCCTCCCTGAAGGCGCTACAGTGTTTTTTGGGGTTCGCTAACTATTACAGGAGATTTATTGCCAACTTCTCGGTCGTCGCTAAGCCTCTTACGGACCTCACTCGCAAGGGTGCTGATGTCCTCCATTGGCCCCCTGAGGCCGTCCAGGCTTTTGAGACCCTCAAGAAGTGCTTTATCTCGGCCCCCGTGCTGCTTCAGCCCAACCAAAGGAAGCCATTTATTGTGGAGGTTGACGCGTCCGAGGTGGGAGTGGGGGCCGTCTTGTCCCAGGGTACCAGCTCCCTCACCCATCTCCGCCCCTGTGCTTACTTCTCTAGGAAGTTTTCGCCCACGGAGTGTAACTATGATATTGGCAACCGCAAACTTTTAGCCATTAAATGGGCTCTTGAAGAGTGGCGTCACTTCTTGGAGGGGGCCAGACACCAGGTAACGGTCCTTACTGACCACAAGAATCTGGTTTTCCTAGAATCTGCCCGGAGGCTTAATCCTAGACAAGCTCGTTGGGCACTATTCTTTACCAGATTTAATTTCTTGGTTACCTATAGGGCTGGGTCCAAAAATAAAAAGGCTGATGCACTGTCACGTAGTTTCATGGCTAATCCTCCTTCTGAGAAGGATCCTGCTTGTATTTTACCCCCTGGTATAATTGTTTCTGCCACTGATTCTGACTTAGCCTCTGACATCGTGGCTGATCAAGGTTCAGCTCCCGGGAACCTCCCTGGGGACAAACTGTTTGTCCCCCTGCAATACCGGCTAAGGGTACTCAGGGAAAACCATGACTCCGCTCTATCTGGTCATCCTGGCATCTTGGGTACCAAACTCCTCATTACCAGAAACTATTGGTGGCCTGGGTTGCCTAAAGACGTTAGGGCTTACTTCGACGCTTGTGAGGTCTGTGCTAGGTCCAAGACCCCTAGGTCCCGACCTGCGGGCTTACTACGTTCCTTGCCCATTCCCCAGAGACCTTGGACCCATATCTCCATGGATTTTATCACCGATTTGCCTCCATCTCAGGGCAAGTCGGTGGTGTGGGTGGTAGTAGACCGCTTCAGCAAGATGTGCCACTTTGTGCCCCTTAAGAAACTACCTAACGCCAAGACGTTAGCTTCTTTGTTTGTGAAACACATTCTGCGTCTCCATGGGGCCCCAGTCAATATCGTTTCGGACAGAGGGGTACAATTTGTTTCCTTATTTTGGAGAGCTTTTTGTAAAAAGTTGGAGATTGATCTATCCTTCTCCTCCGCCTTCCATCCCGAAACTAATGGCCAAACGGAAAGGACTAACCAATCCCTGGAACAATATTTAAGGTGTTTCATTTCTGACTGTCAATTTGATTGGGTCTCATTCCTTCCCCTCGCCGAATTTTCCCTGAATAACCGGGTCAGTAACTCGTCAGGGGTCTCCCCGTTTTTCTGTAATTTCGGGTTTAATCCTAGGTTCTCCTCCGTTTCCCCTGGTTGTTCAAATAATCCCGAGGTAGAGGACGTTCATCGGGAACTGTGCACAGTCTGGGCTTAGGTTCAGAAGAACCTAGAGGCGTCCCAGAGCGTACAAAAGATTCAGGCTGATTGTAGACGTTCTGCTAACCCCTGGTTTGTCGTCGGGGATCTGGTGTGGTTGTCGTCGAGGAACTTGCGCCTTAAGGTCCCGTCCAGGAAGTTTGCTCCCCGATTTATTGGACCTTATAAGGTCATTGAAGTCCTCAACCCTGTATCCTTCCGTCTGGAGCTGCCCCCATCCTTTCGCATACACGACGTCTTCCATGCCTCCCTCCTGAAACACTGCTCCCCGTCCTGGTCCCCCTCGAGGAAACCTCCTGTTCCCGTTCTCACCCCTGAGGGGGTGGAATTCGAGGTGGCCAAGATTGTGGACAGTAGGATGATCCAGGGCTCCCTCCAGTACCTGGTCCATTGGAGAGGATACGGGCCGGAGGAGAGGACTTGGGTACCTGCTCGAGATGTTCACGCTGGGGTATTGATCAGGAGGTTCCACCTTCTCTTCCCCACTAAACCGGGTCCTCTTAGTAAGGGTCCGGTGGCCCCTCATAAAAGGGGGAGTACTGTAAAGGATCTGCCAGGCACTACGTCTGGGTATACTCCCAGGATTAATCAGTCGACACCTGAGGCCAGACCTCTGAGACTGACACCTGCTCCCACCAATCAGGGTGGCAGGCTCAGGAGTGGGAGAGCCTATCGCGGCCTGGTCAGTCAGAGTTAGCTCCGCCCCCTGTCCATTTATACCTGCCGTTTTCTCTTCCTCCTTGCTTGTTATTCTTCTTGGATTCCTGGCCCCACTGCTGCCTTGCTCCAGCCTGCTTCTGCCGTGCTTCTGCCTTGCTTCAGTTCCGTTTATCCTGCGTTGCTCTGCCCCTGGCTTGCTTCTGCTCCGTGCTCCCGTTTGTATACTCCACTACTTCCTGATATTCACCGCTCCGTTTCCTCGCGGCGTTCCGTGGGCTACTGTATTCCCTTGCGTGTTCCCTGTTTGTACTCCCTTGCACTTAGACAGCGTAGGGACCGCCGCCAAGTTGTACCCCGTTGCCTAGGGCGGGTCGTTGCAAGTAGGCAGGGACAGGGCGGTGGGTAGATTAGGGCTCACTTGTTCCCTTCACCTCCTTCCTGCCATTACAGTATTCTTTAATAATAGCCTATGCTGCAATATATAGGCAAAAAAATACAGCTGGAGTGCTGCTTTAATGGTTAATCACTCAGTAGGGTTTATGTCAAAGACAGACATTCTGTTATATAAGAACCCTACCAACGAAATAGGATTTTTGACTAGTCGCTTGCTAGTGCATTTCTTATAATAATTTTTCATGAATAGGTTGTAGGATTAGTTTTATAGGTTTCCAGGAAACTAGACCAAACAGTTCTCTAAATTTCTGTATGCAAACCAGATCTTGTGTGGTTTCAATAACTCTATTGCCATTCTCACCATATGTAGGCTTGGAAAACGGACCTTTGCCTCTCCCCATGAGCTACTTCTTCTGCAAATCATACAGCAAGCCATTATATATACTTACTGTATATATAGTACAAAAGATTGAGTGTTCTATATCATTTAAACTCATGGGCAGCTATAGTCAGCGCACAGTTGCACAGTAGTGTAAAGTAACAGCATTTTCAGTAGATTAAATAATAAGATATTAATTTACAAAGCAATAAACAGC
This sequence comes from Rhinoderma darwinii, assembly GCF_050947455.1. Taxonomy (NCBI): domain Eukaryota; kingdom Metazoa; phylum Chordata; class Amphibia; order Anura; family Rhinodermatidae; genus Rhinoderma; species Rhinoderma darwinii. The sequence goes on along the minus strand of NC_134690.1, from coordinate 273,077,453 downwards.
ATGGATTGGTCACAGTTTTCTGTTACTCTTACTTTTCTATTTCAATCACTCTTTTGTTTCTGTTACTTATTTTTTTTTTTATTATTGCATATGGCTTCATATACAGATGTACCATAAAATATATTTTTAAAAAGGTCTTACATGTACATCTGGATTAGGTGTAAAATTGTATTCATTCTTCTAAGTGCCAGATGGGTTGAAGCATCATATTGTATATTGTAAGGCCTAGTACATAGAAAGAATTATAGCATTGCCATTCTCGAAGAGATACAATGTAAAATGTTTGTTATTTTTTGGCACATCTCAAGCCATTGTTTATCATATTTGTAAAGCCTTAAAGGGGTTATCCAGGATTTTACAAAATTGGCAGCAGGACAGGGGAAGGAATTACATAGTAAACTAAAGGATACTCATCCCATAAAGTGGGACCACTGGTACCGGAAGATCCTGCAGCGTTCACATGCCGTTCATCAGTCACGTGCCGCTGCAGCCAATTGTTGGTCTCAGCACTGATGCTGATGTGAACGCCACTTGACCTCTAAGGCCAGAGATTGGCTGCAGCGGCACGTGACTGATGAATTGCATGTGTCCGCTGCAGGAGTTACCAGGACCGCAGCGGCGGAGAACGTGTCCTCAGCAATGGAACGGGTGGCATTTGGGGGGAAAAGGATGCATTAGTTTACTATGTAAGTTTATCTCCTGCCCTGCTGACATTTTTTTAAATGCTGGATAACCCCTTTTATCTGGTTAACAACATTAAAAGTGCCTACTATAGGATTTGTATAAACACAGAACGAAAAGTGTGTTATGGTACTACTTGTACAGCTTACGAACAAATTTGTCTTTCTAAAAACAAACCAATATCTGACATATTATTCCAAGAAAATTTTTGTTATAGCCAACATAATTTTTTTAGTGTTAAAAAAAACAAAACCTTGTCATCACCCTACTTGTGCAAAATCTTTCAAGAAAGTGTGTGCCTTATTCCCTCTTAAATTCTCTTTTTATTAAGGTATTTTGATAAACATAAGCAAACAGTTTCAGAAAACTATAAAGTTGTGTTGCATATGATGAACAGGTCATTATTGGTGTAAAATATTAGACTATACAAATAGTACAAATTTTAACATTTAGATAGAATAATAGTCTGGGAGAGGGGGGTACGGAGCTAAGGGTTCTAGTGAGTGTGAGGTAAGGACAAGGTATGTAAAGATTATAGAAATGTCTTGACAATCCAGGATATGCAGATATTATCAGTTAGTCTCTACATTACTGGCAAAGTCTGAAATTAAGGTATTGTATAGAAGGCCTGGGTATTCCATAGAATGTTTTTTTTTTTTTTTTTTTTTAAAGTATCAAATAAGGTTATTTCATTCTGATCTTATATATTTTACCTAGGGATTTCTAATAAAACATCTGTTAGGAAATGTCTGTCCCTTTAAGATTACCATGACTACTAGTCTAGCTTCTGGGCGGTTCTGGTTTTAGTTGTGGAGCCCATCCCACTTCTCTGTCCTTCTTCCTATCAGATTGAAGGTTGGAGTATTTAAATCTGGGTTGGTTCTGTTTTCTTTGCTTGTGATTTTCCTGGTTTCCATGTGTTTGATAAAGCTACTGACTACACCCTGTACCTTTTTACTATTTGCATTTTTTGGAACTGGACCTAGGCTTGTCTCTGGATTACCTTCTGCTTACTGATTTGGACTTTCTGCTCCCGGCTGGTTTTGACCTCTGTAATCCCTGACATCCACTAGTTTTGTGATTTGGACTTTCTGTTTACACTCTAGCTGTCTTGTTATCTGTTCTGGTATTGCCTGCATTGCACCTCTTATCCAACACTGAACTCTGTTAAAGCAGCCTGGGTTCTATGCAGCAAAATCCATCCTGCCTTGTGGTGGGCTCCGGCGACAACCATAGAGTAGCCTTAGACTTTGTTGATCAGAGTTGTGATGGATTTGGGAATGCAGATTTATTTGCCAGCTCATTCCTAACAGTCTCCAGCAGCCTTTGGGAAATCACTCGCCTAGCAATTCCATAAACTTCCTTTCTGGGAATTGCTCAACTGGTGATTTCATAACTTAATCAAAAGCCCTTTAATATTATCTTTTTTCCTGATGGAACCTATGCAAGCTCTGGTGAAACATATGCACGATTTGACTCAGCTGGTACAAGGTCTGGCTAAAAGGATTCAACATCATGAAACTGCGCAGGCCCAAGCAGTCATTCCAGTTGTAACTTTGGTTGAACCTAAAGTGAACTTACCTGATAGTTTTTCTGGTGATTGTAAGTCTTTTGTTAATTTTCTGGAGAGTTGTATGTTATGGAATCACCAGTTGCGCAGAAAGTCCAAATCAGTAAGCAGAGGGTAATCTAGAGTCAAGCCGAAGTCTAGTTCCAAAAAGTGCAAATAGTCAAAGGCACAGGGTATAGTCAGTAGCTTGACCAAACACACAGAAATCAGGAAAATCACCAGCAAAGAAAACAGAACCAACCCAGATTTAAATACTCCAGCCTTCAATCTGATAGGAAGAAGGACAGAGAAGTGGGATATGCTCAACAACTAAAACCAGAACTGCCCCGAAGTAAGACTAGTAGTCATGGTAATCTTAAAGGGACTGATATTTCCTATCAACATCTAGTTATTCTATAGTATGCTTAGCATTTTGTTGGGTAGAGGATGAAATAATGTTATTTTATTCTGACCTTATACACTTTACTTGTTTTTTTATCATCTTTTTTTGCAACTCTGGCTTCCAAGAGCCATAAGAGCAAGTTGCCAGGTGTAATATACAGCTGACACAGGCTGCATATGGAGCGGTCTCAGCTCCTGTGCCCTCTCCATACATGCCACTCCGACATCCGCTGGATGTCGCCAAATGCTTACTAAAAAAAATGCCTAGTAAGTCAAATTTTATCTACAGTATTTATAATAGACACCAGGGAGAACACTTATACATAATATACATAATAGGAAAATAGAACGTTTTCTCCAGCTCACCAATCCTGGTGTTTCGATCCCAGGTATGTGCACGGATTCTCGAGGTGGCACTCGGTTAAATCATGATAGAGAGGAGGAAAAATTTCCATCCAGCACTGAGTTTAAATGGAAAATCTTCCACTTTATTGAAAAAACATAAAAAGTTACACAAGCACAGAGGGGTGAGTGGACAAAGCTTACGCATTTCCACTGATTCACTCGGTCTTAATCATGGCATGTCATGATTAAGACTGAGTGAATCAGTTGAAACGCGTAGGCTTTGTGCACTCACCCCTATGTGCTTGTGTAACTTTTTATGTTTTTTCAATAAAGTGGAAGATTATCCTTTTAAACTCAGCACTGGATCAAATTTTTTCGTCCTCTCTATCATAATATACATAAGACAGGGAAGTATCGATTAACACATTATTCTATAGAATGTCTAGTTGGCAAAGTACAATATCATAGACAACAAGGGGGGCACTTTATGAATGAATTTCTTATAGACATGGGTATTTAGCAGTTTCACAAGTTGCCTAAAACAGACTTGGTAATCTAAATAGTACCTAGGAAATGTACACAGACAGATTTATTTTATACATTATATAGGAGTTTAACTTGTTCTACAGAATACATAGGCATTCTGTACAATGCCTAGGTCTAACACTTTGATTGTAACATATATATTTTGATGTACATTCCTACGATGCCCGTAATGTTACCCACAGCTGCCAAATTTTCTGGAAGATGTTATGTCTGAGATTCCCAGGGTGATAATTCTTCCATTCCAAAAAAAAAATTTGGAGTTGGATGTGGTGCAAGTTCTTGAGTGAGGAGGGCGTGGATGCTGAACATTGGGGTATTTGGTCGGTTTTCAAGACTCTCTGTAATCGAGAGTTACAGGAGGTTGCGATCCTAAAAGTGAGCACCTGGAGGTTGGGATCCTAAAAGTGATCTAAGTAACAGTCATAAATGTCATCAAAGCTTATGAGGGAAAATGGATAGGGGTTTAACAAAGTGCTAAATGAGTCCCAAACCGGGGGCACGAAGGCAGAAGTCATCTCTGTCTAAGTGTCATACTGTAAAAGTGTCCTGGCAGTTATACATGGCACAGATCTAACATCCATCTCTCTTCTCTTCATACAGGTATATAATCCATTTAATTCCTGCATGAACTACATCCCTGCTGTACCTGCATTTCAAAAAGCTGAAACTTTTATTTTATGGTATATAATCCATTTCATTCCTGCATGAACTTCATCTCTGCTGTAGCTGCATTTCAAACAGCTGAAACTTTTATTTTATGGTATATAATCCATTTCATTCCTGCATGAACTACATCCCTGCTGTCCCTGCATTTCAAATAGCTGAAACTTTTATTTTATGGTACTCTGCTTTCCTGTCTTCCTATATAGTCCAATGTTATCTCTAACTTTTGTCAAAGTGTTTGATCGTCGTTAAGTTTTATGATCATCCAGACCAGCTAGTTAATTTGTTTATCTCTGCATAGCTTTTCACCTGATCTGTCTAGTTGATTTGATTAATAGCTGAACGAGCTTAATTAGGCCTAGATCTGAGCATCTACTCCCCTATAAATTTAGATGTAGCATATGGGGAAGGCACTCGTACAGGTGGGCACGAAGGCAGAAGTCATCTCTGTCTAAGTGTCATATTGTCAGTGTCCTGGCAGTTATACATGGCACTTAGACAGGGAAAGTGACAGGTAAGCTGCAAAACGAAACAAACATGCACACACTCTAATTATTAGATTCCATATTCTATCTGTTTACAAACAAACATGTTCGCTACGGCGCTCATCATTATAGCTGCTCTTTGTTTACAATCCTATCGCCCATTTAGGCCTTGGCAAAAAACAGTCCACATCAGTCCCTCTCTCCTTGCCTCGCCCATGTACAGCTCCCATGCACTATTCACTTTCCTCAGTCAACTTAACCCATCTCATCCCACTGCCCAACATCAAAAACGCTCTCATAAATCACAGAACCATCTGCTGTCTCTCTCCATTCTCCTGCTACTAGCTGCAGGGGACATATCTCCCAACCCTGGTCCTCCCTTTTCTTCTGCCAAGCTCAACCACTTACCTGCCACACATAGAAACCTTGCAAATCTTCTTACCATTCGTTGTACGTCTTCTCCTGTCTCTTTTAACTGTGCTCTCTGGAATTCTCGGTCCATGTGCAACAAGCTCACCTTTATTCATGGCTTATTCCTTTCTAACTCTCTCAACCTTCTGGCTCTTACAGAAACATGGCTACACCTGTCTGACACTGCTTCCCCTGCTGCTCTATCTTATGGTGGTCTCCAGTTCTCTCATGCCCCCAGACCTGAGAACAGGCAGGGTGGAGGAGTAGGTATACTTCTTTACCCACACTGCACTTTCAAGGTCATTCCCCCGGTCCCCTCACTCACATTTCCCTGTTTTGAAGTCTACACCCTCAGACTCTTTTACCCTTTTTCCCTCATCATGGTTGACTTCAACATCCCCATTGATAACCCAATCTCCCCATCTGCCTCCCAGTTTCTATCTTTAACCTCGTCCCTAGGTCTGTCACAACTTACTAACTCTCCTACACATGAGGACGGGCATTCACTTGATCTGGTCTTCTTCCGTCTCTGCTCAGTTTCTGACTTTATTAACTCTCCTCTCCCGCTTTCTGACCACAACCTTCTCTCCTTTACAATCAAATATTCTCTGCCTTCTCAGGTCATCCCTACGTATCAGACATACAGAAATCTACATGCCATTAACACTCAGAAACTCATAGACAGTCTACAGTCCTCATTGTCCCCTATATCTTCCTTCTCCTGTCCCAAACTGGCTGCCAAACTTTACAATAACACTCTCAAGAATGCATTGGATGAAGCAGCCCCCCCCCCTACACTCCGAACCACTCGACAAAGACGACGACAACCCTGGCACACGCCTCAATCCCGCTTTCTTCAGCGGTGCTTGAGATGTGCCGAACGACTGTGGAGAAAATCGCATTTGGATGCAGATTTCCTCCATTACAAATTTATGATGAGAACTTACAACTCTGCCCTTCACCGAGCCAAACAAGTCTATTTCACCTCTCTCATCTCCACACTATCTAATAATCCAAAACGCAACTTTGATACTTTTCACTCCCTCCTTAGTCCTAAACTGCAGACGCCAATCACAGATCTCAGTGCTGAAGACCTGGCCGCTTATTTTAAAGTTAAAATTGACAACATCCGCCATGATATTATCTCCCAGTCCCCTAGTAACATCGATCCCCTTCCCTCCCACACTCCCTCTTCTTCACTCTCAGCATTTGACCCAATAACAGAAGAAGTCTCTAGGCTCCTCTCTTCTTCTCGTCCTACTACCTGTCCAAGTAATCCTATCCCCTCACACCTCCTCCAGTCCCTCTCCCCAGCTGTCACTGGTCACCTAACTAAAATATTTAACCTCTCTCTTTCCTCTGGTATCTTTCCGTCCTCTTTTAAACATGCCATTATAAACCCATTACTGAAAAAAACAACTCTTGACCAGTCTCTAATCTGCCCTTCATCTCCAAACTCCTGGAACGCTTTGTCTACTCTCGTCTTATTCGCTATCTCTCTGCTAACTCCATTTTAGACCCCTTACAATCTGGTTTCCGCACTCTACACTCCACAGAAACGGCCTTACTAAAGTCTCAAATGATCTCTTGGCGGCTAAATCTAATGGCAAATACTCTCTACTGATTCTTCTGGATCTCTCTGCTGCCTTTGACACTGTAGACTACAAACTACTACTTAAGATGCTCCACTCTATTGGCCTCAAGGACACTGCTCTCTCTTGGTTTTCCTCCTATCTCTCTGAGGTCCCAGAGGTGGGACCCGCATCTATCTGACATTTATGACATATCCTGTGGATATGTCATAAATGTCTCTCATGGGAAAACCCTTTTAATATGGGAGCTTATCAGTTGAAAGGACATAGGCTTGACAAAAGAAATAGTTACTCCCTTGGTCCATTTTAGGGGGGTGTATGCGTAATACCAATTGTTGACATTATATCTTGTTATTTTGAAGTCAATTATGATGGAAGTAAATGGGGGTGAGATACGTCATAAACGTAACAGGATGAATCAGTTTACCACATATAGTGGCGGTGCATACTTCGTTGGGTGTGGGTTGTGTGGTGGGACGGGGTAGGGAAGTGTCTGAGTCTGCATGTTGAAGGTAGAATACAACTGGGGAGGGATAACAACAAAAAAGAGAAATAAAACTTTGTGGTATCAGTCTATCCGACCGCGTAAAGTGATAACAGTGGTGGTATGCTTTGCACCACTACATCCGATGCTTGGCACTGTGCTTGGTGATGTAGGCTTGCATACAGCTGCTTGACCATGGAAACCCATTCGGTGAAGCTCCCGGCTCACAGTTTTTGTGCTGAAGTTAATGCCAGAGGAGGTTTTGAACTCTGCAGTTATTGAGTCAGCAGAGCGCTGGCGACTTGTATGCGCTATGTGCCTCAGAACTCGGAGACCTTGCTCTTTAACTTTACGGGGCCTGCAATTTGTAAAGTTAAATGCTGCAATAATGCCACTCACAGTTGATACTTATTAACCCCTTCCAGCCCAATCGCGTAAATGTACGTTTAAATCTGCAGTGTTTTCCCAACTTCTCACGTAGAGTTACGTGATGACACTAACCTGTCACCTTGTCAGATGATTTGACGACAACGGGCAGATCGCGGCGGCGAGTGACAACAGACACTGACCGCTCGCCGGTACAGGACCAATCAGAGCGGTCCTGTGACGTCAATGGCTGTGATTGGTCATTCAAAACTGAATGACCAATCACAGCATATATAAACAAAAGACGCAGAATTATTCTTATCACCGGCTCTGACAAGCTCATTTCTGTCAGAGAGCTTGTGAGAGTCGGTGTGTGAAGCCCTGTCAGAAACTAAAAGTTAAAGAAAAGTGAATAAAGATCTCTTCTAGATCTCCCCAGATCTCACGAGATCCTCCCAGATCTCACCAGATCTCTCCTGTCCCAGTAATTAGAGAGTAGCCCCCAAATCGCCCACCCATTACCCCAGTGAAATTACTGCACCATATTATTTTAGGCAATAGCCTAAATACCCCCAGATTGCCCCCTTTCTGCCCAGTGAGAGAACATTGAGCCGTGTCAGTGTCCATACGATCCACACAGATCACCACCATTCACTGTTGCCGTGCCCCATACAGTGGAAGTTTTACGCAGTGATCCGGTCAGTTACATCCCGCTCCTAGATTTTTGAGAGTGCCAGTTTTTTTTTAGTTAATACAAATATATATATATATATATATATATATATATATAAAATATAAAAAATATTTTTTTCTCAGGGACAGTTAAGTTTTAAAATTATATCTGTTACATTGTAGTGTACATTACTGCAATATGGCACAGAAATTGTATAGCCCAGAGGAGGCTTACGCTATGCTATGCTCAGATACAGACTCTGCTAGTGAGGATGAAATGCAATTCGTGCTGACATCATCTTCGTCTAGCGAGTCTGATGAGCCCCCCCAGCAGTGCAGAAGAGTTGCTAGTTCTGACCAGCCCTCCGATAGTGAGGCGATAAAGATGACTGCTACGAATTATGCCCCCCAGTTTCCCGACTTCACCGCATCCTCGGGAATCCACGGGGTTCGTAGAGTTTGATTATTTCAAATTATTTTTCTCCGCTGAATACATAAATTTAATGGTCAAACAGACAAATTTATATGCGGAACAATTTCTCGCCCACAATCCCACATCCTACTATTCCAAAGGCCAAATTTGGACCCCCACAAACTCAGAGGAGCTTTGCAAATTTTGGAGCCTGTTACTGAATATGGGCCTCATAAAGAAACCCAGCATTAGGGACTACTGGTAATCGGATATCCCATATTATACCCCCCTTTATGGCAACATTATGACTAGAAAAAAATTTGAGGTCATCCTCAAATTTCTGCATTACGCAGATAAAACCTGCTGCCCACCCCCCAATGATCCAAATTATGACCGTTTATATAAAATAAGACCTGTCATCAACCATTTGAATTTAAAATTTGCCCAAATTTACACCTCAGGAAAAAATATTGCGGTCGACGAGTCTCTCGTCAGTTTTAAGGGAAGGCTCCACTTCCGTCAATACCTCCCAAATAAAAGGGGCCGGTATGGAATAAAGCTGTATAAGATCTGCGAAAGTTCCACCGGGTACACACATTGTTTCCGGATTTATGAGGGAAGGGATTCCAAAATTGACCCCCCAGAGTGCCCCCCTTCCCTTAGTGTCAGCGGAAAAATTGTGTGGGATCTTATACACCCGCTACTTGGCCAGGGATATAATGTCTTTATAGACAATTTTTATAACAGCATCCCTCTCCAAAAGTGCCTTTTGGCAAGAGCAACAGTGGTCTGTGGTACTGTAAAGGATCTGCCAGACACAGCTTCTGTGTCGACGCCCATGGTTAATCAGTCTGCATCTGCTCCTAGGTCTGATAGTGACTCGATCTGCTACCACTCAGGCTCGTAGGCTATCACAGCCCGGCCAGACAGAGCTAGCTCCCGCCCTCGGTCTATTTATACCTTCATTTCCTGCTCTTCCTTTGCCTGTGATTATGCCTGGTTTCCTGGCTCTGCTGTTCCTGCTAGTACTACTGACCTCTGCTTCAAATTGACCCTGGCTTTACTGACTACGCTCATGCTCTGCGTTTGGTACCTCGTACACTCCTGGTTTGACTTGGCTCGTTCCCTATCTTGTTGCTCACGGTGTTGCCGTGGGCAACTGCCCCATTTCCCTTAGCTTCTGTGTACCCTTGTCTGTTTGTCTGTCGTGCACTTATTGAGCATAGGGACCGTCGCCCAGTTTTATGCCGTCGCCTAGGAAGGGCCGTGCAAGTAGGCAGGGACTGAGTGGCGGGTAGATTAGTGTTCACCTGTCTGTCTCCCTACCCCGACATTACAGGCACAATAAAAAAAAATTCTAAGGGCCTCCCCAAAACCCTCCTGGGTCAAACATTGCCAAAAGGAGAAAGCAAAGTGCAGTGAGAATATGCTGCTAGTGTAATATAGGGATAAGAAAGATGTCCAAATTTTATCAAGCATCCATAAGGATAGCAGCATCCACGTTCCAATTCGTGGCTCTAGCACCACAACTGCCAAGCCGGGGCAATAAAACGGAGGTTATAGGGGTGATGACTTAGGAGTTAAGGCATCTGGAGTCAGTCTGATGGGGGATGGGACGTGTGTCCATGTAGTGGCTCATAAATCCTGGTGTTAGATTGAGGCCTTGTGTCAATGACTGGAATTTTATCATCATCTTGAATTCCCAAATTTAAAAAAAAAAAAGAAATTTGTGAATTTCACATCTACTTTGCTTTAATTCCTGAGAAACACCTAAGGGGTTAAAACACGTTCTAAATGCTGTTTTGAATACTTTGAGGGGTGCAGTTTACAACATGGGGTGATTTATGTGAACTTTCTAATATATAAGGCCCTAAAAGCCATTTCAGAACTGAACTGGTCCCTGAAAAAATAGCCTTTTGAATTTTTCTTGAAAATGTGAGAAATTGCTGTGAAAGTTCTAAGCCTTGTAACGTCGTAGAAAAATGTAAGAATGTTTAAAAAATGATGCAAACATAAAGTAGACATATGGGATATGTGAAATAGTAACTATTTTGTGTGGTATTACTATCTGTTTTACAAGCTGCTACATTTAAATTTAGAAAAATGATAGTTTTTGCAAATTTTCTCTTAATTTTGGTGTTTTTCACCAATAAATATTGCATTTATCGACCAAATTTTTTCACTAACATAAAGTCCAATATGTCACGAGAAACAATCTCAGAATCGCTTGGATAGGTGAAAGCATTTCAGAGTTATTACCACATCAAGTGACACATGTCAGATTTGAAAAAATGGGGCTGGTCCTGAAGGCCAAAATGAGCTTGGTCCTGAAGGGTTTAAGGAAGCTCTCCACTTTATTTTTGTATTGCACCCTCCATTTGTACATTGGTGTTTCAGTGGGGTGCTGTGTGTAAAAATACTTACCGATCCCTGCATCTTGACGTTTTTCGGGTCCATCGCCGTTCACGTGATCTTCATTCTGACCTGGTCTGGAATCGCTGCTGTTCAGTAAAACTGGAAGTAAGGCTCTCAATGCATTCCTATAGAGCTACGTTCTGGTTCCCATAGTAATGCATTGAGAGCCTGAATGCCGGTTTATTTGAAAGCACAGTGACTCCAGACAAGTCAAAGGGAAGATCACGTGAGCGGCTTTGGACCCGAAAAAGACAAGATGCGGGGATCGGTTTTACACACAGCACCCCACTGAAACACCAATATACAAATGGAGGGTGCAATAAAATAATAGAGTGGAGTGCTCCTTTAATTTATAGACTTATATGTACTATACTTTTTTTATTTTACTATATGTTGCTTATTTATTTATTTTATAACCGTCTTCACCATTAGTTAACACTTATGTAATCCCTTTTCATAAATAATATTAAATATTTTTTTTACCAGTCTTGTCCATAGCATTGGATGGTTCTCTTAGACTATAATAAAACTGTCAAATATATGGCAAAAATGTGTATGTTACTGTGAAACTATACCAGGCTCCACAGTGGCTTGGACGCCAGAAGTCTGACTGGTCTTTTTTTGTACTTTGTTTGACAGACACTTCTGGAAATGTCTCCTTGTTTTACATCGTCAGCAGAGCTTCCAGGCAAAGTTCCTTACGTATCTTTAAATACTGCTAAGCTGATTGGCATTTACTCGCCCCCTCTGTATAAGAATCATAGGTTCTGCCTTGGCAGGGGCCGTTATTTGTTTTTTTTATAGAACAGCTGACATCAACCAGTTAGATTCAGAAATACTAATAAGGAGAAAATAATAGTCCAGGATCTAGCACTACCCCACATGTTATTTGTCAATTTGAGGAAATTTTCATATTTTTGTGCTGATGTTTACACTGTGAGTTTACTTGCTTACATGGCTCTAAGACTTGTGTTCTTTTTTTATGCATCATATCTTCTCTGCCAAATTCTCACTTGGACATGCTGCGAGTGGTTTTTGGATCAACAGCAACTTCTGCTATTTTAGGCTGTGACACAGCTTGAAGTTTCAATTTATTTTGATGATCCTGTCAATCAAATTCCGACAGTCCTTGTTTCTGCTCAAGAACATTTTCTTGCAGAGGAAATCACAGTAGATTTAGAGGTGTCATAACATTAAGCTGTAATGAATCTTTTAGTGGAGAGGAGGGTATCACACAGTATCACTTCCTCTGTAAGATTTATTATTTTATTCTTATTAACTAGAAATGCACAGGATACAACAGAAAACTCATTTAGAAAAGAAATCAATTAATAATTGCTGTAATTATTACATAGTATAGTGTTAATAAACGAAATCATCAGTCCTCCCAAAGAATGCATGTAAAATTACTCAATTAATAAGATTTGTGTAGTACCAGACTGTGATAGGGTAGATGAGGCAGCTGCTTAGCTAAATTCAGAATTCCCAAAAAAACTCAGAAATTTCGATACCACCTATGGAGATTGCAGAATAGCCTTTACAGCTTTTTCGTCCAACTAAATTTATCTTTAGATCATTATCAAGTTTTTTCGTAGCAAGATAGAAAGCTGAAGCTTTACTACAGGCTTAAGAGATTCACAAATATGCTCGATGGTTGGTTCTCACAGTTGACTTGTTTGACATTTATGCTGTCTCCTGTAGTAACCAGTTCCAGCTACTAACCTAGTAGGCTAATCCAAGGGCTAAGATCCTTGGCTCATCTACAGAAAAGCTAAATACTTCATTGTGGGGGTCAGCGGTACAAACCGGAGGTCACTATAAACTTCACTGGCTCTGGCCAGTGCTGGTCCAAGGTTGTACAAGGATATCTATGTGTTCTCTGCCAAGTAAGTGACAGTATACTCGGCCAAGCATGAAACTAGGCTCTTCCACGTTAGGCAAAGTTTATAAAAGTACACAAAGTATATAAAAGCATAGTTTACAGACTTTTTGTTTTCTACATGCCCTTGTAGTTTAACAAGAACATCACAGAACTGACTAATTATCAGTTACAGAGTAGTGCTGATACAATAGTTCCAGTCACATATAGGTTCCCAAAGTTTTTCTGGCCAAATGCAGTGCACATAATATAGCACTAACCTCTCCACTATGCAAATTACGTCTGCTGCCAAAATAATATTTATCCCCCTTACTAGTAAATTACATTTTTCATTAACTCTTGTTCCTGGTGCAAGTGGTACCCCATCACACCCACTGCCAGGAGCTGGAGCACAGCCCTTAGTTATACCCTTGCCCTGGCTGCTGATTTTGCTGTCATGTCTGATTTACTGCAGCACATGGTAGACCACATCCTAAAACAAGAAGTCGTTTTCCCCTAACTGGATCCCTTGCAGAAGTTTTTACAAGCTCCGTCCACTTCTACATCCCTTCCTGCTACAGCCCCACCTTCTCCTCATCTGCAAGCTACTGCTGTTTCTCTGCTACAAATGATCATGTCACCTAGGTATGATACTGATTCCCAGGCTAGAAGGGGATTTCTCAATTCATGTTTTGTTCATTTTAAACGGCTTCCTGGGAATTCTGCCTCTGAATAAAGGCCACCTCCAATTGCTCCAAATTTCTGAACACCTTGCACAGTCTTTGATAAACCGTATTGAGTTTCTTCCGCAGCTTCAAGCCTCTTACGGTTGAAAGTAACCAAATCATGAAACAATATGCAGTGAAATTTCATACTTCAACATGAGAATTTAAGAAGAACAATACAATCCTTGTTGTCATCTTTTGGCAATGCTTTTATGACCAGATTGAGGGCAGGCTAACTGATGGCCATTTTTGACAAGCTACTTGTTTTCTCCATTAAAATTTCTGTGTGTCTCCCCAAAGGAATCTTTTCAAATTGGTTGACCTATATAAATCTATTTAAAGAGGATGTGTCACCAGTTTATTAATTCCCTATCTCCTAACTAATCTAATAGGTGCTTTGCTGCTGATAACTAAGGTGTGATTTGTTTTAACCCCTAGGCGCATCACGACACAACTGTAAGTCCTGGTGGCCAGTGTCTTAGCGCACCAGAACGTACAGTTACTGCGCGGTTCCCGGTGCACACTGTCGGTGACAGTGTGCACTGGGAGCCGGGAGGTCAGCTGTCCCCGACAGCTGACAGTCCACTGTTGCCGATTAGCGGCTCATCGCCGCTGATTTAGGCAATTAACCCCTTAAATGCGACGATCGATTGGGGGTCGTGGGGGTTGCCGATGTGGTTGTTATGGGAACCGGAGGCCAGATAATGACGCCCGGGTCTGCCATGTATAGAAGCCTATGAGGACCAGCCTCTGGCTGATTCTCATAGGCTAAGGGTATGTTCACACGCAGTGGTTTCAAAGGTAATTCGGGCATTTTACGCCTCGAATTACACCTGAAAGAATGGCTCCATTACACCTACAAACATCTGCCCATTGCTTTCAATGGGAATTACGATGTTCTGTTCCCACGAGCCTTTACTTTACGCGTCGCTGTCAAAATACAGCGCGTAAAATAACGGCTCGTCAAAAGAAGTGCAGGACACTTCTTGGGACTCTTTTGGAGCCGTTTTTCATAGACTCTATTGAAAACAGCTCCAAAAACGGCCGTACAAAACGCTGCGAAAACGCTGCGAAAAACGCGAGTTGCTCAGAAAACGTCTGAAAATCAGGAGCTGTTTTCTCTTGAAAACAGCTCCGTATTTTCAGACGTTTTTTGTTACGCGTGTGAACATACCCTTACTGTCAGGGTGACTGTGACGTCACACTGACAGTTGGAATACATTACACTACCTAGGTAGTGTAATGTATTCTAGCAGCGATCAGAGCTGCAGATAAAAAAAAAAGTGTAAAAAATAAGTACAAAAAGTTAATAAAAATGTTTTATAAAGTGTAAAAAGAAAAGGGTTTTTTCCTTTTATTATAGGAAAAAGTACAAATACTTGGTATCACCGCATTCATAATGACCCAAACTATAAAACTATAATGTTATTTTTCCCGCAAAAAATAAATAAACGACAAACAATGGCACAATTACTACCACTTACAAAATATAGAATAAAAATAGAATAAAAAGTGTTATAAAGTCGCATGTACCCCAAAATAGTACCAATAAAAACTACAACCCGTCCCGCAAAAAGCAAACCCTTACACAGCTTTTTGGACTGAAAAATAAAAAAGTTATGTCTCTTATTTTTATAAACAAGTGATTTTATTGGGCAAAAGCTGTAAAACATAGAAGAACTATATACATATGGTATCGCCGTAATCGTACCGACCCGCAGAATAAAGTAAAATTTAATTTATAGCACACGGTGAACGCCGTAAGAATAAAATAATTTAAACCGCCAAAATCACAGTTTTTTGGTCACCTTAGCTCTAAATATAATGTAATAAAAAGTGATTCAAAAGTTGTATGTACCAAAAATTGGTACCAATAAAACCTACAGCTTGTCCTGCCAAAAATAAGCCCTCACACCACTCTATTGACCAAAAAATAAAAAAGTTATGGCTCTCAGAATGTGTTGATACAAAACTATTTTTTTTAACAAATAGTTTTTTCTGTGTAGAAGTAGTATAATATATATATATATATATATATATATATATATATATAAATAAAATAGAAAAAATTGGTTTCAGCGTAATCATATTGAGACACAAAATAAAGTTACGTTTATGTCTTTTTTACCGCACGGTGAAAGTGGTAAAGACGAAACCCAAAAAACAATGGAGGTATTGCAGTTTTTTTCCGATTTCATCCTGCACTGAATTTTTTTTCAGTTTACCACTGTATTATATGGTACTTTAAATGGTGTCAATAGAAACTACAACTCCTCCCGCATAAAATAAGCCCTCACACCTCTCTATTGATGGACAAAATAAAAAAGTTATGGTGTTTGGAATGCGGGGAGTGAAAAACTAAAATGAAAAAACAAACAAAGGATCAGTCCCGAAAGGGTTAATTCATTTATAATAAAAAAAAATAAAACATTTATGACCACATGTGGTGTATTTCCATAATCGAGAGAAATTGCTGTACAAATGTTGGGTGGCTTTATCTCCTTTATCCCTTGTGAAAATAAAAGAATTCAACATTTTAATGGACAAAAATGTTGATTTTCCTTTTCACAGCTTAATTCCAATAAAGTCTGAAAAAAACCTGTGGGGTCAAAATTCTAACTATATCCCTAGAAAATTTCCTTGAAGAGTGTAGTTTCCAAAATAGGGTCACATTTGGGGGGTTTCCACTGTTTTGGTCTCTCCAGTGCATAGAAAATGCGACATGGCACTGAAAACCAATCCAGCAAAATCATCGCTCCAAAATCCAAATGGCGCTCCTTCTCTTCTGAGCCCTGCTGTGGTCCAAACAGCAGTTTATTACCCCATATACTCCCAATTACCCTTAATTGGGAGAAATTGCTTTACAAATGTTGGGGTGTATTTTCTTCCTTTTTCCTTGTAAATATTAAAAATGTCTATGTTTTTTCAGGAAAAAAGATTTAATTTTCACAGACTAACTCCAGTAAATATAGAAAAAATACCTGAGGGGTTAAAATTCTAACGATACCCCTCGATAAATTCCATGAAGCGTGTAGTTTGCCAAATGGAGTCACTTTTGGGGGTTTCCACTGTTTTGGTACCACAAGACCACCTCAAACCTGACATGGTGCCTAAAATATATTCTAAAAAAAATGAGGCCCCAAAATTCACTGGGTGCTCCTTTGCTTCTGAGACCATTGTATCAGTCCAGTAGCACACTAGTATGTGGGATATTTCTAAAAACTGCAGTATCTTTGCAATAAATATTGAGTGGCATTTTCCTGGTAAAACCTTCAGTGTTACCGAAAAAATGTATTACAAATGAATTTTGTAAAAGAAAATTGAATATATAAATTTCCCCTCTATGCTTTAATTCCTGGGAAACGCCTAAAGGGTTGAGAAACGTTCTGAATGCTGTTTTGAATACTTTAAGGGGTGTCGTTTTTAAAATGGGCTGATTTATTTGGGGGTTTCTAATACATAAGGCCTTCAAAAACACTTCAGAACTGGTCCCTGTAAAAATAGCCTTTTGAAATTTTCTTGAAAATCTGAGAAATTGCTGTTAAAGTTCTAAGCCTTGTAACGTCCTAGAAAAATAAAAGGATGTCCAAAAAACTATGCAAACATAAAGTAGACATATGGGAAATGTTAAATAGTAACTATTTTGTGTGGTATTAGGGTATGTTCACACGTCTTAACAAATTACGTCTGAAATTACGGAGCTGTTTTCAGGCGAAAACAGCTCCTGAATTTCAGAAGTTTTTGCATGTACTCACGTTTTTCACGGCGTCCATTACGGACGTAATTGGAGCAGTTTTTCAATGGAGTCAATGAAAAACGACTCCAAAAAGTCCAAAGAAGTGACATGCACTTCTTTGACGCGGGCGTCTTTTTACGCGCTGTCTTTTGACAGCGACGCGTAAAATTACACCTCGTCTGAACAGAACATTGTAAAACCCATTACAAGCAATGGGCAGATGTTTGTATAAGCGTAATGGAGCCGTCTTTTCAGGCGTAATTCGAGGCGTAAAACGCCCGAATTACGCCTGAAACTAGGCCGTGTGAACATACCCTTACTATCTGTTTTACAAGCAGATTCATTTAAATTTAGAAAAATGAACATTTTTGCAAAATTTTTGTTGTTTTTATACTTAGAAATATTGAATTTATGGACCAAATTTTTTTAGTAACATAAAGTACAATATGTCACGAGAAAAAAAATCTCAGAATCGCCGGGATTATTATTTGCAAAGTTATGAGCATTTTTCCAAAAATGCTAACGTGGCTCTAATAGCCAAATAGGCGGTGACACTTTTCACTCTGGGCAGTGTAATGTTTTCTGTATGACGCTGTCCAATCAGCATACAGCTTCTCCCCCTTCCCTACCCAGCAGCACGTGATCTTATAGTATACAGCTTCCATTCCCGACTGTGTATTCCACTGGCGATATCTCTGGTTGTGTCACAGCTAGAACTGCGATCCTGGTGTCATATGAAAGATTATAATCTCAATCTTTCATATGCCACCAGAACCGCTATTCTAGGTGGTCCACAGCCTGAGCATTTGTATTTTACCTGATGAAGAGGCCGGTCTGGCCTAGAAACGCATTGTAAATAAAACTATATCTGATATTATATTTGCTTATTTTAAATCTTCACTACTCAAGAAGGGTCTTACCATTTAACAGCGCCAGGGGAAATCTGTTTTTTCCTCAAACTTCTTAAACTATCAAGTGATCCCCCTTCCCTCCAGATTCAGTCTCTCACACTGTGTGAAGCAGCTTCATGCAGATAGGACAGCATCAGAGGCTGTGAGGTAGCTCCACCTCAGGAGAATCGCTGCTGTTACCTCCCAGTTTTCTAATAAAGGCTCATTTGCATATTTCGAAAAAAGCTCATAACTTTTAAAATAAACATTTTCTGACACAATTTTCACCAGCATTATCAGTGTGACAGCGCCTATTATATTAGCTAGGAGATAGGGCATTACTAAACTAGTGACAAAGCCTCTTTAAATCCTTCTATTTTTGCCCGAATGGCTCATCTCCTTTCCCTATTTTTACCTTCTTGAAATGCTGGGAATAGTATCGACACAAAACTTTCCATATTGCCATTTTCAACATGGATCAACTTCTAATCCTCTGTGTCTTTAATGAGAGTAATATGGTTGGCAAAGGGAAGGGTGCATACAGGATTTTCTCAAGAGTGGGTATGCACATTGCACTTCCCCCATTCTCACGGTTCCTACTACAGCAGGTTGTGCAGAAGATGCGGCTACTGGTTATCAGGGAGATAGGTCCCTAGTCTCCTGAAGAGAAGACTGGGATCCTTTCTCCCTAAACACCAGCAGCCATAATCATCAGCAATGTCTGCTGTACTGTACAGCCTGCCCTGCCTGTCCTAGTGCTGCTGTGCTGGGACAACACTCTTGCTAACAGTAGTAGTATTCGCCAGGTGCCATCTCCCAGTGCTAGGATGAGCCGGGCAGACTTTGTACAGAAAGGCAGACTCTCTTGATTTGAGGACGTGGTCTCTGGTCTTTGGAGAGAAAAGCAGCCTGTCTTCTGCTCAGCGGAGTCTGGTGTACAGTACACAGCCTCTAAATAATACAGTCATACAGCAATCATGTAATACCACTATATAAGGTCTAAATAATACCTTCACACCATGACTTCAAATTATCACCACTGAATAATACTACCATACTCTTCCTGAATAAAAAACACTATATAAAGACCAATATTACCACCATACAGTCATCATATAGTTGTAGCAACCAGTATGTATAATGGATGTATAAATACAAAATCACAGCTATCATCCTCTCGTATATATCCTCATTGTTGGGTGTAAAATGTTATACAGTCTTTATGTACTCCAATGATTACTCAAATCGTTACTTACAGTACACAACAACCTTTTTTAGGGAATATAGAAGTACAATTGAGGGACAGATAAAAATCGGGATATCAACCCACAATAAAATAAATAGAATATAGGTAGAAGGCCTTCAAACAATCAATCTGTACTCTGTGAAATTAAAGCCTCTACATGAAAAACTCCTAAAGAGAGGATGATCCTCTATTACCACTGCGGATTTTGTCAAATTTATGTTGATTAAAGACATAAGTGTAGCCACCGTATTAGTAATATATGCATTATTTTGCATGTCTAAAATTTGATTGGTGTACTAAAACAATATAATATAGGTATTCACATGAAATCTTTGGAAGAAATGGCAGCGGAAAGAATGTTTGTTCATGTAATGTATATCCAGTGTAGACTTACATTTATAAAGTATAAGTTTGTGTAATATATACATTCACAAATGGGGTATTTGAATCTCACAATTTTTATCCCTGCCTGATCCTCAATCAGTATTTTTCGTGCTACAATGTCTGAGTAGTTACGGACGCAGAACAATTAATTGTAGCATTATGGAAAAGACAAATATATTACCGAGTAATTGACGGCAAAGGACAAAAAGTATTGTTTTAAAATAATCCCATTTAATAGTGAAACATAAGCTCCCTTCTGAGGTTAAGGCCCAATGGAAGTCTAGTTTTTAGATTACAGATTCAAAAGGCCTCCCTATCTAATAACATGTGTTTTAAGTTGCCACTCCTAACAGAACCTTTAATTTTCTCTATAGCATAAGTCTTGAATGAGTTAACAGATCTATTGTGGCCTGTAACTAAATGTCTTGCCGCATTTGAAATATTAACAATGACTGGATTCCTAATGTATCCAGGATTCTGACTTTACATTTTCTGGTTGTACAACCAACATACTTTAAATTGCATATAGTGCATTCTAGCTTGTAAACGGTCAGTATAGAGATTAGGTAAAATAATAACATGAATAATGCAAATACATATCTAGGAACATAACACACCCTTATTGGATGCAAGAGTAGCTACACAGCGGACGTCCGCTCCAGCGAGCATTTTGGCACTATTGCCTTCGTCTTTGGGTGCCGTTGAAAAGTATATACACAGTATTAAAATGGGCACTGACCAATAACCAAAGCACATGCCAGGGCCGGAAACACGTCAGCGTGTCACTAGATGTGGTGACGTGAGTCCGGAGACTGGCACGTCATGATTATTTGGTAGAATTAGAAATGATTCTAAACAGGCTAGGATGTTGACCACTAAGGATGAACATAATGTTATTTACTATTGCAACTTTTTATGCACTTCCTAAAATTCACAAAAACAAGATTGCACCTCTGGACAGACTCATTGTGTCAGGCTGCCTCTGACACATGGCTAGCTAGCCTCAACGTTGAGTTGTATAGCAGTATTAAACATGATGCAAAACTTCAGCCACTTCAGGTACTTCCTAAATACATGTGGTATACACCTTAACAAATACAATCAACTGGGCATAAATTTGATTGGATTATTTTCCTCAGCACAATTATTTTCTTTTCTAAGACACCTTCTTCCACCAGCTTTGAGGGGGGGGGGGTGACGACTGCTAAGGGAGGTGGGAGGACAAATGTGTTTTTTACACATCACATTCGTTTTTGGGGGAGATACATAGATGATATATTGGTTTTATGGGAAGGTAAGGCACAACTTTGTTGTGACTTTGTAGACATCTACAGGGGAAGCTCTAGCTACAGTAGGGGCTATATACAGGGGGGGACTCTATCTACAGAGGTCGACTCTATCTACGGGGGGCTATATACTTAGGTTTGTTTATTCCTTTTAAAATGCACAAAACAAATATCAACTTCCAAGGCCTACTGCATAAATTCACAAGGATTTGCAAATACAGATATAATTATGCCAAAAACCAACATATACAAATAATTTATTTAGTAGTTAGGTATTGCCCTATGGGTATTCCCTTTTTCTGTGGTTCCGGATCATAACTACTCCAAGTAAATAAATTATTTGTATACGTTGGTTTTTGGTATAATTTTATCTGTATTTGCAGTGAATTTACGCAGTAGGCCTTGGAAGTTGATACTTGTTTTGTGCATTTTAAAAGTAATAAACAAACCTAAGTCATTGAAGGGTAACTAAAAGGTAACTAATTGAACTGTTCCTGTGAGTAGGGTTTTGGAGATACTTGCTGACAAGTATATGCAAAATTTAAAGGATGAGGATACTTACATAATACACTTAAAAAAAAATCGTATAATAAAGTTAAAGCAAAGAGTTCATTATAAAGTGATAAACCAGTAAAATAATAAGATGTATTGGAGCAGATGGTGCAGATGATAAACGCAACCGTGATATATAAAGGATAGTGTTGAACGACTGGGAGAATTTAATGAATGATGGAGATCTTTAAAAGTTCCCCCGCTTCCCTGCTAAAACCACAATACCATAAAGAAGGGGAAAAATTTGAAGGACACTCTAGCACATAGTTAATTAAAAATCCCAAAAGAAATTGGAACTGGACATTTTATGATGTACATAGAAAATCTTTTTTTAAATCCTGCGGATAAAAGATCTAACAACATAGAACAGTTTATCCACTGTTAGGCCCCATGCACACGAACATACTTTTGCGGTCGCAATTCCCCTGAAAATCCATGGGAATATTGCGGCCCCATTCATTCCTATGGACCCGGAGCCCGGACAGCAGAAAGAATGGGCAAGCCTTATTATGGCCGTGTTCTGCGGTCTGGGCTCATTGAAAATAATGGCCGCGGCCATGTGCACAGCCTGCGATTTGCGGGCGGCTTGCGGCTGACACTCCGTGGCCGGGCGACCCGAAAATCACGGCCGTGCACATGGCCATGGTCATGTGCATGAGGCCTTAGACGCAAGGCATAATTTAGGGTATGTTCACACGGCCAAATTTCAGACGTATACGAGGCGTATTTTGCCTCGTTTTACGTCTGGAAATACGTCTCAAATACGTCGGCAAACATCTGCCCATTCATTTGAATGGGTTTGCCGACGTACTGTGCAGACGACCTGTTATTTACGCGTCGTCGTTTGACAGCTGTCAAACGACGACGCGTAAAAATACAGCCTCGTCAAAAGAAGTGCAGGACACTTCTTTGGACGTTTTTGGAGCTGTTTTCTCATAGACTCCAATGAAAACAGCTCCAAAAACGGACGTAAAAAACGCAGCGAAAACGGCGTGAAAACGCCGCGAAAAATGCGAGTTGGTAAAAAAACGTCTGAAAAGCAGGGTCTGTTTTCCCTTGAAAACAGCTCTGGATTTTCAGACGTTTTTGTTGACTACGTGTGAACATACCCTTAGAAAGCACAATGCTAATGCCCCTTTCTATATGAAGGAAAAACGGTTCAACAATCAAGGAGGGGAGCTCTATTTCCCTAAATTCTAAAAAATATAACCCTTTAGTCAAATATTTGAGATTCATACAAAATAAAAACTTGGAAGAACCTTAGTTTTGGGGGATGCAACAAGTGAAATTAGGTGTAAGAAAGGTGGATCTCGATAATCTCTTTCCAAAAATGGAAGCAACATGAATTTATAGGTAAGAACCCTGGAGCCTCAATGTATTTAATGAAGTATTTACCTTCACAGCTACATATAAAAATTGATAGAGACATATACAGTGGAGGAAATAAGTATTTGATCCCTTGCCGATTTTGTACGTTTGCCCACTGTCAAAGACATGAACAGTCTAGAATTTTTAGGCTAGGTTAATTTTACCAGTGAGAGATAGATTATATAAAAAAAATTAAAAAAAATTACATTGTCAAAATTATATATATTTATTTGCATTGTGCACAGAGAAATAAGTATTTGATCCCTTTGGCAAACAAGACTTAATACTTGGTGGCAAAACCCTTGTTGGCACGCACATCAGTCAGACATCTTTAGTAGTTGATGATGAGGTTTGCACACATGTTAGATGGAATTCTGGCCCACTCCTCTTTGCAGATCATCTGTAAATCATTAAGATTTCGAGGCTGTCTCTTGGCAACTCGGATCTTCAGCTCCCTCCATAAGTTTTCGATGGGATTAAGGTCTGGAGACTGGCTAGGCCACTCCATGACCTTAATGTGCTTCTTTTTGAGCCACTCCTTTGTTGCCTTGGCTGTATGTTTCGTGTCATTGTCGTGCTGGAAGACCCAGCCACGAGCCATTTTTAATGTCCTGGTGGAGGGAAGGAGGTTGTCACTCAGGATTTGACAGTACATGGCTCCATCCATTCTCCCATTGATGCGGTGAAGTAGTCCTGTGCCCTTAGCAGAGAAACACCACCAAAACATAATGTTTCCACCTCCATGCTTGACAGTGGGTACGGTGTTCTTTGGGTCATAGGCAGCATTTCTCTTCCTCCAAAAACGGTGACTTGAGTTAATGCCAAAGAGCTCAATTTTAGTCTCATCTGAAGACAGCACCTTCTCCCAATCACTCTCAGAATCATCCAGATGTTCATTTGCAAACTTCAGACGGGCCTGTACATGTGCCTTCTTGAGCAGGGGGACCTTGCGGGCACTGCAGGATTTTAATCCATTACGGCGTAATGTGTTACCAATGGTTTTCTTGGTGACTGTGGTCCCAGCTGCCTTGAGATCATTAACAAGTTCCCCCCGTGTAGTTTTCGGCTGAGCTCTCACCTTCCTCAGGATCAAGGATACCCCATGAGGTGAGATTTTGCATGGAGCCCCAGATTGATGTCGATTGACAGTCATTTTGTATGTCTTCCATTTTCTTACTATTGCACCAACAGTTGTCTCCTTCTCACCCAGCGTCTTACTTATGGCTTTGTAGCCCATTCCAGCCTTGTGCAGGTCTATGATCTTGTCCTTGACATCCTTAGAAAGCTCTTTGGTCTTGCCCATGTTGTAGAGGTTAGAGTCAGACTGATTAATTGAGTCTGTGGACAGGAGTCTTTTATACAGGTGACCATGTAAGACAGCTGTCTTTAATGCAGGCACCAAGTTGATTTGGAGCGTGTAACTGGTCTGGAGGAGGCTGAACTCTTAATGGTTGGTAGGGGATCAAATACTTATTTCTCTGTGCACAATGCAAATAAATATATATAATTTTGACAATGTGATTTTCATATTTTTTTTTTATATAATCTATCTCTCACTGGTAAAATTAACCTAGCCTAAAAATTCTAGACTGTTCATGACTTTGACAGTGGGCAAACTTACAAAATCAGCAAGGGATCAAATACTTATTTCCTCCACTGTATATATCCCTGATGTCTCCCTGATTCCAGCGCTGTTTCCCCCCCCCCCCATTCCAGAGATATGGCCCACTGTTGTGTTGGCTCCCTATATGCTAATTTGCTGTATTTACTGTTACTGTTCAGGTCAGTTAACCAGTGCAGCTTTTATAACCTAGTGACAGTTCCCCTTTAATATAAAAGTCGATTGTACAAGCCTGTGTCAATCTGTTTTTACCTGCAACTACATTAAAGTGAAGTTATTTATGCTTATAATAATAAGAATTTAAAACCTCCCATTATAAATAGTAATAAATGGTCTATACAGGGGTATTTACACAAATAAAAGCATGGAGGCAATAATCTCAAATGCCACGTGCGGTATTGGGAACCAATAGGTCCAAGAAGTAACACTAAAAACATTCTATATAGTTAATATACTTACCAACAATTCTCGATAATAAATCATAACAAAACAGATATGTTCCAATAAATCATTGGAATAAATTGGATAAATAAAAATAATAAAATAAAACAATAAAAATAAAATACCATTACTACTGACACATTTAAATCTCCCAATACGAATACTAATAAACTGTCCTATCCAGGGCTATTTATACAAATAAGAACATGAAAGAAATAACCTCAAAGGCCATGTATGGTATTGGGAACCAATAGGTCCAAGAAGTAACACTAAAAATATTCTATATACTTAATATACTTACCAACAATTCTTGGTAATAAATCAGAAAAAAACAGACATATTCACCAACTATTTATTGGAATAAATAGGATAAGTAAAAATAATAAAATAAAATAATGTATAAAAATACCATTGCTATTGTCACATTTAAATAATTTTTAAATAATTGTAATCCCTTTCTAAAAAGGAGATGGCTTCTCTAACCAGACAGTCATGTCAGACTATACACTTTCCTAACATCAGCCATTAAATGATTGGCCGCCATGTAATGCATGAAGTCTGCCAACATGGAGTGCTTCTCCGTTCTGGATAATAAAAGGGTGTGGCACTTATTCAGTCTGAATAAGATAAGTCTGAATAACGGCTTATGTCCTCTGTAATATAAAAACTGGTGTATAACTTTAACACCATTGTGGTGAGCTGTCTATAAGTCAGTTCCTGCTCTAGAAGTTAGCACCACCCATGGCTCAGGCATAAATAAGAAATCCCATAAACCTAGGACATTTATATTTTAAAATAAGCAGGAAAATAACTACGTAGGTGGGCTAAGCAATTTGTATATTCAAGTTATGCCAAAGATCGGCAATGTTTTAAAATAAGTTGATTTTCTTTATTGTTCATAACATTATGTATATGTTGTAGAGGGTGACTTAGTGGTTTAATAAAAGTGTGCATTTTCTGTTAAATCACAAACACACCTTCACTATATTAGAACATTTTGCTAACCCACGTATATTGTTTATTTATTACTCTGTATAAATCTAAGCAGAATTGCCATAACTTTATTTTCAAATTATTTTTTTAGGCTTTCCAATTAACAATATTAATACTGAATATAATATTCCAATAATTAAGTGTTTTATTTTTTATTTGGAGTGGCATTATAAATATTGCTGGAAATGTATAACTAAAGATTAATTTAATGGATCCAAATAAGTTATTTTAGGAAAAAAAACAAAGGAGAAAAATTATTAAATCTCATGATCCATTATGTTTGACCATGCACAGAGATTAAATAACATTTTTGTTGAAAGACAAAAGCAAAGGTCTTGGTGCCAAGAGGAAATGATCTCTCAGAAAGGAAATGATACATTGAATAGCTGCAGTTGTACTTTCACCTTTGGGAACTTGGTTTAAAGCCATCGTTGCTCTACTTGACAAGTAAAAGAATCCATTGAGAGTGAAAACTACTGTGGGACTGTTGTGGTATTAGCTCATATCCTAAAGGGGTAACTAGACACATGAAGAAATGCACAACGCAGACACTGTGAATTGACATCTATAAATACAGTGTATGTTTCCGCTTGCTGGATTCTTAACTATTTGCAGTTTTTATACTTTTAGTATATATTGTGTCTTTAAATACCTGATACATTTTTATTAAACAGTATACAAAATTGTCAATTTTTTTTTTACAAGAATACTTGATGAAAATAGATTTATATAGGTTGTTTCATGAAGTCACCCTGTTTTGTATGCCATCATAGGGCATGTGGACATCATAGCGAGGGGCCCTTGCATGTAAATCCCTTTTATTAGCCAGAGTGAACAGCTGTTAACAAAGAGTGGCTCTTGTTTTGGCAGACCTGTCCCGTCCATGAATTTTGTGATCAACCATTCATTTGATTGGGCGCATGTAATACTACATTACTTTTATCGACCTTAACCACCCTCTTCTTTATATGATTGGTATAACATCAATCAAAAGAAGAGTTCTGATGCACAGAGTTTGGCCGCATTGTGTTTTGCGGCATTATGTAATGAAGCTGGGGATTCCGCTTGCGTGCTGACGGGGACTGCTTAGGTTGGTTACATCCGCAGCTGTGTTAACCTTCTGCACATATAATGGTGTACAACCTTTGCAGCAGCCAATCTTATATATCTAGGCCAGTTGTATATGGCACCAGACACTCAATCTATCCTTTTTTAGGTGGCCTGCATCACTTTATAATCTAATTTTGTCACTCATTTATATGCTTTATCTATTAATTATTTCGTTTTTTTATGCTTGTTTTTGTTCTCTGATGAACCCACATCTACTGGGGAAACACATTTGGACCTTAGTCTAGAGAATGGTGATGGAGAATTAGGGACAGGTTCAAGGACAGGGTCGCCCTTTTTGGTGCGGGTGCTCTGTATTACAGACAAGAGTATAAAGGCCCACAGTAAAGGACAGTGATATTCCCTCACTATATGTATAGTCTCTATCCTGATACTAGTACTACTAGTACTACTTACTGACCTATTTTTTTTTAATAAATTGTAATTGTTTTTTATCAAGTATTTACTAAAAGTAAAGTTTTATATGGCCACGGTTCAGTAATGGTTGTAATTAGAGTATGTGGCCTGTAACCTATTGTTGATGCAATGATAAGTAATACTACATTTCCTCTATAGCAACTGTAAAGCACAAAGTGGTTTCCCTGATGATACTAGCCAAACGAGTGGCCATCAAATTATCACCAAGACCACTTTTTATTTAAAACGGGCTGTCTGCAAGCTAGCTATGAATGTGTGGTTTGTGTTATTTTTTAATTAGCATTAAATACCGTTATGTAAAAAAATACAATGGGCTCTAGAAAGGTCTGCCCCTAATATGTCATCACTCTGCCACCTGTTTGCCATCACTCTGTTGCCTTTATGCCATCACTGTCCCCTGTATGCCACCACTCCATCCCTTGGGTATGCCATCACTGTCCTATGGGTATGCCACCTCTCGGTTTCCTCTATGCCATCACTGTCCACTGTGTGTGACCACTGTATGCCCATTGTGCAAAAAATACAATAGGCTCTAGAAAACTCTTGTTGGTCAGTTCTTTCATTTTTCATGAAACATTAAAACACAACATGCAGAAGCATTTGCAGGATAATAATCCTCCCAGGGCAGGAGACATGGACCCCTTCCGTGTGTTTCATACTTTTTATTTTTTTTTAAGGGTTTTATATATTTTTTTGCTCCCCCCATATCTATTATACTGACTGTATCCACACACTGACCTCTAGATAGTGATAGACCCCCCTACTCATCAACCTTCTACTCGCGCAACGCAATCTACTCTACACCCACGCTGGGAGAGTCCACTTCTCTGTACGCCTCGTCCTGTAGCAGATGAGTAGGGGGGGAAGAGGGCTATTGAGTGGTGAACTCTCTCAGTGTGGTTAAAGAGCAGGTTGTCATCAGTAAAGTTTTTAGAATGCCCATGCTGATATTTCATAAGTCTTTCAATTAATGTGGAAATGTGAATGCGATCTAATTTTACTACTACTTTGGAGCAGCATTTAGAAATCTTCCTATCAAAAGGGTCTATCTCCAAGAAAGTGTTTAGCATTACACAATTCACAAATTTGTTGGAGTGCCACATGAACTGCAACATAATTTTCATCATGTACAGTATGTATTTTAAGGCCTTATAGCATGGAGCTTCTAGTGTATCTCAGAGAGCTCTAACATCTCTATTATTGCGGTTTTGACGCCTTCAAATAGTTTCTTCAGGCCGTTTTTCTTATTTGTCCCCGCCCGCCCTCTTTCTATCTTCTTGTTGTCTGTTTCTGAGTTGTCTTTGTGCATTTCGATTGCTCTGAAATGCCCTTTTTTTCGGGGGTCATGCTTTGTGCTTCTGCAATATTCCCATTACGCATGTGCGGAGAATAAGTTTCAATTTGTTGTGGTGTCACTTCATTATGACGATCACGCAAATGCTAAAGCTCAACATTTTTTTCATCTGTAGTTCGTTGTTGCTGCCTTGTCAGAATTGGCTTCACACCTTCTAGCATCAGCTGTTTTTTCTGCTGTTGACTGCTATTTTGTATATGGTATTGTTTATAGAAGAAAAGTAATCTTGTCATCAACAGTGTGTTCACCCCCCCCCCCACACACACACACACCATGTAACCTTTGGCATTCAGTTAACAGACTTACATGACATCTATGGGCTAAATCAGGGGCGTAGCTAGGGGGGGGGGCAGGTGGGGCATGTGTCCCGGCCGCAAATAGAATGTAGGAACGGGGGTGGTGCCGCTGGAACAGATGCCGCTACTAACATAGGTCCTAACCGCCGGATCAGGAGGGACAGTCCAGGTTTCTTACCGCTGTCCAGGGGTGTCAGAAAAATGTTCCTCTGTGTTTCCTGTCGCCAGCCACGCCCCCGCGAGTCCCTTGAGCTGCCTGCGCACAGCGGGACCACGTCACTATGACACTGGGCGTAACAACGTTCTGAGTGGAGCGACGGAGCAGGGTGTTGAGCACCACGGCACCAAGCAGAGCAAAGTAAACACAGTGGTTAGTATAAACTAAAAGCAGTTTAGTGCATGGGAACACTAGTGTTTCTAAAATCATAAAATAAATGAAATTTTATGATTTTAGAAACGCTAGTTAAAGGGGTTGATCCACAACCACATGTATCCCCCATCCACTGTATAGGGCATACATCATACAGTGGTCAGACCCCCAGAGATGAGAACAGGGGACAGAAATTCCCCTGAATGAGAATTCCTTCATTTATTTTTATGGAGCTGCAGGAGACAGTTGTCCCATGGAAATGAATGGAGCGCTGGCTACTTCAGGGGAATTTCAGTCTTTGATTCTCATCGCTGGTGGTGCCAGCGATCACACATGTGCAGGGGCGTAGCTAGGGGGACAGGCGGGGCATGTGCCCCGAGTGCAACTAAGAGGGAAGGTAGGGGGGGCACCAGGACCGCACCGTCCATTACAGTGGCCGCTCTAAATCCACCACCCCCTTCTGCACTTTAGGCGATAAATGGCCGGGTAAGTTCCGTGCCCGGCCATTCACCGCCTTTCAACTACTCAAGCGGCGAGTTTACTTCTTTGCACAGCTTGCGTCATTGAAAGGCGCTGATTGACAGGGCAAGTCATAGTGTCCTGCCAATGAGCGCCTTTCATAGATGCAAGCGGCGCGATGACCGCATCGCGCCTTCGTCTATGAAAGGTGCTAATTGGCAGGGCAGAATGATTTGCTTGTCAATCAGCGCTTTTCAACGATGCTCAGAAGAGAGCAGGTCTGCATTGCCACAGGATGGCGTGGGAGCGGGATTAAGGTGAATATGTAAAGCTTTTTTTTTTTTTTATCCTAATAAAATTGTGAGTGATATTATCTACAGGGGAGGCTCTAGCTACAGTAGGGGCTATATACAGGGGGGGCTCTATCTACAGAGGTCGACTCTATCTACGGGGGTGCTATATACAGAGGTCGACTCCTTCTACAAGGGGGGCTATAGACTGTCCACAAGTGTGGCTATATACAGGGGTGGGCTTTAGTGGAGCACTATACGGGGAGCTATATGTGAGGCACTATATACAGGGGTGGGCTATATGTGCAGAACTAATTATAGGGGGAGATATATGCAGGGCACTATCTACAGGGGTGGGCTATATGTTGGACACTGTATACAGGGGTGGGCTATATGTTACATAGTTACATAGTTTGTACGGTTGAAAAAAGAAACATGTCCATCAAGTTCAACCAAGGGATGGGAAAGGGGAAGTAAAAAATTTCTACACATAGGAGCTAATATTATTTTGTTCTAGGAAATTATCTAAGCCTTTTTTAAAGCCAGCTACTGTCCCTGTTGTGACCAGCTCCTGCGGTAGACTATTCCATAGATTCACAGTTCTCACAGTAAAGAAGGCTTGTCTCCTCTGCAGGTTGAACCTTTCTTTTTCCAGACGGAGGGAGTGCCCCCTTGTTTTTTGAGGCGGTTTTACATGGAACAGGATTTCACCATATTTTTTGTATGTGCCATTCATATATTTATATAAGTTAATCATGTCCCCCCTTAGTCGTCTTTTTTCAAGGCTAAATAGGTTTAATTCTTTTAATCTTTCCTCATAACTTAGATTCTCCATGCCCCTTATTAGCTTCGTTGCTCTTCTTTGTATTTTTTCCAACTCCAGGGAATCCTTTCTATGAACTGGAGCCCAGAACTGGACTGCATTTTCTAGATGAGGCCTCACTTATTCTTGTAAAGTGGTAATATTACATCCCTGTCCCGTGAGTCCATGCCTCTTTTAATACACAACAATATCTTTTTTGAAGCAGCTGATTGACATTGCATGCTGTTATTTAGTTTATGATTTACAAGTACACCCAGATCATTCTCAACAATTGACTCCCCCAGTGTAGCTCCCCTAGGACATATGATGCATGTGGAGCACTATCTACAGGGTTGGCTATATGTGGGCACTATCTACTGGGGTGGCTATATGTGGGACGCTATCTACAGGGGTGGCTATATGTGGGCACTATCTACAGGGGTGGCTATATGTGGGACACTATCTACAGGGGGCTGTATGTGGGGCACTATCTGCAGGGGCTCTACGGGGAAACTATCTACAGGGGGATCTATGTAGGCCACTATCCACAAGGGGCTCTATGGGGGCACTATCTACAGGGGGCAGAGTGTGTGTGTGTGTGACACAGTGTATGGTGCTATTATAATTAGAGGTGCAGTGTATGGTGCTATTATATTTAGGTGTGCAGTGTCTGGCTCCATGATAACTGTATCTTTGTTTATAGGTGCATAAATATTTGAACAGTGAGAAGCTGAAGACATCTGAGTTGCAAACTGCAGAAATGGGCTGTGGCCAGGAGAAGTCATCATAGAGGTCTGGATCGGATGGAGAAAAACAGAGAAAAAGAACAACTATAATCTGAGATTGTCACTGGTGAGTCACTTAATGTAAATGTTTATTCTGCCTCTAATCAGCACTGAAGTAACTGTATGATCTGCATCGAGATATTGGGTGGATTGTTTTTTTTTTGTGAAACAGCAACTCCCAGCATATCCTTATCATTGTTTGGGCCTTGCTGGGAGATGTATACAAATTAGTGCAAACCTATACTGCAGGAGTTGCACTAAATTGAGCTGTATTTGTGCTGGTGTTGTATTTATGTACTGAGCTTGGTTCTGGTACTATATGTAGGTACTGAGCTTGGTTCTGGTGCTGTATATATGTACTGATCTTGATTCTGGAGCTGTATATATGCACTGAGCTTTGTTCTGGTGCTGTATATATCTACTGAGCTTGGTTCTGGTGTTGTATATATGTACTGAGCTTGGTTCTGTAATGAGCTGTGTTCTGGTGTTGCATATATGCAATGAGCTTTGATCTGGTGTTGTATATATGTACTGAGCTTTGTTCTGGTGCTGTATTTATGTATTGAGCTTTGTTCTGGTGCTGTATATATGTAATGAGCTTGGTTCTGGTGTTTTATACAGAACTATATTGCTTGTAAAATGTAGAAATGGTTTTATGCTGGAGTTACATAAAAAAATTGGAAAAAAATGACACCTCATTGATTGTTAGGGAAAACAAACATGGCGATGGGGAAGGAGATGTCGGGAAAGAGGTTCGGGGGGGGGGGGGAGGGTCGCTAAACTGAATTTTTGCCCCGGGTGCTGGAGAACCTAGCTACGCCTCTGGGCTAATTGAATATAAATAATGGTGGAATTACTATTCACTGTGTGTGTATGTACTTGTATTACATTGCTGTCTGTCTCTAGATGATAGTGCAGAGGCGTAGCTAGGTTCTCCTGCACCCGGGGTAAAGATCCAGATTGGCGCCCCCCCCCTAATTTATTTCCCGACATCTCCTTCCCCCTCGCCATGTTTTCTTTCCCTACCAATCAATGAGATGTAAGTTTTTTTTCACAATTTTTTTAATGTAACTCGAGTATAAAAGCATTTCTACATTTTACAAGCGATGTAGTTCTATAATGTAATTAACATAAAAATAAATTAAAAGAAAATAAATTAAAGAGGCCACACACAGCCCCCTGTAGATAGTGCCACACAGCCCCCCTTGTAGATAGTGCTACACACAGCCCGCTGCCCCTTTGTAAATAGCGCCACACTCCCCACCCCTTGTAAATAGTGCCACATTCCCCCCTTTTAAATAGCGCCACACCCCCCCTTGTAAATAGTGCCACACTCCCCCCCTTGTACTTAGCTTTACACAGTGAACAGACTGGTGAGCAGTTGCCTACCACTACCATTCTCCGCTCTGCCTGG
The DNA here is from genome assembly GCF_050947455.1 of Rhinoderma darwinii. Taxonomy (NCBI): domain Eukaryota; kingdom Metazoa; phylum Chordata; class Amphibia; order Anura; family Rhinodermatidae; genus Rhinoderma; species Rhinoderma darwinii. The sequence goes on along the minus strand of NC_134690.1, from coordinate 273,044,015 downwards.
TGTGACATACCGGAGAAGCCGAGGAGGTCATTCCGCGCAGGCAGCGACGGAGTTCCTTCTGACTAGGGTTGGTGACAGCCAGGGCCGGCCTTAGCTTGGATGGCGCACTGTGCGGGACTCTCTATTGCCGCCCCCTACACAAACCAAAAATTAACCACATATATGGACACGCTGGAACATATATACTGTACATACATAAAGACAGATATTTAGACATACAGGCAAATATACATACACACATCTGGAATATATACATACAGGTAAATATATAGATGTACAGACACATATACGCACACACACCGGCAGATAAATACACAGACCGGAACATATACAAATACATAAAAGGCACAAATATACAAGCACAAAGACACATTCACAGACCCATATATACCCACACAGGCACATATGTACACAGCACAGATAATGTAGTAGATGTTACCTGCAGTCCTATGCAACAACACAGATAACACACAGTGATAATTCTCTGAGTTCAGATAATGTAGTAGATGTTACCTGCATTCCTATGTAACACCACAGATAACACACAGTGATAACTCTTTGAGTACAGATAATGAAGTAGATGTTGCCTGCAGTCCTATTTAACACCACAGATAACACAGTGATAATTCTCTGAGTACAGATAATGTAGTTATGTCACCTGAACTCCTATGTAACACCACAGATAACAGTGATAACTCTCTGAGTACAGATAATGTAGTAGATGTTATCTGCAGTCCTATGTAACACCACAGATAACACAGTGATAACTCTCTGATTACAGATAATGTAGTAGCTGTTGCCTGCAGTCCTATGTAACATCACAGATAACACAGTGATAACTCTCTGAGTACAGATAATGTAGTAGATGTAAGAGACAAACACATGCAGAGACACGGACAGACAGAGACACACACACACACACACACACACACACTGTAACATATACACATACAAACACAGAGACACACACTGTATTCACACTACACACACACATACACACACAGACACTCACCATGTCTCCTTGCTGGCAGCATCACAGGTCAGGACGGGCTGTGGGCAGAGCTTCCTCTCTGCTTCTCGGCATGTGTAACAGCAGAGCTGGAAGGCTGCAGCACGGGAGTGGACCTGTCCCCTGACCTGAGTCTCATCTGACCTCATGTCACTGATGTGAGGTCAGGTGACAAGTCAGGTGACTGGACTGGTCCACTCCCTGGCCATCACAGACCCCAGTCAGAACGCCGTCATTTCCTGGCTCTTCCTAAAGCTGCTGCAGGTGTCCGACATACGGGGTGCCTATCAGCAGCGATCAGCTGCTCTTCGGCGCCCCCCCCCTTCCCTACCACCGGGTTGCGCCCGGGGCACATGCCCCGCCTGCCCCCCCTAGCTACGCCCCCGTGATAGTGTCATGCTGATAGCAACCAATCAATGCTCAGCTTTCCTTTAATTAAACTGCTCTGGTAAAATGAAAGCTGTGCTGTGATTGGTTGTTATCTGCTACAGTTTTTCTTTCAGACAGTTTGGATAAATCTGCTCAGTAAAACAACACATTTATTAAGGAAACCTGTCACCAGCATTTTCACCAGTCAACCCACTGCACCCTACCTGAACAGTGGGTTTAGTGGTGAAAATGTTGGTGACTGGTTCCCTCTAGAATAATCCATGCAGGGAGATGAGAGCCAGGCTGAGAGACCGTACCTCAGCAGTTACAGTTAGCACTATGTATGTCTGTTTTAATCTGCCACTAATTGGCTGAAGTGGTTACACCATGTGACTGCTGCAGCCATTCAGAGAAGTAGTGAATCGTTAACAAAACGGCTTGACTTTTATATATTAGTATATGATTTCGAAGAAATCTTCTATGAGATGATAAATAAGTCAAGCGTATAAATGAATAGGTTTCATATGTGTCTGTTTATTCTCTGTACCATATTTTGATGCTGCCACAGCTAAGGTATGGCTACCATGTCTCGTTCATTATGCGAACGAAACAGGTCAAAATGTAGGATTTTACTTTAAAAAGATTGTGGGTAATTTGCAATCTGACTGAAAACAAATATTTTTTTTTATTATAATATAATTTTCCATTACACTAATAACAAGAAAGCAAGATCCAAGCGTTGATATATGACAGACAAAACATATAACCCATCCTACCCATCCCACCCGCTTCCCCCCTAACACCACTGGAAGAGAAGAGGAAACTGAAAAAAAAAAAGAAAAACCTAAATATTAACAACATACTTCCTCTCCCTTTCCTCCAGTTGCGCCAACCAGGGTTCCCATCTCCATATAAAAAAAACTTTACAGCTACTAGTTGTATAGTGTGCCCGCTCAAACAATAAAACCCTAAGGACCTATGATTTCGAACTCACAAGGAACAGCTCTTAACTGCCATTCATTTCTTTAATATCTCCAATCTTGCCAAAAACAAAAGCTGTAATAGAAGTTTCCCTGGCCTGTGCCTTCCATGCCCAAGGCGCCAAGAGCATCTCCTAGAAAAATAAGTGAAACTTTTTTTTTCAAAATCCAGTTAAACATTTTTGCTTAGGTAATGTATAACAGTGGTCCAGTACAAATGTAGTTTGGAGCATCTCTATGTGAGATGAATAAGATCAGCGAAAATTCATAGCACCACATGTTGGCAAGAGGATCAATCACGGAAACCCATTCTGTTAAGACTTTTAGAGGGTGTAGGGTACTGTGGTTCAACATAAATTGAGAAAAAGTATGTGAAAAGTTGAGGGTAATCTCCAAAACATTTATATATATATTCATCCAATGACATTGTGTGTTGCTCCCCAGGTCCCTTTCCAAATGTACTATATTTCTGAGCTTATATTTAATAAAAGGTTCAGGAATGGGTTCATTTCTAACATATATACATTTATAATCGGTGCGGTAAAGAACCATGTGGTTTTCCTGATCCACACCGATTACAAATGTATATATGTTAGAAATCAACCCATTCCTGAACTTTTTATTAAATATAAGCTCAGAAATATAGTACATTTAATCCGTGAATTTATTTTTCTCCATTATATCATTCCACGCATGCCTAAATTGGGTCATTGTGACGTAATCCCGAATTCATTCTTTAATAAATAAAAAGACATTAAAGAGGCTAACTGCCCTATCTTCTACCTACTCTAATAAGCGCTTTATTGTAGATAAGTAAAGTTTTTTTTATTTTAAATAAAACTTTTATTTTTGACAAAGTTATGAGCATTTTAATTGTTATGCAAATTTGTTCTTAATACCCAAGTGGGCGTTTTTTTTACTCGACCAAGTGGGCGTAGTAAAGAGAAGTGTATGACGCTGACCAATCAGCATCATACACTTCTCTTCATTCATGTCCAGCTTAATCCACAGCAAGATCACGCTGTGCTGTCACTTACTCCCGTAGTTCCTTCACACAAGCGACAGGAGAATGACCGGACCGAGCCACACTGGACAGTTTGCAAGAAAATGCAAGGCAGTGGGCAGAAGTACCATCTTAACTAACACTATATGTGAGGCTACTGATAATGGCAGGCGTGTCAAGACATTCATTTATTTTTTGTCTCAGCTTTCGGAAAAGGGGAACCAAATTAAGAAGTGGATATTCTTCCAATCCATTGGAGACCAAGATCCCCAATTAATTAAAGCTTCTTACAATGTAAATACCAGCAATTTGCCCCGATGTTCTGCCTGATCACTAACTTTAACCAATTTATTTTCAGCCCTGAATAGGAGCGAAATTCCTCATACATGCAAATGACAGGCGCCCCATCCGATAGGTCCCTATGGAATAGGAGGATGTCGTTGGCGTATAATAAAATTCTGTCCTCTGTTTCCGCAAAGATTAGTTGGGGCATGTTCTAATCTTTATTGCCAAGGCCACTGCTAGAATGGCAAAAAGTAACGGTGCAGGTGCCACAGTGGAGCAGGAAAACTTGCAAGCAGTAATTGACCATTCCTGTCATATCATTTTTATCCATCTAATGAAATATTTACCAAATCCACACCTACCGAGCACCCCCAGAAGGAATTCCTATTCCACCATATTGAAGGCCTTGGCGGCATCAAGTGCACCAGGCCCCCACTTTTGAACGCTGAGGATCCAAATTGAATATTAGTAAAACCCCTTCTTATAGTGTATGAGACTTTTCCTGTATTGAATCAGTCTGGTCACTCCCCAGAATACTAGATATCACAGTGGCCAAACGACTATCTAGAATTTTAGTCAATATTTCCCATCTGTATTCAGAAGGGAAATTGGACAATATAAATCTAGCTATTGCCTCTATTATATGTGTTGTATTTTCAGAACATAGATGTCTAAAGCCATTGACAGAAATTATTGTAACCTATTTAACCTTTATGTTCAGAAATAACATCCACTTGAGTAGCTATTTATGAAAATGACACATAAATTACCTCTACTTAACCAAGCTTAGTACATAAACACAGCACCAGAACCAAGCTCAGTTCAAAAATTCAGCAGCAGAACCAAGCTAAGTAGATATATACAGTGCCAGGACCAAGCTTAGTACATATATACAATGCCGGGACCAAGCTCAGTACATAAAAACAGCACCAGAACAAAGCTGAGTACATAAATACAGTATCAGAGCAAAGACTAGTACATAAATACAGTGACAGAACAAAGCTCATACCATAAATACAACACCAGAACCAAGCTCAGTATATAAATATACAGCACCAGAACCAAGCTCAGTACATATATACAACACCAGAACAAATCTCAGTACATATATACAGCACCAGAACCAAGCTCAGTACATAAATACAGCACCAGAACAAAGCTCAGTACATAAATATACAGCATCAGAACCAAGCTCAGTGCATAAATATACAGCACCAGAACCAAGTTCAGTACATATATACAGCACCGAAACAAAGCTCAGTACATATATACAGTACAAGAACCAAGCTCAGTACAAATATGACTAAATTCAATTTGATAACCACATTTAATATGAAACACAAAAAAATCTGAAAAGTGCTGGCTTCCCTCTGGCATGTTCTAAAACATGATCCCTTTTTTAAATCTCTCCTAGCAGCCAAGCCAAAGTGCATATACTGCAGGGCTCCCACTTTGAAGAATATACTAACCCCAAGCTGCACTAAACATTGAGAAACGAAAAAAAAGATGCACCTCATTACCCACAGGGAGCTTTAAGTGCGGCACAGCACGATGCTTTTGCTGTTCTAGCATCCTACACAAACACAGTTCCTTTCCAGTAATAGCACTAAGGAGGTTTTTGCTCTAAAACACAGATTAAAATGCCAGTCCCAATTAGTCATTTACCTCATCAGTCTCACCTTCGGTGTCCAATATATCGGACACATCATCCAATATATCGTGGGGTAATGCCCTATACTATCTGGTAGTCTGATGGAGGAATCTGGGTTTGGCAGATGCCAGGAGAATGCTACCGACTGGGAATGCATAGTGCCTACTGTAAAGTTTTGAGTATGAGAGACAATGGTCTAAAGCTGTTTTTTTTTTTTAAGTTTGGGCAAGGCCTTTTATTTTCAGTGAAGGGTAATTTTAATGTTACAGTATATAAAGGCATTTTAGAAAATTGCATGCTTCCAAATTTGTGGCAACAGTTTGGGGATGGCCCTTTCCTGTTCCAGCATGGCTGTGCACACAGTGTGGTCCATAAAGACATGGTTTAATGATTTTGGTGTGGGGGAACATGAGTGGCCTGCTCAATGCCCTGACCTCCCCCCATTAACCCTTTAACGACAAAGGATGGATATATCTTTCCTATGTAGGAGTTTGTTTCCTCATAAGGATGGATATATCTGTCCTATGATCGTGTGGGTACTGCCAGTTTACCCACGTGATCAGTGGCAGGAGCACAGCTGTTATACATAGCTTGGATCCTGCCCCCACTGCCAGAATCGAAGCACGTTCCGATTCTGGCAGTTTAACCCATTAGATGCCACTGTCAATAGCGACAGCGGCATCTAATGTGTTTGACAGAGGGAGGGAGCTCTCTCTGTCACCCCATCAGTGCCCCCGCAAAGAAATCGCGGGGCGCGGTTGGCTTTCCAATGGCAGCCGTGGGCCTAACAAATAGACAAAAACAGACGAGGAGACAGCACTTGCTTGAGAAATGTCCTGCTGGACTGAAATGTCGCACGGGTGATTAAAAAGCTGACATATGTTGGAAGTGCTGTCCCCTCGTCTGTTTTTGTCTATCTGGTATCGGGGACCGTGGATCCGGTCCTATTGAGGCGTGCACCCACTTGTGGTCCAGTGCTGTGGTAATTTTCTGCTTTGGGGCCTAACAAAGGCCCCCAGGTCTGCCTTCAGCAGCTGCCTATTAGGCCATGCCGGAAGCATGACAGGCAATAATGCTTTGGTATACTAAGTATACCAAAGCATTATATCTGCGATATATATATAAAAAGATTACAGTAAAAATAAAATAAAACACTTTTTTCCCCAAAAAAGTGGTTTTATTTAGTAAAAGTGTCAAAACAAATATTACATACACATATAAGGTATTGCCGCGGTCATAATGACTCAAACAATAAAATTAGCATATTAAATAAACCACCGGATGAACGTCGTCCAAAAAAAACCGCAAAAAACAGCAGCAAAATTCTTTTTTTTTCTCCCATTCCCCCCATAAAAAATAAAATAAAAGTTAATCAATAAGTCCCATGTACCCCAAAATAGTACTAATTAAAACTACACATTGCCCCGCAAAAATCAAACCCACATACGGTCACATCGACGGAAAAATAAAAAGTTACGGCTCTTTGAATGTAGCGATGCAAAAACAAGTAAATTTTTTCTAAAAAGGGTTTTTATTGTGCAAACGTAGGAAAACATATAAAACCTTTACATATTTGATATCCCCGTAATCGCGCCGACACATAGAATAAAAATAACATGTTATTTACACTGCATAGTAAACCATGTAAATTTATAACGTGAAAATCAATGCTGGAATAATTGCATGTGTTCAATTCTCTCCTAAAATAAAGTTGATAAAAGTCCAGTGAGGACAGGTTACTTTAATCTATTTTGCAAGTCTGTGCTCTCTTAACTTGTGGACCTGGCCAAAAGATTCACTACGAAAGGACATATTATCCATTACGAAATATTCTACATGTTTAACCCCTTCCCTCTTTAGCCACTTTTGACTTTCCTGACCGGGCCTCATTTTTCAAATCTGACATGTGTCACTTTATGTGGTAATAACTCCGGAATGCTTTTACCTATCCAAGCGATTCTGAGATTGTTTTCTCGTGACACATTGGGCTTTAAGTTACTGGCAAAATTTGCTCGATATGTTCAGTATTTAATTGTGAAAAACACCAAAATTTAGCGAAAAATTGCAAAAATTAGCATTTTTCTCAATTTAAATGTATCTGCTTGTAAGACAGGCAGTTATACCACACAAAATTGTTGCTAATTAACATCCCCCATATGTCTACTTTAGATTGGCATCGTTTTTTGAACATCCTTTTATTTTTCTATGACGTTATAAGGCTTAGAACTTTAGCAGCAATTTCTCACATTTTCAAGAAAATTTCAAAAGACCATTTTTACAGGGGCCAGTTCAGTTGTGAAGTGGTTTTGAGGGCCTAATATATTAGAAACCCCCAAAAAGTAACCCCATTTTAAAAACTTCACCCCTCAAAGTATTCAAAACAGCATTTAGAGAATGTCTTAACCCTTTACACATGTCACAGGAATTAAAGCAAAGTAGAGGTGAAATTTACAAATTTCATATTTTTTTGCAGAAATAAATATTTTGTACAATTTTTTTTATAACACAGAAGGTTTTACCAGAGAAATGCAACTCAATATTTGTTGCCCAGTTTCTGCAGTTTTAGGAAATATCCCACATGTGGCACTAGTGTGCTACTGGACTGAAGCACCGGCCTCAGAAGCAAAGGAACACCTAGTGGATTTTGGGGCCTTATTTTTGTTAGAATAAATTTTAGGCACCATGTCAGGTTTGAAGGGCTCTTGCAGTGCCAAAACAGTCAAAATCCCCCAAAAGTGACCCCATCTGGGAAACTACACACCTTAAGGAAATTATCTAGGGGTACAGTGAGCATTTTGACCGCACAGGTTTTTTACAGGAATTATTGGAAGTAGGCCGTGAAAATTAAAATCAACATTTCTTCAAAGAAAATGTAGGTTTAGCGATTTTTTTTCTCATTTCCACAAGGACTAAAGGAGAAAAAGCACCGTAAAATTTGTAAAGCAATTTCTCCCGAGTAAAACAATACCCCACATGTGGTAATAAACGGTTGTTTGGAGACACGGCAGGGCTGAGAAGGGAAAGAGCGACATTTGGCTTTTGGAGCTCAAGTTTAGCAGGAATGGTTTGCGGAGGCCATGTCACATTTACAAAGCCCCTGAGGGGACAAAACAGTGGAAACCCCCCACAAGTGACCCCATTTTGGAAACTACACCCATTGAGGAAATTATCTAGGGGTATAGTGAGCGTTTTGACCCCACAGGTTTTTTGCATAAATTATTGGAAATAGGCCCTGAAAATGACAATCTAAATTTTTTCAAAGAAAATGTAGGTTTAGCTAATTTTTTCTCATTTCCACAAGGACTGAAGGAGAAAAAGCACCGTAAAATTTGTAAACCAATCTCTCCCGAGTAAAACAATACCCCACATGTGGTAATAAACGGTTGTTTGGAGACACGGCAGGGCTGAGAAGGGAAAGAGCGCTATTTGGCTTTTGGAGCTCAAGTTTAGCAGGAATGGTTTGCGGAGGCCATGTCACATTTACGAAGCCCCTGAGGGGAAAAAACAATGAAAACGCCCAAAAAGTGACACCATTTAGGAAACTACACCTCTTGAGGAATTCATCTAGGGGCGTAGTGAGCATTTTGACCCCACATATCTTTCATAGAATTTATTAGAATTGGGCAGTGAAAATAAAAACAATCCTTTTTCTTCAATAAGACGTAGCTTTAGCGCAAATTTTTTCATTTTCTCAACAAATAAAGGAAAAAAAAAGAACCCAACATTTGTAAAGCAATTTCTACCGAGTACGGCAATACCCCATATGTGGTCATAAACTGCTGTTTGGGCACACGGCAGGGCTCAGAAGGGAAGGACCGCCATTTGGAGTGCAGATGTTGCTGGATTGGTTTTTGGGCGCCTGTGGGCCCAAAACAGCGGAAACCCCCCAGAAGTGACCCAATTTTGGAAACTACACCCCTCAATGCATTTACCTAGAGGTGTAGTGAGCATTTTAACCCTGCAGGTGTTTTGTAGAAATTAGTGTGAACTCGATGTTGCAGAGTGAAAATGGGATTTTTTCCACAGATATGTGGACAATATGTGGTGCCCGGCTTGTGCCACCATAACAAGACAGCTCTCTAATTATTATGCTGGGTTTCCTGGTTTTAGAAACACCCTACATGTGGCCCTAATCTCTTGCCTGGACAGTCGACCAGGCTCAGGAGTGAAAGCGTACCATGTCAAATTGAGGCCTAATTTGGCGATTTACAAAGTATTGGTTCACAACTGCAGAGGCTCAGATGTGAAATAATAAAAATAAACCCCTGAGAAGTGACCCCATTATGGAAACTGCACCCCTCAAGGCATTTATTAAGGGGTGTAGTGAGGATTTTCACCCCACAGGTCTTTTCCATAAATGAATGCGCTGTGGATGGTGCAAATTAAAAATGTATATTTTTCCCTAGATTTGCCATTCAGTGGCAAATATGTCGTGCCCAGCTTATGCCACTGGAGACACACACCCCAAAAATTGCTAAAAGGGTTCTCCCGGGTATGACTGTGCCATATATGTGGAAGGAAACTGCTGTTTGGGCACGCTGTAGGGTTCAGATGGGAGGGAACGCCATTTGGCTTTTGGAGCGTGGATTTTGCTTGGTAGTAGTTTTGTTTGGAGTCTTACTGGTGTTTCCGTTTATAATGTAGGGCATATGTAAGCCGGGCGGAGTATATAAGGGGCATAGTCAGGTGGTATAATAATGGGGTAAAAAAAAACAATAAAATAATCCATAGATGTGTGTTACGCTGTGATCGATCCTTTCTGCACAGGCCGGTGTCGCACTGATATATGGCGTCCTTTATTACCCCCCTTTTGATCCACACTCCGCGCCTTTGTAGTTTGGGGAATTTTGCTAGGAAGTGTTGTCCTTGTATAATACGGGCACCGTCGCTTACAGCGGATATGTTTGGGCCCTCCCTTTCCTGGTTCCCTAATTTTAGGTCCTTGATAAATCGCCTCTTCAAACAGAAGAAATGTTCCCCTCGGGCACAACTGCATATTTTTTTATTTCCTGACTTATTGGAGCCATAACTAATTTTATTTTTCATAGACGTAGTGGTATGAGGGCTGGTTTGTTGCGGGACGAGCTGTAGTTATTATTGGTACCATTTTGGGGTACATGTGACTTTTTGATCACCTTTTATCCTATTTTTTGGGATGCCAGGTAAACAAAAAAACGCAATTCTGGCACAGCTTTTTTTTTTTTTTTTTATACAGCGTTCACCATGCGTTATAAACTACATGTTAACTTTATTCTGTGGGTCAGTACGATTCCGGTGATACCTAATTTATAGCACTTTTTTATGTTTTACAACTTTTTGCACAATAAAATTACTTTTGTAAAAAGAATGTATTTTTTCTGTCGCCAAGTTGTGAGAAGCATAACGTTTTAATTTTTTTGTTGGCGGAGGTGTATGAGGGCTTGTTTTTTGCGGGACGAGCTATAGTTTTTATAGGTACCATTTTTGGATACGTGCGACTTTTTGATCACTTTTTATTCTAACATTTGTAGGGCAAAGTGACTAAAAAACAGAAACTCTGGTAACGTTTTTTAAGTTTTTTTTTTACGCTGTTCACCGCGTGCAATAAATAATATAATATTTTGATACCTCAGGTCGTTACGGTCGCGGCGATACCAAATACATATGGTTTATTATTATTTTTCAATAATAAAGGACTTGATAAGAGTAAAAGGGGGATTGTGTTTTATTTGATTACTTGAAACTTTTATTGTTTTCAAACTTTCATTATTTGCACTTTTTTTTACACTTTTTATACTTTTTTTACACTTTTTCTCAAGTCCCACTAGGGGACTTGAAGGTCCAACGGTCAGATTTTTTTTTTTCTAATACATTGCACTACCTATGTAGTGCAATGTATTAGATCTGTCAGTCATTCACTGACAGCAAGCCGATTAGGCTTCGCCTCCCGGCGGGGCCTAAATCGGCTTCCGTAATGGCAGAGCAGGAGACCATTGTGTCTCCTGTTGCCATAACAGCAGTCGCCAGTCCTGATTGCCTGTCAGGGCTGGCGATCTGCTTGTAACCGCTACGATGCAGCAATCGCTTTCGATTGCTGCATCGAAGGGGTTAATGGCAGGGATCGGAGCTAGCTCCGGTTCCTGCCGTTACAGGTGGATGTCAGCTGTAACATACAGCTGACTTCCACCGCTGATGACGCCGGATCAGCTCCTGACCCGGCGCCATCTTGCCGGCAGCTACGGAAGCCGATCAGGCTCCGCCGCCGGGCGGATCTTGACCGGCTTCGGTGCTAGGCAGACCGGGAGACCAGTATTAGGCCTCCGGTTGCCATTGCAGCCACCGGAACCCCGGCAATTTCATTACTGGGGTTCCGATGAGCTGCAAACACCTTAAGTGCAGCGATCGCGTTTGAGCGCTGCACTTAAGGGGTTAATGGCGGGGATCGAAGCTAATTTCGGTCCCCGCCGTTACAGCCGGATGTCAGCTGTAATATACAGCTGAGATCCGGTGATGATGGCACCGGCTCAGCTTCTGAGCCGGTCCCAAACATTTGGCGTACATGTACGGCAAGATGCGGGAAGTCAATGCTTTCCATGACGTACATGTACGGCAAATGTCGGGAAGGGGTTAAAGAGGCTCTGTCACCAGATTATAAATGCCCTATTTCCTACATAATCTGATCGGCGCTGTAATGTAGGTAACAACAGTGGTTTTTATTTTGAAAAACAATTATTATTGAGCAAGTAAGAGCAAGTTGAGATTTATGCTAATTAGTTTCTTAATAGACAACTGGGCGTTTTTTTCCTTTTGACCAAATGGGTGTTGTAAAGAGCAGTGTATGACGCTGATCAATCAGCGATATACGATCTGAATAATCCAGAAGTAAACACTACACAGCATGCGCAGTAACACTAGCTGAACGCTGACAACTGCTGCAGTGTGGTGAGCTCATCCACTCTTTGTGTTTTTTGTTTTTTTGCTTTATTCCTTTTTTCTCCTTTTGTTTTCTCTAATGATATATATAACGGATTGTCATTTAGTGAAATGTTTAATATGATGCACTATGAGCACTTTTATATGAGAACACTGCTATGCATGTAATTGTACACCTGTGTGAGTTTCCCTATGACGTGCTGATGTCTTGATTGGATTACCTGCATCATGTGATGTTGTATACTTACCTATTTAAACTCACAGTTGTTAGACACATTGTTAGGCTTGAGAAAGACCCTTCACTTGTCACGGGTCGAAACGTTGCCATTTTTTACTTGATGTTTGACCAATAAAAGAACATATTGATTGAAATTTGGGAGACGTGTGCTGCTGTTCAACCATGCTTTTACTCCTGACCAATCAGCATCATACACTTCTCTCCATTCATTTTTAGCTGTAATTGCAGCATAGTGTGATCTCGCGAAATCACGCTGTGCTGTCACATACTCCCACATTTACTTTACCGTAGTGTCTTGGGAGTGAATAGACATTGCCTCCAGCCAGGATCCGATGTCCATTCACACTCCCGACACTTCGGTAAAGTTTCTGTGGGACTTAATTACGGCACAGCGTGATCTCGCGAGATCACGCTGTGCTGTGTGTGTAAGTCCCAAAGAAACTTTACCGAAGTGTCGGGAGTTTGTATAGACATCGCATCCTGGCTGGAAGCAATGTCTATTCACTCTCAAGACACTTCGATAAAGTTAATGTGGGAGTATGTGACAGCACAGCGTGATCTTGCGAGATCATGCTGTACTGCAATTACAGCTAAAAATGAATAAAGAGAAGTGTATGACGCTGATTGGTCAGCGTCATACACTTCTCTTTACAACGCCCAGTTGGTAAAAAGGTAAAAAATGCCCAGTTGTCTATTAAGAAACTAATTAGCATAAATCTCAACTTGCTCTTACTTGCTCAAAAATTATCGTTTTTCAATTCCTCTAGGCGTTATAATTTTTAGCTACTGTCTGAATTACTTATATTCTAATTTTGGAGCCAGGCAGCCATGTTTTTTTCACTAATTCCTGCGTTCAGTGCTTAGTGCTTAAATAAACATGCGAGAAACCGAGAAGCTGTGCTATCTGTGTCTATCATTTCGTAGACCAAAGGAAGTACTGCTCACGCTGAAACCTAAGCATAAAGATGGTGGTCACTTTGCTGTCACAATGGTCTATGCAATAGCTCCAACTATTGTAAGCTCAAATTTCTATTAAAAAAAATTTTTTTTTTAAAGAAATGACAGTATTAAGGAGCATATAGAAGGGAGGATTTTAGTGTATAAAGAAAAAAAATCTATCTTTTTTCACAGTAAAGGAACAGTCCACAAGCTGATTTATAGAAAGCTATGTAATATATAACAGTCTGTAGTTCCTGCTCTCATTTTACATAACAAGAAGACAGGTATATTGTACTGATCTACCCCATAGGACTATTGAATTTATCCTTAGAAAACCTAAAATCTAAAACAATCATATACTATATTTACTTACCGATATTGATTGTTTATGTTTCACAATCTTTGTATCTTTTACATAATAAGTGAAATCTTCGCAATTATTTTGAAAACCCCAACATTTAGGTAATAGCAGTCTCACTCCTACATTTAATTTATGAGTAAACCGCACAATTTAATAACGAATAATGACCTTGTTCTCTGACAATATAATATTAATGTTTTCTTTACTGCAGACCAGAACAATGTACAAACCACAACCATCTCAATATGAACTACATATACTTAATTTAGTAGGGGTAGCTTAATGCAAATTCCAAAGTTTATTCTGTTTTTGTTTCCATGATCAACTATTCATATATGTGAGGTAAAAGTTCAATGTTTTGGGGACTCATATGTAATAAAATGAAATTTATGAAGCCGATATAAAATATTATTTCCTGAACACTATGGCAGAAGGCACAACCTATAGTTGTTAATGTCTGCAAGAGAGACCAACAACATAAAGCTAGCCAGAGAGGTAGTAGATTAAACATAGTATGTCATAAAATATGTAGGAAAATTTGTTATAAGGTCTTGGCGTTTATTTCGAGAGGCTGCATAATGGAATATGTACTTGCCAATGAGAAAAGCAAGCAAATTGGTTTGTTATAAGTAATCATGTTTATTGGAAAGAAGAATATACAATTTATCTATATGTACGACCAACCCCTTAAGGACCCAGAGCCCTTAAAGCCCCATTTTTGGGCTCAAGGACGAGGCACATTTTTCATAATATTTTTGTGTTGCCACAGCTGAATGAGGCCTTGTTTATTTCTAGACAAATTGTGCTTTCTATTTGTACCATTTTGGGTTATTTGAATGTTAGCATTTAATTTTCATTCATTTAATTTTGGGGGTACTAGCAAACAAATACACAATTCCAACATGTTTGTTTTTCCTTTTTTTTTTTACCCTTTCCATCCCTGACCTAAATTATTTATATTTCTGGGTATAAGTTGTGTAGGTTGTTAGAGCATGGCCAGATGTGGCGGAATTGCTCTGGAAATCCGCAGCGGACACGTTTCTCCATTGCCTTCCACAGCTTTTTAGTAGGGTTCGTTTGCACGTTGCGGACAATTCCGCTGCGGAGCATAGGCTGCGGTACGGAATTTGGTGTCCGCAGCATACAATGGTTGTTGCGGACGTGTGACGGACTGGTTGCGGACTCATTGCGGAATTTCTCCATTGACTTCAATGGAGATTCAAAATTCCGCAATGAAGTCCGCAGATGTTATGTAGATGTTATGTGTGCTGCGGAGCGTATTGGTTTTTTAACATGACATTTCTTCATTCTGGCTCGACCTATGTATTTCTAGGTCTACAGCCAGACTGAGGAAGTCAATGGGGCTCCCGTAATTACGGGTGACTACGTGTGTGCACCCGTAATTACGGGTGACTACGTGTGTGCACCCATAATTACGGGTGACTACGTGTGTGCACCCGTAATTACGGGTGACTACGTGTGTGCACCTGTAATTACGGGTGACTACGTGTGTGCACCCGTAATTACGAGTGACTACGTGTGTGCACCCGTAATTACGGGTGACTACGTGTGTGCACCCGTAATTACGGGAGCGTTGCTAGGCGACGTCAGTAAATAGTCACTGTCCAGGGTGCTGAAAGAGTTAAGCGATCGGCAGTAACTGTTTCTGCACCCTGGACAGTGACTACCGATCACAATATACATCAACCTCTAAAAAAAATAGAAGTTCCTACTTACCAAGAACTCCCTGCTTCTTCCTCCAGTCCGGCTTCCCAGGATGACGTTTCAGTCTAAGTGACGGCTGCAGCCAATCACAGGCTGCAGCGGTCACATGAACTGCCGCTTCATCCAGGGAGGTCGGGCTGGATGCCGAAAGAGGGACGCGTCACCAAGACAACGGCCGGTAAGTATGAAATTATTTTACTTTCACAAGGGAAAGGGCTGTCCCTTCTCTCTATCCTGCACTGATAGAGAGAAGGGAAGTACTTTCACCTCAATACGCAACGGCTAGTCCGCATCAATTTAATGCCCATTTTGGGCAGATCCGCAACAGAATCTGCATCGCAGATTCTGTGCGGCATTGATGCGGACAGTTGCGGAAGAAATCCGCCACGTCTGGGCATGCCCTTACAGTCATGGAGATGTGGTTTGAGAATGATCAGACGTGGTCGACATTTTCCGGCGTGCATCCAGATGTGGTGGATTTCGGAACAGACTTGCCACAGGTTGCAAAGGTTGAAATCTTCAGTGAAAATCCGCTGATTCTCCGGAACAGACTGAACATGCTGCAGAATGTAAATTTTGCTCCGCAAGTAATTTTTCACACCATTGTTTTCTGCAGCATCTGCACTAAATAAACAAACTAAAAAACCATATAAAACAAAAACAAAAAGTGTGCTGCAGATTTTTGGGTTTACCATTTTCATTTTTTCCTCCCTGTCTTCAAAAGCCATACCTTTTTTTTGCCAAAATTGCTATATGAGGGCTTGTTTTTTTGTGGGAAGAGTTGGAGTTTAGAATGGCCCTTTAAGGGGACATTCAGACGTGGCAAAATTGCTGTTGAATTCTTCTGCAGACACGCTGCAGTGGAATTCTGCAGCAGCCGTTTTTTACATTTGTTTCTATACATTTTTAGGAAACTTAGTTCAGACGTTGCAGAAAATAACTGTGCGGAATTTAGGCTGCGGTGCAGAATTTTCCCTCCGCAGCATGCTCATGATGTTGCGGAGAAGAAGTGGAATTTCACTGCGTATTTCACCCTTTGCAATGCAAAAACTGAAATCTGTGGCAAGTCCGCTGTGATATCTGCAACGTCTGAATTACCTGTCAAGTATGCAAATGTTGGTGCAGATTTGTTGCGTAATTGCCCCAAATCTGCACCAACATTTGCAGCGGAAAAAATCCTCCACGTCTGAACATGGCCTAAAAGTATCATATAATGAAATGGGAAACTGAAAAAAAAAAGTTTGTACCGTGGAATTGGAAAAAAGCAGCGATTCCTCCATTGTTTCTTGGGTTTCATTGTTAAGGCATTCACTTGCAGAAAAAGCAACATGTGAAATTTATTCTGCGGGTCAATACAATTACGGTGATAGCAAATGTATATAGTTTTTTTTATCATGTACTACTTTTGCAAAGAAAAAAATCATTTGTTAAACAAAAATTATTTTGTGTTGCCATATTCGGAGACCCATGTCTTTTTTTATTCTTCCGTTGATGGAGCGGTGTAAGAGCTTGTTTTTTGCTGAAGTTTTTATTGGTATTATTTGAAGGTACATATGACTTTTTGATCACTTTAAATTCCTTTTTTTGTGGGAAGCGGCATGACAAAAAAAAGCAATTATGCTATTAGAATTTTGTTTGTTTTTCTACGGCGTTCATTCTGCAAGTTAAATAACGTAACATTTTAGTAGTTTAGACTTTTATGGATGCTATGATACCAATGTTTTAACTTGTAATATTTCTTATTTTTTTGTACATTATTAAAAATTAAATGTTTTTTTTACTCTTTTTGAGTCCACTTATGGAACTTAAACAAGCGATCGTATGATTGCTTGTAACAATACACTGCAATACTGTTGTAATGCAGTATATTGGGCTGTTTACCGGCTATTTTAAGCCCTGGCTCTGGGCTTAAAAGCAGAAAGATGGAAGACCTGGGGCCCTTCATTAGGCCCTCAGGCTGCCATTACAACCATTGGCCCCCCAGGATCGCATTGCGGGAGATGACCGACGTGTTGACAGTGGGGCCTCCCCCTCTTTCTAATGGCTTAGATGTTGCCATTGATATTGACTGCGGCATCTATGTGGTTAGCCGTTATCTCCAATCCTAGCTTTTGCAGGGAGGTGTCCCTGTGAAAGTCCCTGTGAGAAGGATGAAACGTTATATTTGTCTACATGGGTGAATAAATCATATCACATTTATTCAAATTCCTTGAGTGCTGCAAACTTTTCTTCTATTTTGTGTGACTTGGACCCTGGATCAAGGACTTATGCACTGGCACCCACATCATACTGAAATTCCCCAAGGTGCTTCTTTCTTCTATTTTTTTCTATCTCTGTCTATACCAGTACAACAATATATTTATATTTCTGTGAAAGGGAAGCCGTAAAAGGGCAAAACGTGTCTGTCTGTCTGTGTGTGTGTGTGTGTGTGTGTGTGTGTGTGTGTGTGTGTGTGTGCGCGTGTGCGTGTGGTGGACAAATGACAGTTCAGACAAAAAAAACTACTTTTAAAGGGGACTTCTCAGCTCTTCTGACATGTCTGTTTTAGTAACTATGCATTGTCTCATTCCTCTGTTATTCCTCCTGGAAATGTAGGAATATATTGACAACTGTGCATTGGCATTTCTCTTGTCAATAGGGTCTATCCCTACACAGTTTGGCATGGTCATCACTGACTGGACAGTGTCCCAGTGTGTAGGGCAACACCCCATAAAATAATTCTACAACAAAATAATAACCTTAGGCCCATTGTTGTAAAAATCTAAATTCACAGAAACACATTTAAAAAAATAAATAAATACTGAAAGCAAATCTCCTGCAAATAAAAAAATACTGTAATAAAGAAAAAGGGTGGACACAACACTGTGATATTAAATGTAGTTATTACGAATTATTTTTTTCCTGCTGCTAAAACTATGGATGTTTTGACTGGAAATGAAACCGATGAAATAGTGGTCTATGACATGCACTCTACCGTACATCTGTATAAGCTTACAAATAATTCCCCTGCATCACTATTTCCACATTTTACACATTGCTCCATAGACATATTAAGAATCAATTGGTAGACCAAGAATACACTAAAGTACATTTTAATTATAATAAATGTGCATGCCCAGCACTAAGTATAGTTAATGAGTGTTTTAATGTGTTTAAGTAGTGTGCTGTTGTAGTAGCCATAGTGACATTATGTAATTTTGGTTACGACTTGCATCTATTTTCTATACTGCCTGCTGTAACTTCAAATTGTATTTGTAGCATAGGTTAACATATGGATATAAATGTGTTATAATGCAATAGAGCCACTAAGTGAATAATGGATTGTTTGGCTGTATGTCTGAGTTAAAAAAAAATTATGTATTTAAAGTGATACTAAATGTAAAGTATTTTTTATCTTTATTTATCATTCGGTATATGCAATACACGGTTGTCCGTAAGCAGCCATTTCAGCTTGGAGGGAGACTACAATGTTCCTCTAGTCTAGAAGACGTCTATGTCTACTTCCATGATCACTACTTTATCTCATATATCTCCAGTTAGAAGCTCTTTTAAGAAACAGTAAATTGTAGAAGCCATGAACTTAGTACATTAAAAAATGGCTTGTAGGGGATTCTTGATGGGAATATACCCAATGGATACATGTGCAAATTGTGGACAGGAGAACCAGAACGCAACGTTAAGCAGCTCACCCATCTGACTACATGGTACTTAAAGATAAATGATGGGTGACCTTCCAATTTAACTACCAGCCTGATAATGGTGTCAAAATGAGCAGCCTCGTCGGCTGACATGATGTGGTAAGGCCTGGTCCTCTGAATGGGTCTTGGTGGATCTTCACAGTTTCAGCCAAGCAGCCGAGTTCGATAGTCGCGATGGAGTTGCTTTCTAGTACTTGTTTTCTAGTGGAACTTGTCATTTATGAGTAATAATTTGATTGACTGCTTATTAAATATTGAACATTTCTGTTAATTATTACTGTCTAATTACTCATTCGACAAAATACCACATAAACTGCTATCCACATTGTGTGTTTTGCTTCTTTACTGGTTTGTATTCTCTATAGTTGTGAATGTTTGTATGTGTACACTTGCCTGAGAATTTAATATATGATCTGAGAACGACCACTTTCAGATTTCACCAACTATAGGTATCCTTATATGCAATGAATTTCATCGTTTTATATGATTGTTTAAACTTTCAAAACACATTGCACCGTAAGGGTTCCTGCAGGAATAGTATAGTACAGAATTTGTACTTTATGTCAGCCTGAATTTGATTTCCATTTAAGCACTGGCATCTAGTGGAGGGGAGAGAAAGGTAAATGTTCTACCATAACGTATGTAGATAATTTATTTTTTTTCGTATCACGGTTGCAGATGTGAGAACATAAGAGCATATAGCAGTGTAAAGAGCAGGGTAGAGAGCTGTGCACTGTCACAGGCTGGTAATGTGAGAGACTATCAGTAGAAAGAGAAGCAGGACGGGGGAAGGAGGGTGAGAGAATTCCTGAGGACTTGTACTCTGTGTGCTGCACTAAGTCTCTGTGTGGGAAGAAAAAACACCAGAGTGGAGCTGACCAGAAGGAACTACTCTACTTAAACACACGGAGAAGGAGCCAATGACAACGAGCAGCTATCTTCTCTGAAGACCAACATGAACCCAGAGTCTTCAACACCAACAGAAGCACCTCTGTGCTGAGCAGCATTGCACGTGGGATTCTCACTGCCCAGACCCTTGACTTGTCTCTCTCCTTCTATTACTTTATGGTGTGCATTCATCTTGAAGTGAATACATAAGGGCTACTGAAGTGCTGGAACTGTTGCTCTTCTGACTGCTTATGTGATCTGAAACTGTTGTGTAGGGGACAGTCACTCTCAGGAGTGGGGACTTGATCTTCAAGGAGCCACCTCCAGTAACTGTCAGGAGGAGCAAGGATAAGGTAGCAGGATTGTAACAGAAGGTGAGTTATTCTATCCCACCCTAGTTCCCTTCCAGTAGAGGAAAACCTGAAAATGTGGAGTTGCTATCAGATCACCAGTTATGGGTGGTGTGTGGGGTAAGGGATCAATCAGTGACAGAAGCCTGGGAAGGAGTCTCCTAATGTCAAGAAGGAAAGTTTTAGGGGGAGGTGTCCTGTTTGTTTGGGGTCATCTCTGCCTCCTGTGCTCTTTTTTTATCACAGCATTGCATTTCCCCCTGTAGCACTCGGCTTTTAACTACAATGCTTTATCAATTTAATAGAGTAGGTTAGTAACAAGGATATTACTATGTTTAGTGTAAGTTTAAGCAATTTATATTGAATAAAATAAACTTTAGTTCAATAGAGATTTGCAATTAGTACGGTGCATAAACATAATAAATATATCCATGTATATATATGCAATTATATTTGTTGCATATGAAAAAGTTTATATATATATATAGAGAGATAGAGAGAGAGATTGTATTGCTTAATTTGGTATATTTATATTAGTTAATATATTAGGACAGAAAAATAATTCATTTTTTTATTATATATATACATATATATATATATATATATATATATATATATATATATATATATATATAATTTCTTTGTAAATATATTTGTTATACTTTTCTTTTTTTTTCCTGTTTTGTGAATTGTTTCCTTTATGTCTGATACTTCCTCTTCTTTGATAGACACCATGCAATGCTGCTGGCTCTTGTGTTTTGGTATGAAGACAGTTCCACGTGGAACCAGTGTGTGTATGTGTTTGCATCTGATCAGTGTGAAGGCAACAAAATTCTCTGTTTTCAAACCAAATGGGCTCTTGGCCATATGTTTGCCGATCTGGTCGTCCTTCTCAACACTTCAAAAACCTGATACCCTAAGAAAAATGCTTTAGCTTGAATTTCACACATTGGTCCTAAATACTTAACACTTAGCCTTGTTCCCATCATTGTACTTTCACCTATAAGATAAACACTTTATCATACAATGGCATGAGAATAGACAACTAGAACTGTTTTTAGATATGTTTAGAATTCATGAAAATATTCCCCTTAGCTTTTTAAACGATGTCATTCAAAATGGTTTGGAATAAATGTTTTCCATATCTATATCTATCTAATAATGATAATTATAATATTATTAATAATAATAAGCAGTAATATTTATAATAATAAAAATGTAATATATAAAACAGATAAACATATAAAACAATCTAAATATAATAGGATATACTTAATATTAAATAAGTTATTAATACAGAGTGATAGAACAGTACCACAGACAGAAGTATGACCTTTGAAAAGAAGCAGGAATCACATAATGATTGATGATATTAAGCAGTTACACTAGGGTACCATTTTATATATATATATATATATATATATATATATATTTATATATATGTATATATATATGCACACAAACCACACACACACACACACATACATACATATATATATATATATATATATATATATATATGTATATATACATATGTATGTGTGTGTGGTTTGCGTGCATATATATATGACTGTTGGTGTTGAAAATGTTGTAACACAATACTTTCGATTGTTTTTTTTTTTACACAAAACTAAGAATTTGTATATTATAACTAAGCAATAGTGTTTTATTTAATTTGATTCATTCTAGAAATAATTTAGCATTACTCTATAAAAAGAAAATATAGTTGTATATAACACTTTATGTTAGTAATATGTAGTCTCTGGCTTGAACAAAAATAGTGTGTTCTTTTAAGTTAATTTGAAATGTAAGGTAGGTTACACATGTTACACATATATAGACACTTTGCCTAGTCTAATCACATTTTATGCAATCTACAATCTTGAGTTGTTATGTTGTTTTTTATATAATATACGTATGCATATACAGAATATGCATATTTATAATATAAGCTCAATTTATATTATCATAATGTTATATTTCTACCATTAGAGCACTGTGTATGCATTACTTTTTATTTTATATTTTTTTTTATTATTATTATTTTATTATTCATTTTATGTACAACCAGGCTTTAGTGTAGATGTAAAATATTGTCCATTATAAACATAATTTTGAGCATGAGATATAAAGTGCAAGTGTCAGTAAATGTTCAAGGTTCATGTCGAGGATCAGAATGGCCTGTTCGTCAGAGAGAGATTGTCTCATTCTGCATGATGCCTGAATAGCTGTGATGCATTCAGCATACTTTTATGTTGCAGCTGCTGATCGTATTTCATAGAACTGGTAAAGCACTTAAAAACTAAAATTAGGCACTGTCTGGTTGTAAATATTTCAGATTGCAACATGAAGAACTAAACAGGGAGTATTTCCCAATGAAGCAGAATATGTGAGGTTCTAGCTACTTCTATAATTGTTTTTGTCTAGATTAAAACATGATGTTGCCTAGAAATGTCTTTTTAAGTGAATTTATAGGGATTTTAAAGTGACGGCTTCTGTCAATTCTAAACGCATGTTACAGTTAGGGCATGACCACACATGGCGGAATTCCTCCGCAACTGTCCGCATCAATGCCGCACCTAATCCGGGTTGCGGATTACGGCTGCGGATCTGCACAAAATGTGCAGAAAATTGATGCGGACTAGCTGCTGCGGACTGCGGGAAAAGTGCTTCCCTTCTCCCTATCAGTGCAGGATAGAGAGAAGGGACAGCACTTTCCCTAGTGAAAGTAAAAGAAATTCATACTTACCGCCCGTTGTCTTTATGACGCGTCCCTCCTTCGGCATCCAGCCCGACCTCCCTGGATGACGCGCCAGTCCATGTGACCGCTGCAGCCTGTGCTTGGCCTGTGATTGGCTGCAGCCGTCACTTACACTGAAACGTCATCCTGGGAGGCCGGACTGGAGACAGAAACAGGGAGTTCTCGGTAAGTACGAACTTCATTTTTTTTTACAGATACATGTATATTGGGATCGGTAGTCACTGTCCCGGGTGCAGAAACAGTTACTGCCGATCGCTTAACTCTTTCAGCACCCTGGACAGTGACTATTTACTGACGTCTCCTAGCAACGCTCCCGTCATTACGGGAGCCCCATTGACTTCCTCAGTCTGGCTGTAGACCTAGAAATACATAGGTCCAGCCAGAATGAAGAAATGTCAAGTAAAAAAAGCAAGACGCATCCGCAGCACACATGACATGTGCATGACAGCTGCGGACTTCATTGCGGAACTTTGAATCTCCATTGAAGTCAATGGAGAAATTCCGCCATGAGTCCGCCACTGCTCCGCAACAGACAGAGCATGCTGCGGACACCAAATTCCGCTCCGCAGCCTATGCTCCGCAGCGGAATTGTACGCATCGTGTAAACGAACACTGCTAAATTAAAGTGAAAGTCAATGTAGAAACGGCTCCGCTGCGGATTAACGCTGCGGAGTGTCCGCAGCGGAATTTAAGTGCAATTCCGCCATGTGTGAACCCGCCCATATACGTTACTTACAAGCTTTGTGTTACCTGATTTTTGTATTTTAATGGTACATTATATTAATATTATTATAGGTAATAATTTAGTTACATTTGTTTGGTGATCTCTTTGTTCCTTTGTTGTGTTTTGTTGTTTTTATTGCTTTGCTTTTAGGGAACCCTATAGCTATTGAAATAATATAGCAAATATATTTACCATACTTTACTCCATTAAAATGCCTAAGTATTTCCAAAACAACAGCATATAACAATAACAACCTTCCTATATACTATATGAACCAACCTATATACTTTTTTTTCTTTTATTTAGTCTATTAATAGTCACTTTTCTATGGTATACAGTGTATGGTATAGTGTTGTCTCTATTGTTATTATCTATTACATTAAACATATCTTGGTATTGTAAAGTACTACAATTGGACAATGTAGAGAAACACACAGTCCTTCCCAGGCAGCTCTTTCTATATTTCTGATATAATGATGTTGCTAATTTTTTTCATTCTTAGTGAAACCAAATCTTATCCTGTAGCTTTAAGAAAACGCTGATGAACAGGCCCTTAGACTAAATAATCATTCTCCCCTATCAATGCAAGCTTTAAAGGGCACTTTGTAAAAATTCCTGCGCTTCTCATGTTATGGTTTCTAAATCTAAAAAAGTGTAAAATAAACTAAAACAAGATTAACATTTTGGAAGTTTGTTCGAGACAATTTTATTCAACTGCGGTGGTTCTCAAGGGCTCCGTGCACTCTGGAAACCACATTTTGTCACAAGGGATGTGATATAAATGAGCCTGACTGTAACCTTTCATGTCATTGAAATGTGCTAATTGATCGCAGAGACCCTGACAGAATAGCATAGTTTGATATTTGAAACCTTTCAGCATTGGCATGGCCCTGTTGCCCCAGAGATTTCGGGGCATGATTTTGCCGATGAAGTAAAATATTTTACTACTGTTGAAGTGCAAAGGAAAAGAGCTTATGAAAAATAAACATTATTAATGTAGGTGAACATACTCTCATACTATTTGTGGACAGCTCCGTATTTTGATTGGCATATATTTTTCTGAAAATCAGTTTTTTTACGTTAATTTGCTTTTACAGACACAGGAGTATTTTTAGAATTTTTTTTATCATAGAGATTGGGATATATATTGCACAGTATCTGGCTATACAGCAGATCATGCATAGTATGGTTCATATTTAAAGGCTGCTATGTGTTTTCATGGTCTTCCCTTATTAAATTTGCTTTCATAAAACAAGATAGTATTTCTAAAAATCATCACTATAAACCTCAATTTGCATGGCATATATATTTAAACAGTCTCGGGCATTGTAAATTTTAAATTTTTTACCGCCACCAGGTTTGGTGCTTTGTTACTAAAGGTTATTGTTATGTAAACTGACTAGTTTATACAGATGTAACAGCGATAAGTGTGTAATTTAAAAGTTTTTGGGGGGCAACATTATAACTCCATTATTTCTCCAGATAACATATGATGTCACAATAAGTGTGAAACGAAAAAAAAAAAATAAT
Source organism: Rhinoderma darwinii (assembly GCF_050947455.1). Classification (NCBI taxonomy): domain Eukaryota; kingdom Metazoa; phylum Chordata; class Amphibia; order Anura; family Rhinodermatidae; genus Rhinoderma; species Rhinoderma darwinii. The sequence goes on along the minus strand of NC_134690.1, from coordinate 273,018,592 downwards.
AATAACTTTGACACAAAAGACTGTTTTTTGAAAAATGTGTGAGGTTTGCTTGGTAAATGAATACAAACTTCTATCTAAAAAAAGTTCAGGCATTTTATTAAGTGATATTATCATTATTGTTGTTCAAAATTAAATAATACTATATACTATAAAAATACAATATATGTGACAGGCAAGCTAAAGGTCAGTACACCTTCAATAACATCAATTCTGTTGATGGTATAAAAATATATGCCCCCCCCACCCAAAAAAAAATAATCTTGAAATAACAGTAAAAGCGGAGACAAATATTCCTATGTATTATTTACAACCAATACTGGGTGGAATTATAATGGTTCTACGCTATCACATTGCAGCAATATGTTTGTGCATGCAGAGTGTGTTGATGAATATTGAATATGTTAACTTGCAAGCATCTATCAATTTTGTTTAGCATTGTGTATATGCTTACAAATGTTGCTAATGCTTTTTACGAGTAACGAAAAATAGTCCCCCCAGAAAAGCTGTTATTTGCTTTCACATATAACTGACCCATACCGGCTATACTCACTTGCTCCAGATAATGGAGTGTGACAGACTTGTGTGAACTACTATATACTCGTGTGAATGCTTTGTTAGTGGCGTAAAGTGTATCCTGCATATCACTTACATGTAACAAAAATAATGACATTTGTGTCCACACTGTATATTACATAGGACAGTTTTGTGCCCTGTTCCTTTCCTCATATATTTTGTATCGTTTAGAATTTTTATCTATAATCAATGTACATACAAGTGTAATATGATAGTAATATTACATTGCGTATTCTTGCACGGGTGATTTTCTAGAATACTTATATCATATGAGTTGAATGATATTGAGGTGTATTAGGGTTGCCATGATTAAAAATGTTTACCTTACAATAGTAATATTCACTTTAACTTTATTAGTTCAAATTCATGGGATAAGTTTGGGTTGGTTATTATAGTCTAAGAAAATTTCCAGCTTTTTGATTTTTTTTTATGCTTTCTTTGTGTGTATTGTGAAATTAATCCTTGTGAGTATTAGGGCTCATGCACACTTCAACCCTTTGCACGGAGCCTAAATGGCAGTGCATGGCGCCTGAAGTACGGATCCAAAGTACGGAGATATACAGCCTCCGTGCACTACTGTACAGACTCCGGGAGTATGAATATATTCTCTGTACACTCAGAGTGTGATGGAGCATACCACAATTTTTTTCTTTCGGATTCGTGCAGAATCTTACAGAAAAAAACCCCTTTGTATGTGGGAGGCACATCAAGGAACAGTAGAGGGCCCATGCCCCACTATGGCTGCCCTTTCATAGTTCTGTATAAAACTGAGCCATAATACGATCGTGTGCATGTGCACTTAGGAATGTGACATGTATGCATGACTATACTTTGCGAGCAGTATTAATGCCAGGTTGCTGTCACATCACAAGAACATATCTATAACTAGTGAGATAGATTATTAATATTTTCATTGCCTGCAGTATTTAGGTATATACAGAATGTGGACTGTGGTTTCCTAGTGGAACAAATATGGTTATTTTACAGCTGTCAAACACTGATTCAGACTCTAAGAGACCAACATAGCTCTACCTTTCGCATCATGCCTTCTTTACTGAATTTTATTATTAAATAATCTTATTAGGCTTCATTTACATTTGCGTTGGAGGCTCCGTTAGGGGCCTCCATCGCAGTACTGGCAGGGCTTGCCGGAGATTACCAGAGACAATAGCGCAGCATACTGCGCTATTGTGACGGTAAAATCATGGACAACCCGATGGAAAGTCATCGGAACCTATTAAAGTCAATGGGTTCCATTGGCCGTCGGCGGTGTCCGTTGTGCAACAGAACCTTTGCTTCCATTATTCCCTTCAATGGAATGTTACAACGCAGGTGTAAACGTAGCCTTAAAACCAAACAAAAGGTATGATCCAGCACCTCATGAAGCAATCTTAGGACTTTATTGTAGAAACATTAAAAATCCACCCAGCATACAAAGACAGAGGACCAGTACGCTTATGCATTTCAAAAGCCAACTGCATTTTTAGTTATGACTTTTTACTAAGAATGCAGTTGGTGTTTGAAACGCATAAGTGCACTGGTGGATTTTTAATGTTTCTACAATAGAGGACCTGTACGCTTACGTGTTTAAAACGCCAACTGAATTCTTAGCCATGTTTTCCTTGTATGCCGGGTGGACTTTTAATGTTTCTACAATAAAGTCCTAAGGTTGCTTCATTCCTGGATCATACCTTTTGTTTGCTGCTTTGGAAGACGCCTGAGCCAGGGCGAGTTCCGTGCACTGGATCACTGAAGAAGCTGGACACCAGTGAGCTGGAAAAATCTTTTCATTTTACTCTTATTAAAAACCTGATGTCCAGGATTGTAACAACTGCTTTACCTGCTACCCTGGTAGTTATGCCCATTTTAATTTTATAATATATAAGGAATAGTATTTGGTCATAAAAATAAGATGTTCTATCAACATCAAGTCTTTGTACTTCAGCGAAAAAATACGGTATGACTTCAGTGATTACCAGGAGCTTCATTCACATCTGCCCCAGGGTCCCGTTCCGTCTGAGCTATCCATTGGAACGGAACCCTGACTGACACAAACGGTTTCCGTTTCCATCACCATTGATTTCAATGGTAACGGATCCGGTGGCATTGGTTTCCGTTTGTCTCCGTTATGCAAGGGTTCCGTTATTTGACGGAATCAATAGCGTAGTCGACTATGCATCCGTCACCATTGAAATCAATGGTGATGCAAACAGAACGTCGGAATGGAGCCCTAGCGCAGATGTGAACGAATCCTAAATCAGGGGGAAACAGAAAAGCTATGCTGTTCTTTTTATGATAACATAAATATTTTAATACTAAAGCAATAATTGTAATTGATACCTATTATGTTAATGAAGTTACGAAGGTAACTAATCATTATTTTTGTGTCAGTTTCGTACATTCAGCCATGGTTACATTTTGGTAACAAGACCAAAACACAGGGTGAGCTCTGTTGGTAACATTATTCTCTAAAAAGAAATGTACAGTAATGTTTCTATTGATGGATTTGATATTATCCTATGAGGTGTAACAGGGCCCCCCACCTAACATGTGCCATTTATATTAGTGGTGTCTTTTTATGTGGCAGAGGAGCCCCCCACTCTGCCCTCAGAGGCCAGGGCCCAGGTGTGACTGCTACTTCTGCACCATCTATAGCTATTTCCCTGCCTGTGGTATTTAAGTGACGCAAATTCTAAATAGTTTAATACTGGAAATGTTACTTTAATTAATTTTTTAATCATTTACTGTGAAATCATCAGTGTGTACAGACTATTGCTACATATTTGCGTCCTGCAAAAACAAGAACTCCAAAAACGGATTAGCTTATGTAAATTTATGTAGTTTTAGATTTTAGTTGTCCAATTAGATGTAAGAAAAAGTAGCCGAAAAAGAAACAATAAAAAAATTAAGAAATGTGCCGCTAAAAACACTGGTGTGAGCCCAGCTTTAATCTTAAAAGCTATGTAAACCTTTGAAAGGCAATTATTATTTTTTTTAATAAAAAGGTGTATCAGTGTGTTTTGTGTAACTTTGTAAATACTTGACACACAGGATCCACCTGTAATTTATTTATAACTTAAATGTGATCGTTTTCAGATGGATCCACGCCGGACCCACTGTCATTCAACCCATCAGGTCCACGTGACTGATGGATGTAGTGAATAGCACTAGATACAGCTGCTCTGTATACAGGATACTGAGCAACTGTATCCAAAAAAGCAAAAATAATTTTTAATAAAAAGTATTTACAAAGTTACACAAAACAAACTGATACACATTTATATATATATATATATATATATATATATATATATATATATATATATATATATACTGTGGTAGGTGTACATAGCCTTTAACCTTACTAGCGACAATTTCCTTCATAGTCAGTGTAGACATTAGACATCGTAAGTTAAAATATAACCACTTTAATTAAATATTTTAATAATTATCCAATCTGAAACATTCAATTTCAAACACTTGAGTGACACAAGTGTGACTTCTCTTATAAGAAGTATAAAATATAATTTTATGGGCAGCCTGAGACAACATCCCCACCCGCTTTATCATATTGTACAGAAGACAAAACAAATTGCAAATTTGGCAGTCATATATTAGTACCTTTCGAATGTTACTCATTGACAATTCTGCTTGATTTTGTTGTTTTGTTGCATACTTAGACATCATTGATCTTCAAAGAGTAACTAAATGTTCAACAAACTTCTGACATGTCATAGTGAAATGTCAGAAGTTTTGATTGGTGGGGTCTGAGAACTGAGACCCCCACCAATCGCTAAAACGAAGAGGCAAAAGCGTTCGGGTGAGCGCTCAGCCGCTTAGTTTCTGTTCAGCTTTTCTTGGAAAGCCGATGTATCGGAGTACGGGCTCATATACTTTCTATTGAGTCCGTAATCCGATCCATTATCTGAAAAAAGCCAAACAGAAACTAAGGGGCTCAGAGCTCACATGAGGGCTTCTGCTGCTTTGCTTTAGTGATTGGTGGGGGTCTCACTGCTCAGACCCCTGCCGATCAAGACTTCTGACATTTCACTATTTAGAATGAGTCTAAAATCGTACATTAAGCATTCAATCTTTGTTCTGTGGTCTTATCAGACTAAAGTAAATAAAGGACCATTTTCCCTAAAGCTATTTCACCACTCTTCAAGGATAATAATATCACACTGTGACTTTGTGATACTTATACAGTACATGAATAATATAATGTTAAGTGCATCACCCCATGAGGTGTTTTCAAAACTTTCTGAGCCATTTACAAGACACACTATATTTAATCACTATATCTTCTGTTAGATTCTTGCTGTAGGGGAAATGTGGACATTCCATTTTTGCCCCTAGTAGTAACAGATGGGGATTCTCAAAAACAGTGTTGAGCTTACCATTGGGGACACTGCCTAGAGAAACCAATTGTCCTCATGACAATCATGTTAAAATATCTTACCTTTGATTAACATAAGCAATATATTCATCAAGTCTTGTCAAATCTAGTATATTTATAATACTTCTTCATTATCTAGGTTTTTTTATCTGGGTTTTCTGTTTGTTATTCAGTAGTGTATAAAATAACTATTGAAACTGACTGCCTAAAAGCTTCGTTTACAGATTTTATTACTACTTTATTTTTACTATATGTTTGTTATAATTATGGTTTGTGTGAATACCTAGGTCAGCCAGGCACACCGATGCATTCAAATTTAAATAATCTGGCTAACATACTTTATGGATAACTACAACTTTTGACATATCACAGAGACATGTCAAAAGTTTACATTAGTGAGCTGGTATACCCACTGATCACTTTATTTGAATTCAACAAATTATTTGCAACTTTGCGCCAGTCCAAGGGAGTCCGTTTTTTTTAAAAAACTGACTACCTGATTGGCCAGTTTAGTCTTTTCTGTTGCATGTGAGAGCGTTTGTATGAACGATCCCACAGACGATTGATCAGCATCATTTCGGCCGATCATTGTCTTATATGTATGGCCGGCTTTAGTCAAAATATATTCATACTTCTCAAGAGCTTCAAATTGAAATAGAAATAGATTTGAATAGGGCAGTATTACCCCATAAAGCCTTTCCAAGCCTTTGTTCTAGCAATCGGTGGCAATGCAGTCCCATCTCAGGGACCATAATTATAAAAGAGTCTCAGTAAGCATAGGCACATTTGATGGTGCTAATAAATCAATCAGACACCTAATAACAATAACAAACCCATTAATCATAATGTGCTAATGGATTCCAGGAAGATTTTTATCTACAGTTCAGAAAATGGCAAAAAAAAAATGAAAAATATATTACTAGGTGATTATAATGTTAATCAAATGAACTACACTGTGCACTTTTTTTTTTTATAACTATTTACCATGCAGCCACCAAAAAATTATACACAGTACATAATACAAAAATATAAATTTCCTAACATACCGTACACGGCCAAACATGCTATTATAGTTATGTTTTGAGAGCCATATAATTATGCTTTTCATAAAGACCATAGAAATATCAGTCAAAAATACTGCCAGATCTTGGTTGACTTAATAGGCCTCAGTCTGTGTTTATTATGTATAAACATAAGATTATGTTTTGAGAATGTTCGAATAGCTCACGTGAACATGAATAGAAGTAGATGCAGTCTGTATTAATGCTGTATCTTTATGATTCTTACGTGCTTTGTACAGTTTTGGCATAGTTTTTTGGTACATGCTTCCATCTGTCAGATTGAGGTGTCAGAAACTGTACTTAGATGGATGGGTGCCACCAGGCTCAGATTTGTGAAAATGACGTCAAGCTCTCTCTAGGGCAATGGGAATGTAAGGTCAGCATTCTGCTTGTTTTGTATTTGCTAATTGCTTTAACATATTTTATATGTTTATATGAATACTTTAGGTACTGTACATAAACATTTGTAAACTATTATTGTATTATAATTAGACTAATTTGAATATGGGATTTTCTCATTGGACTCTGATATCTTAAAGCGTACTTAATTTTCCTGGTTACTTTTGAAGAATAAACTTTCATATGCGTGTACATGAGGAATAAAACTATTTCTTGTCATTATATGACTTGTATATGGAATTTTTTTTAATCAGTTTTCCCCTCTGCAGGCTCTATTTCTAATTCTCATTTGTGTTTGAACTATCATGTCTTCTATACACTGCACACATAGAGAAGAGGAGAATCCTGATCTCCTATCTTTATCTGTCATGTACATACACAGATAAAGATGTAGCTCAGAATCCAGCAATGGAATGAGGCAGTGACATTTACCAAATGCTACAGCACGTAATCTTTCTCACTCTGCTCCACCTCCCCTCTCTGTAGACTTGTATGGGCAGTGTGTCTGTGGTGTCTTTCTCTTCTCCGGCTCCTTCCTCATGCTCCTCCTCCCCTCTCCATAGACTTGTATGGATAGCGTGCTTGTCTCTTTCTCTTCTCCTGCTCCCTCCTCCTGCTCCTCTCCCCTCTCAATAGAGTTGTATAGGCAGCGTGTCTGTCTCTCTCTGCTCCCTCCTCCTGCTCTCCCCTCCCTTCCAATAGACTTGTATGGACAACGTGATAGTGCCATACAGCCCCCCTGTAGATAGTGTCATGCAGTACCCTGTAGATAGTGCCATATAGACCCCCCTGTAGATACTGCACCCACCTCCCCTTGTAGATAGTGCCATATGACGTAGCATAATCGAAGGGGACTTACATCTTCGATCGCATCAACGGAAACAGGTGACACAATTGGAAACTGTGGAACACTCTGCAGTAAGCCCTGGGGACCTAGAAAAGACCACAGGGCTGTCTGCTCTGTAAGCCTGCAGTTAGGACATTATTTCCTTCCCTAACCACAGCCTGTATTTATAGTGACTGTAACGTCCGTGGTCGCAGACTCCTATCATCCTGCAGACGTCTTTCTTCCCAGAGATGCCAGCACATGCGGCCGTCCTGTCCTGCAGTGACCACTAGGGTGTGCACTTGAGCTCATTCCCGGCCTTAATGAGCTGGAACTTACACATGTTTTAGATTGACTGATTGCTCCCAGATCACGCTGGATTATAGAAAGGGCCCTTTCCCTTCCTTCATTGCCTGAGCGTTGTTGTGTTTACCTGTGTTAGTCTTTGCAAATGGTCCCTTAGTGTTTTCCAGTTCCCAGCGTTCCCGTTCCTGCTACCTGTATCCTGTATCCCGTGCTACCTTGTTCCTGTGTCATAGAAAGTTAGAGTCGTGTTGTGTCGTATACGCCTGCTGTATTTCACCGTGCCTGGTGTCTGCTTGCTGCCAAGGTCCCATCCGAGCCTGCCGTCGCTACTGTCTGTATTGCCACAGATACACTTATTTGAGCTATTAAAGGGGTTTTCCGGAAGTAAAAAATTACTTTTAATTAAACTAAACAATAAAAAACATTTAACTTTGTAATGTACTTATGTTTGATTAGCTGGCTGTATCGTCGTATCCCCTCTTCCGTCACGTGACCGCTTGTCCATGTAAAATTTGCACTTCCTGTGCATACCCGTCCATTCGCGCCTAACTTCCGGTTTGCGGTTTCCGGTTTTCAGAGTGTACGGTTACGTCATAAATGACGTAACTGTACCACGTGTTTTCCCCATCTGCTTAGAGCATGCGTGGTTGACACTACCACGCATGCTCTGTTAAATGATGGCTGCGTCTTCAGCAGCAGTGTTTCATTGCGCATGCACAAGTCTTAATATGTGGTGTCGGTGTGCACTGTGACGGCCGTGTCTGCCGTAGCTCGCTCTCTCCTTCTCCTCCTCACAGTCCGAAGCGCATGTGAGGAGGAGGAGGAGGGTGTTTATTTGCTCACTGTAGGAGCGGAATCCCCAAACCCGGGATTGGGGATTCCGCTCCAGGAGAAGTCACAGACTTCACTGTGTCCATATATGGACACAGTGACTTCTGAAGCGGAATCACCGGCGAATTGGCCGGGGATTCCGCTCCAAGAGAAGTCACAGACTTCACTGTGTCCATATATGGACAGTGACGTCAGGGACTAATGAAGCGGAATCCCCGCCGATGTGGCCGGGGATTCCGCTCCAACAGAAGTCACAGACTTCACTGTGTCCATATATGGACAGTGACGTCAGGGACTAATGAAGCGGAATCCCCGCCGATGTGGCCGGGGATTCCGCTCCAGGAGAAGTCACGGACTTAACTGTGTCCATATATGGAGACAGTGACTTCTGAAGCGGAATCACCGGCGAATTGGCCGGGGATTCCGCTCCAGGAAAAGTCACTGACTTCACTGTATCCATATATGGACAGTGACGTCAGGGACTTCTGAAGCGGAATCCCCGCCGATGTGGCCGGGGATTCCGCTCCAGGAGAAGTGACTGACTTCACTGTGTCCATATATGGACAGTGACGTCAGGGACTTCTGAAGCGGAATCCCCGCCGATGTGGCCGGGGATTCCGTTCCAGGAGAAGTACCTCACTTCACTGTTCATATATGGACAGTGAAGTGAGGGATTTCTCCAGAGCCGTCCCCTACAGGAAAGTACGGAGGGTGGCATTGCCTACAGGGGGACTATGTGGCATTACCTACAGGGGGGGCTATGTGGCATTACCTACAGGGGGGGCTATGTGGCATTACCTACAGGGGGGGGCTATGTGGCATTACCTACAGGGGGGGGCTATGTGGCATTACCTACAGTGGGGGCTATGTGGCATTACCTACAGAGGGGCTATGTGGCATTACCTACAGGGGGGCAATGTGGCATTACCTACAGGGGGAGGGCTATGTGGCATTACCTACAGGGGGGGGCTATGTGGCATTACTTACAGGGGGCTGTGTGGCATTACTTACAGGGGGCTGTGTGGCATTACTTACAGGGGTCTGTGTGGCACTGCCTACAAGGGGGATGTGTGGCATTGCCTACAAGGGGGATGTGTGGCATTACCTACAGGGGGGCTGTGTGGCATTACCTACAGGGGGGCTGTGTGGCATTACCTACAGGGGGGCTGTGTGGCATTACCTACAGGGGGGCTGTGTGGCATTACCTACAGCGGGGCTGAGTGGCATTACCTACAGCGGGGCTGAGTGGCATTACCTACAGGGGGGCTGTGTGGCATTACCTACAGGGGGGGCTGTGTGGCATTATGTACAGGGGGCTGTGTGGCATTACCTACAGGGGGCTGTGTGGCATTACCTACAGGGGGGCTGTGGCAGTATCTATAGAAGGTAGTGAATCGGGCCGCAATTCTCTCGTGGATTTTCGGGGGAATTGCGCCCACAAAAGCACGTTAGTGTGTACGGGGCCTTACATACATTTATAGTAAATTATGTAAAAAAAAAAGAAACGTTTTACCATTGTTTGGAGTAGTGTTTGGCGTTTGCTTCACTGTAAGGCCCTGTTCACACAGTTATTTGCAGGCAGAAAAGTCTGCCTCAAAATTTCGCTTGAATTTTCAGCCAGATTTTGATCTTGCCACGATTTTCGCCCGCGGGCATTGAGCGCAACGGGCAAAAACGCTGCAAAAAACGCTTTCTCTGCCTCCCATAGATGTCAGAGGGAGGTCAGAGGAGTAAACGCCCGAAGATAGGGCATGTCGCTTCTTTTTCCCTCAATGGCCGTGGGCAAAAAACGTGGCAAACGGCGTGCAGGCAGGTCAAAATCTGCCTCCAAATTCAAGACAGAATCTTGATGCAGAATTTTCTGCCAGCAAAAAAACTCAGTGTGAACAGGGCCTAATACAGGATCTATTGGAACAGATCCAGCAGCAGGTGAGGTAAATGTGCTGACTGGATTGTGTGTACCAAGATGTCGGACTTAGGTGGAGTGGGCAGACTTAGGGCATGTTCACACGGCCTATTTTCGTCCGTTTTTCGGGCCGTAAACTCCCGAAAAACGACCGAAAAATCAGAAGCAGAACGCCTCCAAACATCTGCCCATTGATTTCAATGGGAAAACGGCGTTCTGTTCCGAAGGAGCGTTTTTTGATGTGTTTTTTTACACATAAAAAAAACACGGCGAAAAAGAAGTGCAGGAAGCCTCTTGAAACGTTTTTGGAGCCGTTTTCCATAGACTGTAGTGAAAAAAGCTCCAAAAACGGGCGTAAAAAACGCAGCGAAAATCGCGATTTGCACAAAAAACTTCTGAAAATCAGGAGCTGTTTTCTCTTAAAAACGGCTCCGATTTTGAGACGTCTTTGCCTGTGAACATACCCTGACATTTATCAGGCTGTGGAAGGGACGGTGGAGGGAGATGGGTGCCTGTACTTAGATCAGGGATAGATGGAGACACAAAGGATAATGATGATTATTACTGTGTAAGGGCTTATTCAGACGAACGTGTAATACGTCCGTGCAACGCGCGTGATTTTCACGCGCCTCACACGGACCTATATTCGTCTATGGGGCCGTGCAGACTGGACCAGCGGCAGCAAACGGAGCGGACGGGCCGGAGGGAGCCGCGGCGGCAGGAGCAGGTAAGAGATTTCAATGTATGTTCGTGTTTGTGTGTGTTTACTACTGTATGTAAACCTACTACACTGTGTGTTAGCTCAAAAAATGGCGACACACAGTGTAGGAGGTTACACCGTTCAAACCCCTCGTTTATCCCGGCACTAGCCAGGATAAAGGAGGGGGGGATGCTGAGAGCTCACTAGAGCGAGGGCTTTTAACCCAATGTTGCAATGCTGCAATTTTGGGAATAGCTCCATCTAGTGACCAAAAATGGGTAGTATTATAAATTTAGAATTAATTTATAATATTTCCTGACTCGTGAAAAAAAAAAAAAAAATTTGAACAATGTTTAATCACCCACACACTAAATGTTTAATTTAAAAAAAAAAAACATGTTTTTCTGGCAACACATTCCCTTTAATAGGGGGTATTAGGGAAGGCAAATCAAGGCTGGGGGACATTTTTTAGAAATTTTTTCTTTCCTGGACAACCCCTTTAACTTTGCCTTGGTATCCTGTTTGGCCAGCTGCTATCTCGCTACGGCGGTACGGCCAAGTGGTTCCACACACCCATCCTAACAGTGACACAGTATAATGTATTAGCATACAGGAGTATGCTAATACATTATACATATAAAATAAAGTTGTTTTAACAAAGTTGTTTTAACAAAAAATGTAACAAAAAAATAATAATAAAGAAATGTCCATAAAAAAGTCATTATTTAGCATAAAATATATTTTATTGCCTATACATTACATTAAAACAAAAAACCTAGACAAATTAGATATTTAAACAACCATAATAACCTGAAGAATTAATTTAACAGGTCATTTAGCATGAAATGTAAAAGTTATTAAAAATAAACAAAAAAATAGCAAATATCACTTTTTTCTATATTTACACAGCAAAAATAAATAACATAAATTACACAATGATTTATTTTTACCCCCAAATAGCGCAGGGAAAAAAATAATTCTCCCGCATAAATCAAGGCCTCATACAGCTGCATCAAAGAAAAAAAAGAAAAAATGTATTGCTGCTGCAAACCAGAGAGCCTAATGAAAAAAATTAGCGAGTTATTGAGGCCTTTTTTTATGCCTGGTCATTAAGGAGTTAATAAGGTACTGTATGCTTCCACATGACACCATCTCAGATCCATGTCTGTATCTCAAAATCTTTGAACCTTTAAACTCTATGAAAATGACCAACAGCTTATTAGTCATAAGGTGTAGAGTAGGAACTGTACGTTTCCAAAAAAAACAAACCATGTCACCAATGCAAATGGCCAACACATAGTTACATAGTTACAAATGTTGAATGTCATTCATTGCTTGATTAATTATAACCCTCAATGCAATTTGTCAGTAAATAATCATCTAGCCCTTTTTTTTTTTTTAAATGCTGACATAATATCTGCCATCACTACCTCTTGGGATAGGGAATTCCATAGTTTGACTACTCTAACTGTAAAGAACCCTTTCCTACATTGATGTATGAAACGACTTTCTTCCACACGCAATGAACATCCCTGGTACTTTGTAAAGTCCCTGGAAAGAACAGATTATTTTGTCATTTTGATAACTAGTGCCAAAAAAATTATTTTATCTGACCCAGGGCTATTATCAGTGGGAATAAGAAGCCTTCAAGTCAAGAAGGAGAATACTTCAATAATACATGCACCAACCCCTTTAACCCCTTCAGGACCCAGCCTGTTTTGGCCTTACTTTATGTGGTTATAACGTTGGAATGCTTTTACCTATCCAAGCGATTCTGAGATTGTCTTCTCGTGACATGTCGTACTTTATGTTAGTGAAAAAATTTTGTCGATAATTTTGGTATTTATTTCTGAAAAACACCACAATTTAGAAAAAATTTGCAAAAATTTGCATTTTTCTAAATTTAAACGTATCTGCTAATAAAACAGATAGTAATACCACACAAAATAGTTACTAGTTAACATTTGCCATATGTCTACTTTATGTTTGCATCATTTTTTTAACATATTTTTATTTTTCTAGGACGTTACAAGGCTTAGAACTTTAGCAGCAATTTCTCATATTTTAAAGAAAATGTCAAAAGGCCATTTTTTCAGGGACCAGTTCAGTTCTGAGGTGGCTTTGAGGGCCTTATATATTAGAAAATCCCCAGAAGTCACCCCATTTTGAAAACTGCACCCCTCAAGGTATTCGAATCAGCATTCAGAAAGTGTTTGAACCCTTTAGGCGTTTCACAGGAATTATTTTTTTTGCCGAAATTCATTTCTAATAAAAAAAAAATTGTAACACAGAAGGTTTTACCAGAGAAATGCAACTCAATATTTATTGCCCAGATTCTGCAGTTTTTAGAAATATCCCACATGTGGCTCTAGTGTGATAATGGACTGAAACACCGGCCTCAGAAGCAAAGGAGCACCCAGTGGATTTTGGGCCTCCTTTTTTTTAGAATATATTTTAGGCACCTTGTCACGTTTGAAGAGGTCTTGTGGTGCCAAAACAGTGGAAACACCCCAAAAGTTACCCCATTTTGGAAACTACACCCCTCAAGGAATTTATCTAGGTGTATAGATAGCATCTTGACCACACAGGTATTTCGCTAAATTTATTAGAATTAGTCTGTAAAATGAAAATCGACTTTTTTTCTGAAAAAACATAGAATTTTTTAATATTTACAAGAAATAATAAAGAAAATGCACCCCAACATTTGTAAAGCAACGTCTCCCGATTATGGCAATATCCCATATGTGGTAATAAACTGCTTATTGGACTCACAGCAGGGCTCAGAAGGGAAGGAGCGCCATTTGGATTTTGGAGCACGGATTTTGCTGGATTGGTTTTCGGTTCCATGTGCGTTTGCAACACCCTGGAGGGACCAAAACAGTGGAAACCCTTCAAAAGTGACCACATTTTGGAAACTACACCTATCAAGGAATTTATCTAGGGATATAGTTAGCATTTTGACCACACAGGTTTTACGCTAAATACATTGGAATTAGTCTGTAAAAATGAAAATCTACTTTTTTTCTGAAAAAACATAGAAATTTTTAATATTTACGAGGAATAATGAAGAAAATCACCCGGACATTTGTAAAGCAATGTCTCCTGATTACAGAAATATCCCATATGTTGTAATAAACTGCTGATTGGACCCACAGCAGGGCTCAGAAGGGAAGGAGTGCCATTTGGATTTTGGAGCACGGATTTTGCTGGATTGGTTTTCGGTGCCATGTCGCGTTTGCAAATCCCTGTAGAGACCAAAACAGGGGAAACCCCCAAAAGTGACCCCATTTTGGAAACTACAACTCTCAAGGAATTTATCTAGGGGTATAGTTTTGACCACACAGGTTTTTTGCAGAATTTAGTGGAATTAGGCAGTGAAAATGAAAATCGACTTTTTTTCTGAAAAAGCATAGAAATTTTAAATTTTTACAAGGAATAAAGGAAAAAAAGAACCACAACACTTGTAAAGCATTTTCTCCTGATTACGGCAATACCCCATATGTGGTAATAAACTGCTGATTGAACCCATGGCAGCGCTCAGAAGGGAAGTAGCGCCATTTGGATTTTGGAGCACGGATTTTGCTGGATTGTTTTTCGGTGCCATGCCGCCTTTGCAACGCCTTGGAGGGACCAAAACAGTGGAAATCCCCCAAGTGACCCTATTTTGGAAACTACACCCCTCAAGGAATTTTTCTAGGGGTATAGTGAGCATTTAGACTCCACGGGTCTTTTACAGAATTTATTAGAATCAGGCGGAGAAAATTAATATCACAATTTTTTTCCACTAAAATGTTGCATTTTCTCATTTTCACAAGGGATAAAGGAGAAATAAACAACCAATTTTTGTAAAGCAAATTCTCCCGAGTACGGAAATACCCCACATGTGGTCATAAGTTTTTTTCATTAGAAATTAATTAACCCTTTCAGGACTGATCAATTTTTTGCTTTCTTATTTTCGTTTTTCACTCTCCGCATTACAAGAGCCATAACTTTTTTCTTTTTCCGTCAGTAGAGTGATGTGAGGGCTTATTTCTTGCGGGAGGAATTGTAGTTTCTATTGACACCATTTAAAGTGCCATAAAAAGTACTGGGAAACTGAAAAAAAAATAGTAAGATATAGTAATATAGGAAAAAAATCTGATTCAATTTTTTGGGGTTTTCGTTTTTACAGCTTTCGCCGTGCGGTAAAACGAAATCCTCAGCGATTTTGGCGGTATAAATTATGTAAGTTTTTTTACGGTGTTTACCGTGCGAGTTAAATAATGGTATATTGTAATAGTTCGGCCTTTTACGGACGTAGCAATACCAATTTTGTTTATTTTTTTACATTACTTTAGAAGAAAAATGGGAAAAGGTTTTTTTTTTTTAACTTTAAACTTTTTTCTTTCTCACTACTAATAACTTTAATTCTTCTACACATTTTATTAGTGCCCTTAGGGGACTTGAACCAGCGATCATTGGATCGTGGGTACAATATACTGCAATACTAATGTATTGCAGGATATTGTTATTTTTACAGGCTTCAGTAACCGCACGATCGCTTTTCCTGTCCGTTAGTCCTGGGTGTCAGCTGTAATACACTGCCGACACCCGCAGCGTATGGAGCGGACTCAGCACGTGAGCCCGCTACATACATCAACCTCCGCACCATGACGGGCTATTAAGTCATAGTGCGCAAACGGGTTAATGCACAGCGGATTGTGTGAATATTGCAATTTTCCACTGGTATGCCATATTAGTGCACAATATGTTGTGCCGAGTTTGTGCCACTGAAGACAAATACCTCATAAAACGTTAAGAGGGTTCTCTCGGGTATGGCGATGCCATATATGTGGACGCAAACGGCTGTTTGGCCACGCTGCAGGGCTCAGAAGGGAGGGAGCACCATTTTGCTTTTGGAGAGCAGATTTTGCTTGGAGTTTTTCTGTTTTGGGTTTCGCTGGTATTTCCATTTATAATGTGGGGGCATATGTAATCTGTGCGGAGAACATCAGGGAATAATAAGAGGGTATAATAATGCGGTAAATAAATAATAATTCATATATGTGTGGCCGGTGTCGCACTGATAAATGGTGTCGGATGTTACCCACTTTTAGAAAACACTGCATATTTTGCATCGCCATATTCCTGGGAGCCAGAACGTCTTTATTTTTTCACCACCGGAGCTGCGTGAGGGCTTATTTGTTGCAGGACAATCTGTAGTTTACATTGGTTCCATTTTGGGGTACATGCGATTTTTTTGATCACTTTTTATGAAATTTTTTTGCAAGCAAGGTGACCAAAAACAAGCAATTCTGACAATGTTTTTTAGTTCATTTTTTGCAGCGTACACCGTGTGCTATAAATGACAATTTTACTTTATTCTTCGGGTCGATACGATTACGGCGATACCATATGTATATAGGTTTTTTTATGTTTTGCAGCGTTTGCGCAATAAAATCACTTTTTTATAAAAATAATTTATTTTCTGTGTCACCATTTTCTGAGAGCTGTAACTTTTTCTTTTTCTGTCAAAATAGTTGTGTAAGGGCTTGTTTTTTGCGGGACGGGTTGTAGTTTTTATCAGTACTATTTTCGGGTACATGCGACTTTTTGATCACTTTTTATTCTCTATTTTGGGAGGGGTGGTGACCAAAAAATAGCGATTCTGGTGTAGTTTTTTATTGATTTTTTTTGGGGGGTTCATCGTGCGGGAAAAAAATAACACTACAGTTTTATAGTTGGGGTCGTTCCGAACACGGTGATACCAGATATGTGTACTTTTTTTAACGTGTTAATTTTTTTCCTATAGTGAAAGTCTTATTATAGGAAAAAAATGCAGTGTTTGGTTATGTCAGTTATAACTTTTATTTTTGACACTTTTTAAAACATTTTTATTACTTTTTTTTACTTTTTTCACTTGTCCCACTAGGGGACATTTAGACTTGCAGCTCTGATCGCTGCTGGAATACATTACACTACCTACGTAGTGTAATGCATTCCAACTGTCATTGTGACGTGAAGGTCACACTGACAGGAAGCCTCGGAGGACTGGCAGGAGGCTGCTCCTCCGAGGCTTCTATACATGGCAACCCGGAGGTCATTGTCTGACCTCCGATTGCCATGACAAGCATCGGCAGCCCCCACAATCACTTTGTGGGGGCTGCCGATGTGCTTCAAACCCCTTAAATGTGGCGAACGCAATAGTCGCCACATTTATGAGGTTAATTGCCGAAATCAGCGGCGATTGTCCGCTGACCGGCAAGGCTGGAGTGTCAGCTGTCAGGGACAGCTGACCTCCCGGTTCCCGGACACTGTTCGTTAGGACAGTGTGCGCCAGGAACTGCTTCGCAACTGTACGTCCTGATGTGGGAAGCAACCCCTCTGCAGGGCATACTATTGCGGAGCAGGGCGGGAAGAGGTTAATGTTGTCCCATTAGTTATGCTAGCCTGAAATATTTATAGGAAAATGTCTTAAAAATGATTTTATTCACTGATAGCAGTCGTTATTATAACAGTATAGTCTTATAGTCTCTGCAAATAACAACCATATACATTACTGAGATACAAATACACAGATGTCAGCTGGAATGCTTCCCCTCTAACCTTGTTCCGTGACGAGAAACCACCAATGCATTAAGTGAGAATTATACTACTTCCCACTATATAAAATACAGGTCTAGGAGTCAATATGTGCCAAAGTTGGTTCAACTTGATGAGTTGTTTTTCCTAAACCTGTTGATATAAGTTTGCAGTATACCAAAGAGTTAGTTGTATTATACATAAGGCTAGATCAGGAAGCTGATCAAATTCTATAAGGCCCAAACGTTTCAGTTTGTTTCCGTTCCTTAAAGTATCCGTTTCTTTCACTGAAACAATAGCGCAGTCTACAGCACTATTGTTTCCGTGAACAAAACTGAAACTTTACGGAATGGAAACAAACTGATACGGAAGCATTACCATTGAAATAAATGGGAATGCAAACAAAAGCGATAATTTCTGCTCAGCTTTCCGATCATCTGCTCCTCTGACGGAAAGGTTGAATGGAACAGATAAACGGATCCCGAAAGATGATGTGAAGAGGCCCTAAGTGAGTTGTAAATGCATTAAATATGCCTCTCTGCACAGTATTATAGGACAATAAGCGGTGTTTCTAGTGTGTGTTTCCATGTTTTCTAGAAGTCTCAATAAATGGCAGATTTCTAATTATGCTTTTAAGATGTCAGAAGAAGATTTAAGAAAATCCAAAAGTCATCAAATCAAATTCTAGCATTTCATATGAGAGGATGCTCAGCTTGGGTTGCATATAAGGACATCAGAGAAAACATTTCATACAGTAATTTGTAATGAATGAATTAAAAGACCAAACAATGTACTTTTATAACATTTATCAGATGGTATGAATGAAAAAAACAGAACAGCTCTAACTTTATACTGAATGAAATTATTTTATAACTTAGTATATATCTGTTTATGCCTTTACTGTATATAATTTTATTTTTTCAGTATGAACTAAACATAAAAGATTGTCCTATTTAGAAAACCCATTATCATAAACCCTATCAGGAAATTCGAAGTTAATAGAAAGGGCTTCCCATTCAGGGATCTTGGCCAGAGTGGAGAGCAGTTACAAGAAGAGTAACTCTTTCTCCAGAGGATTTGTCCTATCCTGCATTACACAGACAACCCACTGATTTAAATGGACACTGTGTAATGCTTAGCTTCTCCCTGTGGTGGCACTGCAGGGAAATTGAACACTTACTGCCAGGTTTCCTCACAGATTACAGCTGATCGATGGGCTTCCAAGCACAGGGACACTTTGTGCTCAGCTTATTGTCAAGGGACCTTTCTAAAGTAAAAGGGAAAAAAGCTATGATTGAGGACACAAGTCTGAAACGCGTAAGTTAATCTCCTGCCCTGTCATGACTAACTGCCGTGGAATTTTAATGTTGGATTAATAAATGTAAAGTTTTATACGCATCAATTGTGTGGATTTAAGTGCTGGAATCTCCTACTTGTTTGCTTCTAAAAGTAAGGATTGGCCAAATCCGACAACCCCTTTATAATAATTACTAGGAGAGTAGCAATGTTCACAGCAATAATTAATTTTAAGAACCCTTACAGTCAACCCAGAAAAGTTCATATTCACAGTGGCCCAGGAAGCAGAGATATGAGTTGCTGTTTTGTAGATCTTTACACTGAAGAGCTGCTTACCAGCATTTCACCTATTAAACCAGCAATACCTGGTGGTAGTGGGTGAAAAATCAATTCTATATAACCTATAATTATCTTCTTAGTCGGCTCTGTAGCTTTAGCATTCTGCTTTTTAGTGTTCCCACACCGTATGCTAATGAGCAGAAAAGAGTCAAATCTTCGTTTGAAAAGAGTCAAATCTTCGTTTGAAAAGAGTCAGATCTTCATTCCTCAAGCCTTTCCGAGTTTACCCTTACTTTTTATTGACAGCTCCTCGCCTTCCCCCAGCACACAAAATCCTGAGCTTGCGCATTGATGTCCTATTCTAGTATGTACGTACGTACAAAGGGACACCGGATTATTAAGATAAAAGGCGCAAAATGTTTGCAGACCATTATTTATAGTCGGACGAGGAGTTTAGGAGAGGGGATAACGTCAATGAAGTTTTGATACTAGGGGCCAGTGAAGGATAAGTAAAGATCAATAGGTGTAATGCTGGTGACAGGTTCCCTTTAAGCTCTCTTTGTGCCAGCAGGACTGAAATGGAGAGAGACAATTATTCACCAGTGAATTTCTTTACCTAACAAAATTATGGCTCTGCATGGAAAAAAAAAAAAAAAATCAATATCACATGCATTATTTCTGCAAGGCCGGTTTCATGTACAGTGTTTTGCATAGTTTTCAGTAGTATTTCTTACTCCGTGTTTTTTTTTTTTTTTGCACTTTTTTGAGCATTGTGTTACTATCTCACTGTGGCCAAAGGAAATGGTCTATAGTAAAAATATAAAGATGTCTACAAACACTAGTGATTTGGTTTGTGCTGTTTATGTAGCGTTTTGGGGCTCAGTGTTGTTTTTATCACAACCCTAGGTTTGGGTTTTTTCTGGTGTTTCTCGTCATAGGCTTCCTAAAAATACAAAAATGCATGAATAAACTTTTTTTGTTTTTTAAATGTGTTATAAAACACTGAAACAAAACCATATTTGAATGAGGCATAAAGTCATTGTTTTATTAGTCAGATAAATTATTTATTACCTACTTATTCTTACTTCTATATCACAAGCAGCTCAATCACTTCCCACGTGCAAGGTCATTACATACAGAAGCCCAATTCTCTCCTTCCAGGACCTCTGTGTGTCAGATGTTTTGACCCTGCAGAGCTACTATTTTAGTAGACACTTGGTAGTCATTGAGCTTCATTTCTGAGGTTCTGTGTGGATATGTGCTTTAATAAAAGGTTGTAGTAAGGTCCTTCTACCACTAGTGCCCAAGGAAGGTCTTTACAACCAGCGATCACTGACTAAAACACAATTGATCTGACGATCTCATGTGTATAACTTTTTGTCTTCCTTCTCTATAATCAGTGATGGTTCCTAAGGCAATGCAATGTGTAAGATGCAATATGAATCATAACCTCAATATTCAACTATATTGCTTACCACTTCTCGACTTTTTAACATAATGTGTACAGTGGATAAAAAAATATATATATTTTCATACTTGTCAAATGGTCATTGTTTTTGTGACTATACCACAAAATGTAATTGCCCAATTTATCCCATAAATGTTCAATCATATTTATATTTGAATAGATTTGTAATTATTGACCATTTTATACAGAGCCTCAATTAGTTTTTATTACTTGCAAGTGGAATTAACCCTTCCCCCTCCACCTTCGCCCCACATTTTATAGTTCATAGTCTTATATTTAGATTTTTTTTTCTTATATTACTGGACTACTCACCATTGTACAATTTATATCTTCTAACTTCTATTTTTCTTGATTGATTACCATTGTAGCCAATACGAATGTTACTTTGATTATTGAACTTTTGTTGAAAAACCCAATAAAATGATATTTAAAATAGAGATTTATGTTTGGATTTAATGGACCACTGAAGAACTTGGATTAATCACTTTGTTATCAGTCTTATTAGTATTTCTGCGGGCCTAAGGTAGCATAATCTCTTCAAGTATTATCTACAATATTACTTCATTCATTGTCTATAAGTTCAGTGGGCCTTCTTGGCATCTGTAGTCAACATAACCTTACATGACTGACCTTAGATATCTTACTATCTAGAACAGCTGCCAGCACTATAGGACCACATTACATTCTACAGCGCTAGCGGCCGTTCTGGATACGGGAGCTATGGAGACAGGCAGGAAGCTCTGTCTCCTACTGTAGAGTTATGAGTCCCCGGCAACATGGACTATAGACAGTCCGTGCTGTACTTAGAAGCAGAATTGCTAATACAAGTCATTTATAAAAAAAAACATTATTGTGCAGACTCCTGTACTATAATCGGTTTTGTATATAATGTCAGTATAATTGGAGGTACTCTTTAAACTCTTTTTCGTTATCAGACGTCTTTAAGTGTTTTGGGTGCGGTGAAATTGCCTAGAAGTCTTTATAGCTTAGTCAACTAACCATTGTAGGCTTATTACATTTTTGTATCTTTTCCTCATAGTAGGTAATGCAATGTTTGTAAACTTTTTGTTTTTTACAAAAAAAAAATCAGAATTACATCACCTCTATAAAGTAACAGTATATAGTGTTTGCTTTGCAAACTTAATATAGAATGTTACATCAGGGGAATAATTATAGGGGTGCAGTCACATCTGGACCCTGGAGCCTGAAGGGGCCCAGAAGTCTCAATGTCCCATGTGAGGAGACCAGTACTATATATAACATGTGAAAGTTGGGGGCCCTGTTACAAGTTTTAAATTGGGCTCCATAAGCTTCAAGTTACCCCTCTGATCTCCATACTCTTGTATGATCCCTTTGGAAGCTCATATCTAACTAGGTACATTAATAGGGAAGGAAGGTGTATAAAAATATGTACATTATGATAAATATTTGTGGATTTATAAGGTCTGTTAGGCCTTATTCACACAGTGCAGTTTTGCTGCCGTTTTTTTATGCATTTTTTGAAATAACAACCTGGAGTAAACGGAGGGGAAGTATATAGGAAAGATTCTAGTTCTCTTTTTTTTAATCCACTCCTGGTAGGGGCTACAAAAAGTGCACCAGAATATATTTTTAGTCTTATCACCCTATCTCAAGCACTCTTCAACTCTTTCACTTCTTGTTCCCTGCTAAATAATTAGTCCCCAACTACGTCTCTATGATACATTTTACTGCACAGAGTAAAAACAACCTGGAAAATAAGTGAATATATTAACAATTATGTTGTTATTAATTACAAATTCTACTTTATTTATCTTTAAAATGTATATCTTAAATAGTTGACTCTCATGGGCTGGTCCACACGCTGCTGCAGGTTTTTGCCGCAGTGAAATGTCTGCGCTTTTCAATGGAATTGCTGCAGAAATTTTCTGCAGCAATTCTTTATTGTGTGTACCAGCAGTTACAAAGACATATTTGTCGACTACATATCTACTTATCAATTGGACGATAGTGGAGAAATAAGAAGAAGAAGGGAGGGGTAGGTTACTCGACTTATACTGTACCTAGTTCAAAATATATTTCTTATGTTTTCTATTGAATGGTGAAATCTCTGAGCAATCGTTTCAAAATGCTTTATAAGAAATGTTAATCAAAGGAGATTTTTCTTTAACCCCTTAAGGACGCAGCCTAGTTTGGGCCTTAAGGCTCAGAGGCCATTTTTCAAATCTGACATATTTCACTTTATGTGGTAATAACGTCGGAATGCTTAAACCTATCCAAGCGATTCTGAGATTGTTTTCTCGTGACACTTTGGGTTTCATGTTCGTGGTAAAATTTGGTCGATATATTCAGTCTTTATTTGTGAAAAATTGCAAAATTTAGAGAAAATTGACAAAAAATAGCATTTTTCAGAATTTAAATGCATCTGCTTGAAAAACAGACGGTTATACCACCCAAAATAGTTACTAGTTCACATTTCCCATATGTCTACTTTAGATTGGCATCGTTTTTTGAACATTATTTTATTTTTCTTGGACGTTACAAGGCTTAGAACATAAACAGCAATTTCTCATATTCTTAAGAAAATTTCAAAAGCCTTTTTTTGAAGGTACCAGTTCAGTTCTGAAGTGGATTTGAGGTTCCTATGTATTAGAAACCCCCATAAAACACCCCATTTTAAAAACTAGACCCCTCAAAGTATTCAAAACAGCATATAGAAAGTTTTTTAACCCTTCAGGCATTTTACAGGAATTAAAGCAAAGTGGAAATGAAATTTGCAAATTTAATTTTTTCGGCTGAATTTCAATTTTATTCAATTTTTTTCGTGTAACACTGAAGGTTTTACCAGAGAAACACTACTAAATATGTATTGTCCAGATTCTGCAGTTTTTTGAAATGTCCCACATGTGGCTCTAGTGCGCTCGTGGACTAAAACACAAGCCCCAGCAGCAAAGAAGCACCTAGTGCATTTTGAGGCCTCTTTTTTATTAGAATATATTTTAGGCAGCATGCCAGGTTTGAAGAGGCGTTGAGGTATCAAAACAATGGAAACTCACCAGAAGTGACCCCATTTTGGAAATTACACCCCTCAAGGAATTCATTTATGGTTTTTGTTATGATTTTGACCGCACAGTTTTTTCACAGCACCTATTTGAATTGGGCTGTGAAATGAAAAAAATGATATTTTTTCCAATAAGATGTCATTTTTGATCAAAATTTCTTATTTTCACAGGGAACAACATATCCCATTTTGTTGCCCAATTTGTCCTTAGTGCGGCAATACCCCATTTGTGGTGATAAACTGCCGTTTGGGCCCATGGGAGGGCTCAGACGGAAAGGAGCGCTATGTGTTTGTTGGAGTCCAGATTTTGCTGGATTGGTTTTCGGGTGCCATGTCGCATTTGCAGAGCCCCAGAGGTATCAAAGCAATGGAAACCCACCAGAAGTGACCTCATTTTGGAAACTACACCCCTCAAGGAATTCATTTATGGTTTTTGTTATCATTTTGACCGCACAGTTTTTTCACAGCACCTATTTGAATTGGGCTGTGAAATGAAGAAAATGATATTTTTTCCAATAAGATGTCATTTTTTATCAAAATTTCTTATTTTCACAAGGAACAACATATCCAATTTTGTTGCCCAATTTGTCCTTAGTGCGGCAATACCCCATTTGTGGTGATAAACTGCCGTTTGGGCCCATGGGAGGGCTCAGAAGGAAAGGACCACCATTTGGCCTACTGGAGCTTTTCTGGTGCTAAGTCATGTATGCAGAAGCCCCTGAGGTACCAGTAGAGTTGAAACCCCCAAGAAGTGACCCCATTTTAAAAACTACACCCCTTAAGACATTAATCTAGAGGTGTAGTGAGCAATTTGACCCCACAGGTACTGTGTAAAAGATAATGCGCAGCAGATGGTGCAGTGTGAGATTTGCAATTTTATATATATATATATATGCCATTTCAGTGTCCAATATATTGTGCCCAGCATGCGCCACCGGAGATATACACCCCTTAAATTGTAATGTGGGTTCTCCTGGGTACGGCAATACCCTACATGTGGCTGTTATCAGCTGCCTGGGCATACGGCAGGGCTCAGAAGGGAAAGATGAGGGGGGTAAGCTGTGCGGAGTGCATCAGGGTAAATTAAAAATCAAGGGATGTATGATAATTTTAAAACAATCTTTTATACAGAGCCCTGGTTTTTCGGGACAGGTGTCACATTGGTATATTGTGTCCTCCCTTATCCCCCTCTTATAGCAGACTCTGCACCTCTTTTGACTCTTTCCCTTTCCACCGGTTTGGGGAACTTCTCCTGGAAAGTGTTGCCCTGGTACGATGCGTGTGGCCTCGCTTCCAGAAGTACTGGGTGCCCCCCCTTCCTGGTCCCTAAAGATTAGATCTTGAAATTCCAGGAAAGTTCCCCTCTGGCCTGCACATCGACGTAGCACGTACGCATTGTACAAAGCCATCTGTATGATGTGCACGGCCAGCTTCTTATACCACACCGCATGGCGCTGTAGGGATTCAGGACTTGATTTGACAAGTCCATCCCTCCCATGTACCTTTTGTAGTCCAGGATGCAGTCTGGTTTGGGGGTGGCCTTTCCTTCATATATCCTAAATCTGTAGGTATACCCTGATGCACTCTCGCACAGCTTATACATCTTCCCGCCATACCTTGGCCTCTTACCCGGCAGGTACTGGCGGAATTGAACCCTCCCTTTAAAATGTACCAGGGACTCATCAATAGAAATACACTTCTCGGGGGTGAATGCTTGGGAAAACCGGGCACTGAAACGGTCTAATAGGGGTCTCCGTTTATACAAACGGTCAAAACTGGGGTCATCTCGGGGTGGGCACAGCTCATTATCAGTATAATGTGAGAAGCGAAGTATTGCCTCATTTATTTATTTTTTTAGGTTCTAGTTCAGTTCTGAAGTTGCTTTGAGGGGCCCATATATTATAAACCCCTATCAAACACCCTATTTTAGAAACTAGACCCCTCAAAGTATTCGCAACAGCATTTAGAAAGTTTATGAACCCTTTAGGTGTTTCACAGAAATTTAGAGCAAAGTAGAGGTGAAATTTACTTCTTTTTTTTGTCAGAAAATCCTCTTTATACCATTTTTTTTCTATAACACAAAAGGTTTTACTAGAGAAACGCAACTTAATACGTATTGCCCAGATACTGCAGTTTAGAGAAATATCCCAAAGGTGGCCCTCGGGCGGTAATGGACTGAAGCAGCGGCCTCCGAAGCAAAGGAGCACCTAGTGGATTTTGAGGCCTCTTTTTTATTAGGCACCATGTCCGGTTTGAAGAGGTCTTGTGGTGCCAAAACATTGGAAACCCCCCAAAAGTGACCCCATTTTGGAAACTAGACCCCTTGAGGAATCCATTGTAGTTTTCATGGGGTGCATGCGGCTTTTTGATCAGTTTTTATTCTATTTTTAGGTGGCGTGGTGACTAATAAACAGCAATTCTACTATTGTTTTTTTATTCTATTTTTTTTACAGCGTTCACCGTGCGCTATAAATGACATATTCACTTTATTCTGCGGGGCGATATGATTACGGCGATACCAGATGTTTATAGTTTTTTTTTAAGTCTTATGGCATTTACACAATAAAATACGTTTTGTAAACAATCATTTACTTTTTGTGTTACCATATTCTAAGTGCCAGAACGTTTTTATTTTTCCATCAATAAAGCCGTGCGAGGACTTATTTTTTGCGTAACGAACTGTAGTTTCGATCAGTACCATTTTTAGGTACATGCGACTTTTTGATCTCTTTTTATTCCATTTTTTGGGAGGTGAAGTGACCAAAGAATTGTGATTGTGGTACGGTTTATTAATATTTTTTTTACGGCGTTCACCGTGCGGGATAAATAACAAAATAATTTTGTAGTTCAGGCCGTTACGGACGCGGCGATACCAATTATGTATAGTTTATTTGTTTGTTTATATATTTTTATTAATAATAAAGGACTGATAAGGGAAAAAGGGGGACTTTTACTTTTATTACTTTTAAAACTCTTATTTTCTTATTTTGACACAACTTTTTTTAACTTTTTTTTTACTTTATTACTTTGTCCCACTAGGGGACTTGAGGGCAGGAGACCCTGATCGCTATTCTAATACACTGCACTACATGCGTAGTGCAGTGTATTAGAACTGTCAGCTACTCACTGACAGCAAGCATAGTGGGTCCTGACGTTGTCAGGACCCACTAGGCTTCCGTCTATGGCATAGCCGGACGCCATTGTTTGGTGTCCGGTTGCCATAGTCACCATCGCTGGCCGCTATCGCGTAGCAGGCCGGCGATGGCGGATTAACCCCTAAGAAGCCGCGATCGCTATTGAACGCGGCTTCTGAGGGGTTAATCGGCGGGGGAGCTCCGCGATCGGTCCCGGCACATTGAGCAGTGATAGTCTGCTGTCGGAAACAGCAGCTATCACAGCTCATGAACGCGCC
Organism: Rhinoderma darwinii; assembly: GCF_050947455.1. Taxonomy (NCBI): domain Eukaryota; kingdom Metazoa; phylum Chordata; class Amphibia; order Anura; family Rhinodermatidae; genus Rhinoderma; species Rhinoderma darwinii. The sequence continues at coordinate 272,991,538 of NC_134690.1, read as the reverse complement.
CCGCGCGAACGGCGCCGTGTTTACTCCATGACCTACTATTTGGTCACTGAGCGCGAACGCTACAGTTAGCATGACCTAATAGTAGGTCATGGAGCGTTAAGGGGTTAACTGCCTTTTATTAAATAGTCATCTGCAAGGTTAACGGACTGATAAAATAGGACACTGATCTTCATATCTCATTTATTGATTGAATTTTTTACCGCCTATACAGTTTTTCACATATGCATCTTCCTAGATCAAAGTGATAATGTATTTTAGATACATGAGGCACATATTTACTTGCACAAGGTCACAGTTATTTCATTGAAAGGATTAAAATATGGGACCTGAATTAGTCAAACTGAACAACATATTTTATCAAAATCATTAAGAACCAGAGCCGCCTAATATATACTCCCTGTACTCGGTGGTAATCTTAGCACAGAATATAATACACAATACAATTTAAAACCTATAAAGAATGGACTGTTTTTTTCTTTTACTTATTTACATATTTTATATGAATGGAGGACAGGCTCACTACTAGATGCATATCTTCTAACAAGCTTTGACTAAAGGGTAAGGTAAGTATCTGGACATGAAATGGACTTTTTGTTTATTTAAATAGGCCAGCTGGGCCGGTTCTAGCTTTTCTACTGCCTGAGGTGAAAATTTAAATGTTGCCCTCCAGATATTGATTGACATCCCCCTGGCTGTTCTACAACACTAGCAGCCTCCTCCAACTCTTGCGGATGCGCCATTGCCTTGTACTCCCCTTGAATGCGTGGTACAGCGATGAAGGCGGGCACAGTAGACCTCGCCGTACGGTGCGTGCCCACGGTGTACAAGGCAATGGCGCATCCGAGAAAGTTGGAGGAGACTGGTAGTGAAGTAGAACAGCCAATTGTCAATCAAGCATGGAAGGTGGGTTTGGAGGCAGGACTATGTGACTCTTCAGGATAGCGGCACTGCCCCATGAACCTTTAAAGAGTAATTAGCATATAACGTACGCCGTTTTGAAAGTTGATTTTATAGCTATTGCTGCATCTGATAAAAACACACAGGGGAATGTTTGGAAATATTGTCAGGTCATGTATTACCGCATGGTGGCGCTTCAAGGGGTTAAAACTACCTGTCAGATTCCCATTAAATTTACAATGAATTGCAACAATTCCATCTGCCCTGCAATTTTGTTATTATAAATAAACTATATATAATTACAGTACCAGAATAAAGCTCATACATATATACAGCACCAGAACCAAGCTCAGTACATAAATACAGCACCAGAACAAAGCTCAGTACATAAATACAGCACCAGTTACAAGCTCAGTACATAGATACAGCTCCAGAACTAAGCTCAGTACATAAATACAGCACCAAAACCAAACACAGAACATCAATATAGCACCAAAACCATGTTCATTACATAAATACAGCACCAGAAAAAAGCTCAATACCTAAATACAGCACCAGAACTAAGCCCATTACATAAATACAGCATCAGAACAAAGCTCAGCACATATGTAAAGCACCAGAACAGAGATCAGTACATAAATACAGCACCAAAACAAAGCTCAGTACAGAAATACAGCACCAGAACAAAGCTCATTACATAAATACAGTACCAGAACAAAGCTCAGTACATAAATACAGTACCAGAACCAAGCTCAATACATAAATACAGCACCAGAACAAAGCTCATTACATAAATACAGCACCAGAACCAAGCTCAGCACATATATCAAGCACCAGAACAGAGCACAGTACATAAATACAGCACCAGAACAAAGCTCAGTACAGAAATACAGCACCAGAACAAATCTCACTACATATATTCAGCACCAGGATCAAGCTTAGTACGTAAATGCAGCACCAGAACAAAGCTCAGAACACAAAAACAGCACCAGAACAAACAGCTCAGTACAGAGATCATGTCTTCAGCTTCTCACTTTTCAAACATTTCCGCACCTATAAATGAAGATAAAATCTTCATGGTGCCACACACTATGCCCCTAAATATAATAGCGCCATATACTGCACCTCTAAATATAATAGCGCCACACACTATGTCTCTGAGCCCCCTGTAGTTACTGCCCCTCATACAGCCCCCTGTAGATAGTGCCCCTAATAGAGCCCTCTGTAGATAGTGCCCCACATGGAGTCCCCTGTAGACAGTGCCCCACATAGAGATTTCTGTAGACAGTGCCCCCATACATAGTGCCTTCCATAGAGCCCCCAATAGATAGTGCCTCCTTGGAGATAGTGCCCTACATATATCCCCCTGTAGATAGTGGCCCCCATAGATCCCCCTGTCAATAGTGGCCCCCATAGATCCCCTGTAGATAGTTGCTCCATAGATAGTGGTCCTTCATAGATTCCACTGCAGATAGTGCCCCACATATAGTTCTCTGTATATAGTGCCCCCCATAGATAGGGTCACACACTATTAACTGAAAAAGTAAAACTTTACATACTCACCTGATCCTGATCCTACTCCCACGCTGTCCTCTAGCAGGCCTGGTCTCTTCTGACCAAGTCTGCTGGAGCTGAACGACGCAAGCAGCGCAATTGTGTCACTGATAGGCACTGAATGGCAGTGCAAGGCACAGCCTTTCCCTGCCAATCAGTGCCTTTCAATGATGGCACCGCCGCCCAAAGGCAGCAGGCCACCGCCTGAGGCTAGATGCTCACCTCAGAGTCAGAGTACTGTACATATAGTTGGGCAAAAGGGCAGCCCACTGTGTATTCTATTGTACATCATGACAGATACATGCAGTATATATTTATATATCATGTGCATTATTTATGCTACTGACTTGATAAAACCTTAAAGGGATTTTCGTTAAAAAAAACCCACCACATAGATGATTACTTCTAAAAACAGTGCCACACCTGACCACAGGTTATTTGTGGTTCTGCAGTTAAGTCCCGTTCGCCTTAATGGAGTTGAGCTGCAATAGCAGACACAACACATGGACAGGTTCGGCATGGTTTCTGGAAGATAACAGCCATGTTTTTCCAATTCTGTACAACTCCTTTATTAATGGTGTCCAGTGAGTAGAAATGAATTTATGTTAAAACATTTTTTATTTTATTTTTTAACCTATAAAGGAGATAGACAGATGATAGATAGATAAATAGATAGATAGATAGATACAAAAATAGAATCCAGCAGCACAGGCTTAAATGAAAGGGGGTGCAAGCCTTAGGGAACTAACCACTGGCGCTCTAGACAAAAATCAGTAAATAGGCAGCACTCACAAAGACTTATGTTGAAAAAAAGTGGGTGCTTGAGAAAGGCTCAGGTTGTGAGAGCCGAAACGTCGCAGTTTTGGGGTCAATAAAGCACCCACTTTTTTCACCATAAGCCTTTGTGAGTGAGATAGATAGATAGATAGATAGATAGATAGATAGATAGATAGATAGATAGATAGATAGATAGATAGATAGATAGATAGATAGAATGTTCTACATATAACATATACGGGGAGATTTATCAAAACTGGTGCAAATGAAAAGTGGAAAGGTTGTCTATAGAAAACAGTCAAGTTGCAGCTTTCATTTAAAATAGAACCTCTGAAAAATTAGAGCTGGAATCTGATTGGTTGCTGTGGGCAACTGCTTCACTTTACTTTGCATCAGTTTTGATAAATCTCTCCATTACTTTCGTCTTTTAAAACTGAACTCTGCTATTAAGAAACATGGAACATTAAAAAATATACTGTAGAAATTTAGTGGAGGTTGTGGTGTATTATTGGCAAAAAGAAATTTGCGGTCAGTTTATTTAATTTCCAATGAGAAATATTTCTACGCACAGTGGTGTACTACAGTGAACAATTATTCTAACATTGTGAATTATTGTGAAACTGTAATAGTAATGGTTGTTGCTTTAATGGATTGCACTTATAAAAACAGCTTTGGAGGCCCACTTAAGAACTGAACTTTCCAAAGAGCAGAATGTTTTTATTATAGGAATTGCTTCCATAGGAAGGAACAAATTTAAGATTTACAAGTGGAATATACTTATAGTTAAAATTAAAGTATGGTAAAACACATTTAAACAAGGTATAAAAGAACACTTCAGCAGGCCTGTTAAAACATACTATGATACATTGCAGAATATGTACAGTAAATCCTATATGAGTGGACGGTGTATATACTGTAATTAAGGAGAGCTCTGACCAATAAAATATGTATGCAACAATGTATGAGCATAGCATAAGATACATTTTATTTACATAACAATGTGATATGACATTTCTTCTAAGCAAAGCATTTTTCTAATAGACATTTTTAAAAAATGTTGTTCCGTTTTTGTGCTGCAGCTTCAAAGTATCCACATTATATGGAAGCTGCAAAACAACACTGTAAGCCGAATCCGTCAGTAAGCTGGACAGACGACTCGGCTGTGGGCCTCTAGCACCAAATATATACACTAATACTAATTGAATTGAAGTTTGTCAACTTAGATTTGATCGATGCTAGGGTTAGATTTAGTGAACCTGAGGAAGCCACGTTGTGGCAATACGCCCGGGGCGCTTTATACCTCCATAACCCCTCTGTTTGGACACTTCACTACTCCTTCAGGACTCATTTATTCACATGGTCTGATGAAATATTATTTTTATCTGTGTCCTTATCTTTGTGATTATTACATGAGGGTTATTTGAGGTAGGTTCTTTTCTGGGGGAGTTAGTATTGGGCTGCTTATCAGGGCAGTATCTCCCAGTTGAACCAGTTATAGCAGCCATCTGCTTTTTTAAATGTTTTTATCGTGTTTGTGGAGTATTTTTTGTTAATCAATTTATACGCTTTATTATACAGTCTTTGTGTCTATAGACTTTTTGCCATATACATACCTGTGTGTGTTCTTTGTCTTCATCCATCCGGGCTGTTGATGTGTTGCCATGGCAGCTGGGGCCTAACAAAGGCCCCCAGGCCTGCCATGGCTATATGCCTATTAGGCCGTGCCAGAGACTAAGTATACCAATGCATTAGGGCGCATTCACACGTGGCGGAATTGCTGTGGAATTCCGCTGTGAACAGTCCACAGTGGAATTCTCCAGCGGCCGTTTTTTACATTGGTTTCTATACATTTTTAGGAAATTAGTTCAGACGTTGCAGAAAACTCCACTGCGGACCATAGGCTGCGATGCAGAATTTTCAGTCCGCAGCATGCACTGTCTGTTGCGGAGAAGAAGCGTAATTTCACTGCGTATTTCAGCCTTTGCAATGCAAAAACTGAAATCTGTGGCAAGTCCGCTGTGTTTTCTGCAACGTCTGAATTACCTGTCAAATATGCAATATGCAAATGTGAAAATGTGCAAATATGCAAATGTTGGTGCAGATTCGTTGCGAATCTGCACCAACATTTGCAGCGGAAAAATTCAGCCACGTCTGAACATGCCCTTATATGAACGATTAAATGATCACACAGTGAAGTCCCCTAGTGGGACTAAAAAATGAATCATGTGAAATAAAAATTATTAATAAAGGTACACAGAAAAATAAATAAAACCAAGTGTAAAAAAAAATAATAAATACACATATATGGTATCGCCGCAATTGTAATGACCCAAAAAAATAAATTTAGCACATTATTTAAACCGCAGGGTTTAAAACTCCGCAAAACACAACAGCAAAATTGCTATTTTTTTCCATTCCCCCCCAAAAAAAATTATAATAAAGGTTAACCAATAAGATCCATGTACCCCAAAACGGTAGCAATGAAGTCCTGCAAAAGACAAGCCTTCACGGACGGAAAAATAAAAATGTTATGGCTCTTGGAAAGCGGCGATGCAAAGTAAAATTATTTTTGTTCAAAAGTGTCTTTATTCTGCAATAGTAGTAAAACATATATAAAAAAAACGATACATATTTGGTATTGTCGTAATCGTACCGACCCATAGGGTAAAGGCAGCGTGATATTTACGCCGCATGGTGAACGGCGTAAATATAAAATGCATAGCGTAATGGCTAAATTTCTGTTTTTTTATATTCCCCCCACCTCCCAAAAAAAAAGTTAATAAAAGTTAATAAAAAAATTATATTTACCCCCAAACGGCCATTGAAAAATACAACTCATTTCACAAAAAAAACAGGTCCTCATATAGACATTTCGACGGCAAAATAAAAAAGTTATAGAACTTTGAATGTAACGATAGAACAACTTAAAAAAATGCTTGGTCATTAAGGCCCAAAATTCATGCAGGGGGAAGGGGTTAGGAAATATAAGCTGAGCTCTGAGTGGTTTCTATGGGCAACATGAAAAGTTTTTCTTTCAGGAAGTTTTGATAAATGAAGCCCTATGTTGTTTTCATTGTGGATATGTAATAACAGATGTCCTAAAATAAAAAATATCATGATTATGTCAAATAAGATCACCAGCTTTGTAGACACATTTACATGTGAAAGCTACTGTCATTTGTGACCAGTACCATACTAATGAGAATTTAGGGCAACTGTGGGAAAATCTCAAATTCCCCTAGCTGTAATGTTATTTTCAGAATGATCGATCTACCAGCAAGAGCAATTCCATAAATAATACACTGTAACAAATAATTACTGGTTATGTAAATCTTTAAAGGCTATGTACACCTTTAAACCCACATTAATTTATTTTTTAATAAATCAATGTTTTTTTTTTTGTGATTTAAAACTATTTTTAAATTGACTTTTTGATTTGAACAATTCTTTTTACTTTTTAAGATACCGCCTCCATGCTATTTGAATACATAGAAGCTGTGTCGTTCCATCAAAGCAAATTCCTTCAGGTCAGCTGAACTGACGGGTCAGCTGAGAAAGGGACCTGCATTTCTCTCACACTCAGGATCCAGCTAACAACGATCACATCTAAGTTATGAACTTTAATGTAGTAATCGTTATGAGCTGGAGTTTGTGTGTAAAGAGACATGCAGGACCCGTTAATAGCTGAGCCGTTAGCCCAGCTGAACTGACAGCCGCGGCTTTGACAGAATGATACAGCTTCTATATATTCAAGAAACAGAGATTGTATCTTAAAAAGTAAATTTTGTTTTTTATAAAAGTCAATTTAAAAGTTGTTCTTAATCACTTAAAACATTGATTTGTTAAAAAACATAAAAGTTCAAAGGTGAACATAGCCTTTAATATATTACTTAAAGTACTTTTAAACTAAAGGCACTCTTGAAATTTTTCTAATATCGGATAACATTCTATTAGGTCACTTTAACACGGCAGTATTTAGGTCAGTATTTTGCGTCACTATCTGTAAGCCAAAATCAGGGGTGGAACCTACACAGAAAAGAATTATAATGGAAAGATTTGCACCTCTTACATTATTTTTTTCCAGTCCCGGTTTTGCCTTCAAATAGTGAAGTAAAATGCTTACCCCAACACTGCTGTCTGGATGTTGCTGGTCATTGCAGCATTTTATATACATTTTTATTTTATTTGGATTTGTTTTTTTTGTACCTCATTGTATGTCAATCTTTTAACAGAACATTGACAGAATGACATAATATGTAACTCACATTTATATAAGATATCCATGAAAGCAAGTGCTAAAATTACAGTTTCCATTACAGTTCAATTATCTTTGGTCCTTCCTTAATAAACTTTGTAATGGGTTATTTAAATAGTCCGCTAGCTTTAAGAGCGGGGATTTTTATGCCTGGGCCTAATGCCCAGTAGCATTTAGTAGTGTTCTGCTATCTGTGCAAGGTGTTGGGTTTGAGTTGTTTTTCTTTGTAAGAACTGCAGTCTCACAGAAACTACTGACTGATGTCTTTTCGTATCTTTATACCCCAGCTTTATTGTTCCATATTTGATTTAAAGGCTATGCCCAACTTTGCAACCAACTTTTTCTTTTGCTCCAATGCATCTAAAATGAAAAATAAAACAACTTTGCAAATAGTCTTGGTTAAAAAGTTTGTAATTGTTTTGTGCACACAGCTCCTATGAAGGCCTATGTATCTCCATGGTAATAGACAACAAACACACCATGTGCAGTCCAATCCTGCAATTATACCCTCTTCCATGTGTCTCTTACTTCTTGCTAACCTACAAAATGTCAGTTATAAAGAAGTAGGGGACAGATGAAAGGGACTATGACTGCAAAAGGATTGGTTTGTAGACTATAATCATGGAGGCCCATAGGTCTGTATAGGAGTTGTAGAAATAAAATGGTAAGAAATCTTTAATCAAGACCTGTAATAATACCTTGCTGACATTTGACGTTGGGTTACGTCACAGCCGGCAAGGGGAAGTATGGAGCAGGGTCACGGACTGAGCCTGCTCCATACTCAGCAGGTGTCGACTGTTTGTTACAGCCGACGCTTCACAGCAATGGGCAGGATCGGAGATAACTCCAATCCCACTAACCACTTAGAGGGCACGGTCACTAGCGGCTATGGCATCTAAGCCATTAGAAAGTGGGCCAGAAAGAGGGCTAAAGGCAGGGCCTAATAGGAGCAGGTAAAAACACATTGTACTGCAGTACATAATTATTGTAGTATATTATGCAAGCAATCCAACGATAGCTAGTTCAAGTCCCCTAGGGGGACTAATAAAAAAAAGTAAAAAGCTGTTAAAAAAAAAAATTATATAAACAAAAAAATATCCAAAACGTTTATCCACTTTTCCCCAAAAGCAATGTAGATTTTTTTTTAGAAATAAACATAATTGTTATTGCAGAAAATGTCTGTAAAAGTCCGAGTGTTCACAATCTAACATTATTTAATCCCCATGGTGAATGCCGTAAAAAAAAACAACACTGTTTTTTTGTCAACTTATCTCCTAACAAAAATATTTGAAAAAGTGATTGTCTGTAGTCTGATGCTAAAGAACAAGTGAGGGAATGTAATGCAGAAAATCTTAAAGATAGAGACAAAACATTAAGGCTTCAGGTCTATGTAATATATATAAATAAACGAGGGCTAATCAACTATCATGTGTATTATGTACCATTTGTACTATTATGCACATGTGACTTTAATAAAAAAAAAAGACAGAAAGATGAGAAAAATAGGATAAGGCAATGGTGGAAATTAGAAAGCTGCACTCTTTGAAGGATACGGAAGGTAGCAAAATAGACCCTTGCATTTCACGCAAACATATAGAAACATGCAAAGAGTTAATGCATAACAAAAATAACCTCAAAATCCTACTAGTAATATTACTTTTACCCAAAATGTTACTAATCTATTTAAAGGAATTATTTTTATTTATTTTTACCATCCTATTATCTTCTTCAAAGTATTTTGTTGAGAATTAGTAATTAGTAGTTTAAAGTCTTGCACACTGGGGCAGATTTACTATTCAAACTTTATAATGTTTATTAACTGTTTTTGACACTTTTTGCGTACTTCTAGACCAGGGGATGTAGCTTAGTGGGTAAAGGGGCAGGGCCTTTTCTAGCTTTTCTCGGCGAACATTTAAATGGCATCCCCCAGATCTTGATTGACATTCCCCTAGCTGTTCTACATCACTAGCAGCCTCACAAAAAAATAAATCATACCACCTATTATCTCACTGCAGATGATACAGTGACTACGGTACTGATTAGAGGCAGAATAAACATTTACATTAAGTGACTCACAGGTGACGTCTTCTCAGATTCTCGTTGTTCTTTATCTCTTTTCTTCTCCATCTGGTCCAGACCACTGTGATGACTTCTCCCGGCCTTGGCCCATTTCTGCAGTTTTCTGCTCAGATGTCTTCAGCTTCCCACTTCTCAAACATTTCTGCATCTATAAACGAAAATAAAATTTGCATATTGCCACACACAACGGCCCTAAATATAATAGCGCTATACACTGCACCTCTAATTCTAATAGAACCATACACTGTGTCCCTGAGTATAATAGCACCATAAACTGTGTCCCACCCACACAAAAGTGCCCCCTGTAGATTATGCCCCCATAGAGCCCCCTGTAGACAGAGCCCCACATAGAGACCCCTGTAGACAGTGCTCCACATAGTGCCCCCCCAGTAGACAGTGGCCCACATACATAGTGCCCCTATACAGCCTCCTGTAAATACTCCCCCCATAGAGCCCTAGACAGTGCTCCCCACAGATAGTGCCCCCATAGATAGTGCCCTATATAGATCCCATGTTGAGAGTTCCCCACATACAGCTCCCTGTAGTTAGTGCCCCACATGCAGCCCCCTGTAGATAGTGTCCTACATAGATCCCCCTGTAGATAGTGGCCCCATAGAGCCCCCTGTAAATTGTTAGGAAGGCAAGAAAAAATTGCAGTCTAGTAACGGGCATCGGCGCCAGGCTCAGGAGGATAAAGAACGGAGTCAGGTAGGTATGATCAAGGAGATCTTTAATTCAGAGGATGACGCGTTTCTGAACCGGACTGGTCCCTGACAATACCTACCTGACTCCTTTCCTTATCCTCCTGAGCCTGGCGCCGATGCCCGTTACTAGACTGTAATTTTTTCTTTCCTTCCTACATATCTTGTCCCAGGTACCAGGGGACCGCAGTGGGTGTCAGCCGGCAACCTACAACTTTTCAACCTCACATATAGTCTCGGAGGAGTGCCGCCATTTCCTCACCTTTTTTGCTGCACAACTCACCCTGTAGATAGTAGCCCCTATAGATAGTGCCCCACATATAGCCCCCTGTAGATAGTGCCCCACATAAAGCCCCCCTGTAGATAGTGCCCCACATATAGCCCCCTGTAGACAGTGCCCCATATATAGCCCCCTGTAGATAACGCCCCACATATAGCTCCCCCTATTGATAGTGCCCCACATATAGTGTTTTGCCCCACTCCTGACAATAATTTTGCACGTGGTCAGCCTGAGGTTATGCGGCCGGCGCTGCACTAATGAGCGCAGGCGCTGAAGACAGAACATGGGGGTGTTTTGTATTGCGCCCTCCATGTTCGGTCTTCAGTGCCGCCACTCATTAGTGCAGCGCTAGTCGCATCACCTCATGCTGACCGCGCACACTTGTCAGGACTCAGGAGCAGGGCAATGACTGTATTTCACAGCCGCAGCCCCGCTCTCATACATTCATGTGTTACAATGCTAAGCTGTGCGGCCGCATAGCTTAGTATCGAAATACATGAAATAACGGTATCGAACCGTATGAGGGTGCACGGCATCGAAACAGTATCGAAGTTTCGATGCATTGTGCATCCCTAGTAGATAGTGCTCCACATATAGCCCCCACCGCCTGTAGATAGTGCTTCTCATATAGCCCCCACATATAGTCCCTCTGTTCATAGTCTCACACTTTTAACAGAGAAAAAAAACATTGCGTCATTGAAAGCCGCTGATTAACAGACTGCCTTGCCCTGCATTCAACTACGCAAGCGGTGCGATGATGTCATCGCGCCACTTACATCATTGAAAGGCACTGAATAGCGGGGCATGCCACGCCATTCAACGCTTATGCATGTAATTGTATCTGCGTTTTATAGACGCAGGTAAAATTATAGTGCAGGAGGGGGTGGTGGTGGCTGGTTTTAGTGGTGCCGCTGCCCCCTCAGAGAGGCAGCAGGCTGCTGCCTGAGGCGAGATGGGCAACTCAAACTTTGACAGTTTGAAACTACCTCTCAAACTCCAACAGTATTGGCAAATCTGCCCCATTTTCTTTATTGGAAATGCACAATATCAGAGAAGAAGATAAAGTACTTTGCATTTTGTACTCTTCTTTTTTTTATGAAAGGACTGCACATCAATGCAAGAAATAGAAATGTGAATTATCTTGAATGAAAAGGAATCAGGACTGTTTTCTTATTATAAGACATTACATATATTAATTTGAGGTCACCCAGTGAATTTAATCTTCACTGTTCTCAAGACAAACATTGAGTACAATTTCTCTCCCTGTTTTCTCTCTTCGCAGGATTTATACTGTATTTACAAGGTGAGATCACTTATTTATTTGGATCTTACAGAGAAACCTTAATGGACGACGCTCAAGACTTGAATGAGCAATCCGTAAGTACCATTACGCAACCTCAATCAACAGATGATAAACATATTTCCTTGCTGCTAATTGTTTAATATTCTCTGTAACATATTAGTAAGTCAATCATCAGCAAAAAATATTATTTCCTATTCTTATTCATTCAGAATCCTAATGAATAATTTTTATTTCTGTTGCCGCCATTTGCCATTGACCTGAATATATTAAGCAATTTTCATGACAGTGAGAGGGTGACATGTTGGATCTCTTCACTGTTCTGGAGATCCCACAATGTTATTCGCTATGGTGGAGAAGCATACTGATTTTATTTACCTGCAGTATTTTTAGAGCAGGGTGGCCAAGTGAGGAATATAATGAAGGTCCTCACCACTGGCACTTGGATATCTTTTTATATTGCATTTTGACAGCGGTATAGGAGAACCAGCAAGGGACATGCATTACATCTACCTCAAGTTTTTATTTTAATTTGCACTGTATATATAAAATATGATGATTGTCTGACATATGTACAGAAACTGGCATAGTATATGGAAAAAAAATGCATGCTCTGTGGGGAGTTTTTGTGGGGATATTTCCCATTTACTGTAGTTCAATTAAGGGAATTCCCTGCAGGAAAAAAAACACATTTTGTGGGTTTTTTTTGTATGGTATTGTGATGTGTTTTCTATTGGAGCAATACTAGAAACACCTAGCTATCATTTTTTCTTTGCGTTTATTTTGAAAAAATTAAAATATAATTTAAAAAAAATCACATTTCAGTTTACCATTCTAAACCCCATTTTCTAACACTCAGAGGTAAGGAAATAAAAAAGAGCTAATTCACCAAAAAAATCTCTTATGTTAGGCCTCATCTTCCTTATCCAGACTCCCACATTGGTAAAAATATGTTATTTTGCATTAATTCACTTTTCTACTAATATCTGGGGCTAAGGTCAAGGTCCAATCCTGCATTATTTTCTTCCTTGCTATATAAAGCATTATTGAAATTGCTATTAACTGTTAGATTTTTAGTTTCGCTAATAAACAAGTAATTGGGTCTTCCGGTATCTGTATATGTCAACTGTTATTCAATGTGTTTAAGACCTTCCCCTAATATCGACACAACTTGGGACAGTTCCATAAAAGATGTATCGTTTTGCCCATACTAGTCGTACATTTTAGACAAGAACCTGAACTCATCAAGTTTATTCTTTATAAGTTATAAGGAGTATAATGCGCCAGATTGACAATATTTAGCTGTGAGGTGCCTCGTGAAGACTAAGGAGACACCTCGGTCTATTCCGTCAGTATTTTAACCCATGTCTTCTATTGTCAACTACAATAGCAAATAAAATGCAGGTTTTGCAGTTCCAACACAACGTAATGTGTGACCTTAGCACTACTGGTTGCGTAAAGACTTTTTGTCGGTAGCATGATTGTGACAGTGAGGAGGTGTACTCGCCTGCCAATCTCTTCTGTCAATATCTCTTATAGTCTACTACAATATTTTCATTGTTTGAGACACAGTTCTCTTCAGTATTTGTTCTCTTGGGAAAAAACCGGAGCAATGTCTACATGTAGGGTGTATACTCTATGTCATTTGTATTGCAATTACCCAACACCCCTCATGTAGGTTTTGTCCAATTGTAATATTAGAATAAGCGTTTGATAAATCCCCACTTCTCTCCACCCTCAGACAGTGATGGCTTGACAGGTTGTTGTAGTTTCCTGGTGTAATTTCATCCTTTGAATCTCTTGTACTTGGAGCTGTGTTTTTTTGTTTGTTATGGTGTTAAGAAAGCATTATACAATGGACTAAACAGATGGCACGAAAATATTTGGTTTAGTTTATGAAGGTGTTGTGTACAACTTCCAAAGAGGGATTATTTTCACCTTCATTAAATAATGCAAAAGCTTTTAACCCACTTTACTGGCGGTACAGTGATTACATTTTTAACCCTTACTACCGGGATAATCAGCAGTTCATACCTCATATGGCTTTGAAAGTGTTAAATAAACTAGATGCTTATGATTTATTTGTATTTGAAAGTAAATCTATTGTCTATATCCTTTCTCGGTGAAGTAGATGAGGTAATTAGATCAGTTACTGGAGTAAGAATCAGACTAGATGAGTGGCTCTTCCTGTTTCACTTCCAGGAAAAACAACTGCCATTTAATAAAATGGCTTTGGCCCATTTGGTTATCTCGGCCTCTAAAATGGCGATATTAATTATCTCCGTCAAGGAGAATGACAGTAGAAATATTGGAAACAATTATGCGGATGAATTTTGCCATGGAGGGAAATAGGTAGAGGCAGGAGTGCTAAATCTTATGTAAAACTAGATGGAATCGGTTTTTAAAGAAATTTTATGAAATAGGATTCCATGATATTTTCGATTAGAGAATTTTGGATAGTCGATTTAAGGAAATGTAAAACATGAGAGACGATTGGGTGGCAGGTAAAGGGGAGGTGGGACAAAAAAGGGGGGAAAATGAAATGTGTTTTAATGTCTTGATGGTGACTTGTCACTTTGTTTTGAATAAAGAAAATTTAAACAAGAAAGTAAATTTATGAAAGTGAGTTTTACAATTTTATCTAAGCTTTCAAAAACTTTCGCCCGGGGTTTAGAAAGAGAACTAAAGGGCCTTTCACACTGGCCAATTATCGGGCAAATGAGCGTTCTAAGAATTCTTGTTCCAGATAATTGCCCTGTGTAAACAGGGCAACAATCAGCCGATAAACGAGCAAACTAGTAAAAGATTATCTTTCTTGACAGCACATCTCCCTGTGTAAAGAGGAAGACGTGCTGCCAACATGATGCAAACATATAGGGACGAGCGATCGGAGTAATGATCGCTAGTCCACATACTAGCACCTTGTGAACAGGGCAAATGAGCGTCAATTAATAAGCTGTCTCGTTGATCGGTGTTCGTTGTAAAAGTACCTTAAGATGAAGTCCCATTTCCCTTTTTTTACAGGCAGAAAAAATCTGCCTCAGAATTCCTTCAGGAAATTTAAAGCTGATTTTGACCTGCCTGCGCTTTTTTCCCATGGCCATTAAATCTAATGCAAGGACCGCATGCAAAAAATGCTGCTTAGAAACGAGCGCCACAGCTTTTTTTCTGCCTCCTATTTATTTCAATGGGAGCTCAGAGGCAGAAACAGCGGCAAGAAAGGACATTCCGCTTTTTTTTTCCCATGAGCGGCCAAAAGCTGTTCTGGAAAAAAAACGCCTCTGCTTATCATTGAAATCAATGAAGGCGATTTTAGCAATTTTTTAGCACAGATTCCAATGCGGTTTCCGTGTCAAAATCAGCGCCCAAAAACTCTGTGTGAATAGGGCCTTAGAATATCTATCACCAGCTAGATCATTTAAAGCTGTTTTCCCACCAATAACATTTATGGGATCTGACCACTGGGACAACCAAAAATCGCGGGAAAAGAATTTCTACACCGTGTTCCAAATTATTATGCACATTGGATTTAAGTGTCATAAACATTTAATTATTAGTTTTTCAATTAAACTCATGGATGGTATTGTGTCTTAGGGCTCTTTGGATCATTGTAATCAATCTCAGACACCTGTGATAATTAGTTTCCCAGGTGTGCCCAATCAAAGGAAAACTACTTAAGAAGGACGTTCCACATTATTAAGCAGGCCACAGGTTTCAAGCAATATGGGAAAGAAAAAGGATCTCTCTGCTGCCGAAAAGCGTAAATAGTGCAATACCTTGGACAAGGTATGAAAACATTGGATATTTCAAGAAAACTTAGGCGTGATCATGGTACTGTGAAAAGATTTTTGGCTGATTCAGAGCACAGACGGGTTCGTTCAGATAAAGGCATTAATGAGGAAGGTTTCTGCCAGACAAATTAATAGGATTAGGAGAGCAGCTGCTAAAATGCCATTGCAAAGCAGCAAACAGGTATTTGAAGCCGCTGGTGCCTCTGGAGTCCCATGAACCTCAAGGTGTAGGATCCTCCAGAGGTGTGCAAGTGTGAATAAAGCTATTATTCGGCCACGCCTAAACAATGCTCACAAGCAGAAAAGGTTGCAGTGGGCTCAGAAATACATGAAGACTAATTTTCAAACCGTGTTGTTTACTGATGAGTGCCATGCAACCCTGGATGGTCCAGATGGATGGAGTAGTGGATGGTTGGTGAACGGCCACCATGTCCCAACAAGGCTGCGACGTCAGCAAGGAGGTGGCAAGGTAATGTTTTGGGCTGAAATCATGGGGAGAGAGCTGGTAGGCCCCTTTAGGGTCCCTGACGGTGTGAAAATCACCTCTGCAAAGTACGTAGAGTTTATGACTGACCACTTTCTTCCGTGGTACAAAAATAAGAACCGTGCCTTCCGTAGCAAAATTATCTTCATGCATGACAATGCACCATCTCATGCTGCAAAGAATACCTCTGTGTCATTGGCTGCTATGGGCATAAAAGGAGAGAAACTCATGGTGTAGCCCCCATGTTCCCCTGACCTCAACCCTATTGAGAACCTTTGGAGCATCCTCAAGAAAAATATCTATGAGGGTGGGAGGCAGTTCACATCAAAACAGAAGCTCTGGGAGGTTATTCTGACATCCTGCAAAGATATTCAAGCAGAAACTGGCCAAATACTCACAAATTCAATGGATGCAAGAATTGTGAAGGTGATATCAAAGAAGGGGTCCTATGTTAACATGTAACTTGGCCTGTTAAGTTTTTTTTGATTGAAAGAGCTTTTGATTTCTGTAAATATGACCTCCTGATGCTGCAAATTCAACAAATTACCATTTTAGTTCTCTTTACAACCTTTAAAATGTTTTGATCTCTGTTGTGCATAATAATTTGAAACAGTGCATTTTGAGTTTTTTATTTCTAAAAAAAAAATCTGTTATCGTTAGGAGATTTGTTCAATAAAATTAGCATTATACTCCAACGGTTGATGGCTTGAAGATTATACTGACTGTCATTTGCATCGACTATTTAGGAAAATCAGCGAAAAATAACATTTGCATAATAATTTGTATGCTCTTTGTTTAAGAAGAGGACCGCAGAGTTGGCGGCACATGTATTATAGTCTATGAGATGTATAGATTGAGCTTAGGGATCACCATCCTTCAATTTCCTTCCTGTTCTGAGCTCAGCAAACAGCAACACAAGACCTCTGTTCTAGCAATTGGTGGGGTTCTCGTAACCCCTTTAATTCTAGGACCTTTTTCACATCTGCGCCCCATAACTCTTCCCTCCCACGATGCTGAAATAAGGAGCTAAATGTTTCCATAAACCTTAGGCTAATGAAATTGCTGAAAGGTATCAGACACTTTACTAGCATTTTGATACAAGAGGATGATTATTTCCTTTAACTATTTAACAGTTGTGCTGTCACGTCTTCATGCTCATAGTGGTTGTTCATTGCAATAAAAATAATTTTAAATGGTCCGACAGTCAGATCAGCTGTGCAAATATTTTTTACACTGGGAAAGTGGTAGGAATTAAAGCACATTTATACACATGAGGACTTGCCAGTGAGGCTAAGTTCACACTACCGTTATTATCAGTTTACCTCTTTTCCGTCAGAGGGAGAGAGGATCGATGCATTAAACGAAAAGCAACGGTTCCGTTAGAATTACCATTGATTTCAATGGTAATTATTTTGTATCAGTTGCTTTCCGTTTGTCTCCGTTCGCTAGAATTCCGTTTTTTTGAATGTAAACAAAAGTGCAGTCTGCAGAACTTTTGTTTCTGTTAAAAAAAAACGGAAACCTAGCGAAAGGAGACAAACGGAAAGCAACTGATACAAAATATTTACCATTGAAATAAATAATTCTAATGGAACCGTTGCTTTCCATTTAATGTATCGATTTTCCCTTCCTCTTACGGAAGAGAGGTAAAGTGATAGTAACGCCATTGTGAAAGAAGCCTGACACTGTATGTTTTGAACTATTCTATAAGAAAATAATATATTCAAAAGAGTATTGTAGTTTCAGCAAATAAAACATATTCTTTATAAAAATGAAAAGATATTTAATATTCCAATATTCTTTTTGTATCAATTCCTTGTGGTTTTCAAGATCTTTGCTTGCAGTCATTCAGTGGGACCTTTATTGTTTACTTCCGGTGGATAAAAATCTGTCCTGGTCTTGTGATGACAACACAGGTGCAGGACTGATTACAGTTAGGCCTGATTCAGACGAACGTAAATCCCGTCCATGTGACAGACGTTTCTTTAACGGCCGTCACACAGATGCATGTATTTCAATGGGGCTGTTCACACAGCCGCTGTTTTAACAGACCATGTGAAAGGCCCGTGAAAAAACAAGAAATGTCCCATTTTCGTCCGTTTTCACGGATCCCTCAATAGACTCAAGTCTTTAAGGGATCTGGAAAAACGGGTCAGGCACGGGTGAGACTCGGACGTGAAAAACTTCTGTTTTTCACTTCCAAGTTTGTACGCATTCGTCTGAATCAGACCTTCCAGTATGTGTATCAGAGCATTGTATTGCAACGAGCCATACAGCGGTGTGATCGTCACATGACCAGGACAGATTTGAATCCCCTGGAAGCAAATAATGAAAGATCCTACTGAATGACAAGCAATTAGAGATTTTGAAAACCATGAGGAATTGTTCCAAAAAGTATCTTGGAGAATTGTATAACTTTTCATTAAAATAAACAAAACATTTAAGCACTAAATGTTTGATTTATAGGGCCTGTTCACATCAGCGTTGCCTTCTATTTTTGACGGAATCAATAGCGTAGTCGACTGTGCTATTGATTCTGTCAAAATGACGGAACCCAGAAACAACGGTGAGAAACAGAAACCATTAGCTAGGTTTCCGTCATCATTGAGTTCAATGGTGAGGGAAACGGAAGCTAAGGTTTCAGTTTGCCTTTCCATTGAGGGGTTAACCTGACGGAATCCTCAGCGGACAGGAACGGTGATGTGAACACAGCCTTACATGTATGTTTTTTCACATTGACCTTTTAGACCTTGAACAATGTAAGAGCTTAGTATAAAATTATTATGTATATGACCATTCATGGGGAAATCCAAGATATCATTTCAATAACCCAAAGACCAGATCTAATTTTACCAAACATATTAATGTAATGAAAGAATATTATTTACTTGGTAAAAATTAGGGCAATAGAAAGATAATTGTATACAGTATAAGGTCAACAACTGGGGTGTTCTTTCTAGATGTCTCCACTAAGACTAATAAAGGCATATGGGAAGTCTATAGGAGACCTTCATCTATGACTTCCCTATGTACAGGGGGTTTCCTAATGGGATAAGCTCTTTTAGTTTGAAATCAGTGGGTTAAAGGGGTTGTCTAATAGAAGACATGATATGATATGCCTTAAGTGTCTGGTAGGTGGAGGCCCAACCAATGCAACCGCCACCAATTGCTATAATGATGTGGCACTTTGTCTCCTGTGCGCTCCACTCTGCTTTTTCCTGAGGCCACATGCTTGGTCCTTGAATATAATGGGCCGACCATGTGACCTCCAGGAAAAACAAAAAATGTATATTGATTATTTCAAAAAAGAATAAGCATTTTGTAGTTTAAAATGTCCTGCACATTATTATTCATTCCCTTACTTCTGGTTTATTATATTAACAATGATAAATCCCCCTTGTCTTTGTTAGAGTATAGCTCAGGTATATTACATGTCATTTCTAGACGGTTGTGTATAGTAAGGAATAGCTGGGAATCAGACCTCCATGTCTAGACTGCGACAGATTTGGCTTCCAGCCCAGAAAATCTAGACTTTAGTTATGAGAGCAAACGTGTAATTAGAAAAGACTATTTATCAACATACGTTTACTCAAAAGCATTGTCAGCTGTGTCTATATTTCCATATCCAATTTGATTATGCCTTATATTTAATTAGCCCCTAAGGTTTTCCTTTTATTGTTTAATTATTTATTTCCCAAGGTCTGTTTCCTTCCTTTACTGCAGTCTCCCAAGTTCCTCAGATGTTCTTGCTGGAACGGGAATGTGTCCCCTATTCAGCTTTCAACTTTCAGCATGCCAGATGTTGGAAGCAAATTTTACAATACAGTGCAGAATAAGCCACACATCTGAATGGAGTCGATAAGTGGAGGTTTCATATTCATTTAATGCAATAATAAGTCGCTGTTATAAAATGTTTTGGTTCATTTGGGAAAAGGGTTAAGTGTAGGCTCCAAATGATGCTTAACACTTCTGCACCCTGCAACAAATTATTGGAACATAATTAGTACTTTTTATATATCCCAGATGGATTGCCGAGAACTGACATGAGCATTGGACGTTCCATATAACTGGTCACTGTTTTCACTTCGTGTTTAATGCGGCACTACACCACTTTATGAGGCACACGTGTATGTCTCAATGCTTCCTGGGGTTCGGCCTCTATGCTGCAGATGAACAATATTAATGTGTAATAACTTGTACTTCCTGATTAGTTTCTAAAAAAAAATAAAGCGCACAGTAGGTCTAATGTTGGATCTACACATTAAATTGGATATCTGATCTCCGAGAAGTCTGCCATGTTCTGCATTTAGGATATTTAACACAATGCACCATAACAAAAAGCTGATAACAATGTACTGAAAGGGTGTCTGTATTTTGCTGTCTTGCAGTGGTATGGGGGGAAGCAAGCAGACACATTTAATGGACATGACATAAATCTATGCTATTCATTAGCCACTGCTGATGTCTAGTATAAGGTTCCAGCAGAGGCTTGGGAGTAGGTATCAGACAATTGTGCAATGATTTTGGTCTACTGCTTCCCCCAATTTCCAGCCTTAATGTCATGTGTCGTAAAATTCCCCAGTGCCAACTACTCTAATATCAATACCAGCCGCAGTTCCCTTTTAACAGGAAATAAGAATGAGATATAAAATCTGGCTTTTTAACTATTCACCACATATCAGGGACAGGTTTGGCTATTTCCTAGGTACATCTTCTTAGTAGATGAGCTCAGGATACATTTCCCTATCAGTTTTACTACCACTTACCACCATCACTATCTTACCTGTTCCCATCCCAAACTAGATATGGTAGTAAGCTAGATATAGGTTATAAATATCCTTGAATTACATCAATATTCATTATGCTTTTGTGTTAGTGATAGCTAGATTCAAATACAAATATCAATATTGTAGCTTTAAGAGTTATATCTGTAATTATTTTCTCATTATTCTAAACACAAATATTTGGTCACATGGAAAATGGGCCAAAGAACTGAAACCGTTGTCCTCTATGTATTGATTCTTTGTTATAATCATCCCTCATATACACATTCCGCTTTATAAATACTGCTTTCTATATGCCCTAATACTTAGTGCCTCTGAGTCACACTATTAACCAAAGCGGAGAAATGATTCAAGGAATGACTCTCCCTTAGGAGGACTCTCCGTTCATAATTTAATGCTTTGTGATAGTAAATAAAACCTGTTATTGAACTCCCCCTGGAATAACAGCTGATCATGGGTGATCAGAGCAGCCGCTCAGCCGATCATTCAGGTTTCTGTTATGTGGGAAGGGTTATCCAAGCCATAAAACCTCTTTCAATGCGCAAGTCTGCCGCTTATTGAGCATAATCAACCCAGCTATATTCAATTTATAATGGTGGTGCCATTATGTAGATAAAGGGTCCTCATCATGTTAATGACATATAAATAAGAAAAGGTATAAAAGTAGTGGGTACTATTTAATAAGCATCACAAAAACATTCTACAGTAGATATGTGTCTACAATAATATTGCTTTAGTTCTGTTTTAATAAAATCCATTCCATTCTTCCTATGTTCAATTTCGATTGCACTAGACTGCACATATGCTTCCCACTACATTAACTTATGTGAGACGGGGGCGGACATACCATGTGTGTGACCTGTGCAGCTGCACAGGTGCCCAGTCGGTGAGTGGGCACACTATTTTTTTTACATTCAGGTTTTTTCTATTAGATTTTATGTTAGTAACTGAGCTAATGCAATTCATAGCTCAGAATTACTGGTTGAAGGTTAGAGAGACATAAGGGAATGTGCAATGGAAGCTTATTGGAGAGCAAGGGGGCATATACTGTTCTTGAACAGGGGCCCTGTGCTGTCTGTATCCACCCTTGAAAGGAGTATGGGTCAATAAGGGATCTTTACTTGGAGTGCTGCCTGGATCTCTCCAAATCCCTGCATGCTGTAACTTCATTCCTCAGTAATGTCATCACTGAACTTCATTGCCATGCATGCTGCTGGGTATTTCATTGGGGAGCTATCAATACCTGTCTATATTATTATTCAATGTTTGTTCTGAAAGCTTAAATGAATAATTTATCACCTTGGTAAAAATTTTAGGCTAGAATTCACAAAATAAAAAAAACACCACCAAAAATGCATTGTATAAAATGCTATTCAAACTACTTGAAATGCACAGCACTTTTACAAGCATTTTTAAAACGCTGAAAAAAAGTGTGTGTAAAGGAGGTCTAAAGAAGTGGCAAGTGAAGGAGAGAGGAGTTGCAAGTGAATATTGTATGTTATAATACTTCCCCAATGTCACCCATCTATATTTGTGTCATTCTAAATAAAAATGATATTTAAGCTCATACTAATTGTATTTGATCCCTTGGCCTTACAGTTACGGCGCAATGATGGCGAAGGGTCAGCTGTATACTACAACTAGGTCTAATCCCCTCCGTTTAACCCATTAGATGCCATCAATAGCGACTGTGGTATCTAAGAGGTTAGAACCCCATCAGGACCCCTGCAAAAAACCAATCCCGCAAAAAACAAACCCTCACACAGCTTCGCCAACCCAAAAATAAGAATGTAATGGCTCTCATAATATGGCGGCAGAAAAAAAAAGATAATTTAAAAAAGAGTGCAAAAGTTGTAAAACATAAAAAAAACTATATACAGAATAAATATTAACATGCCATTTATGGCACATGGTAAAAAAATTAAATAATAAAAAAAAACATTACAGAATTGCTATTTTATTGCTACCTCGCCTTCCAAAAAATGTATTAAAAAGTGAGCAAAAAGTTGCATGTACCACAAAATGGCAATAATAAAAACTATAGCTTGACCTACAAAAAAACACAAGCCCTCACACAGCTTCATTGATGAAAAAATAAAAAGTTATGGTCCTCAGAATAAGGCGAATCAAAAACTTGTTTTCATTGTGTCAAAGTAGTGAAACAAAAACGATATAAATTTGGTAGCAATGTAATCATACTGACCTGCTGAAAAACTACAATGTACTGTATGCCTATAAGAAAAATGTTCAGCAAGACAGATTTCTAAATTTTTCCCTTAGGCATACATTGTAAAGTTTTCCGCAGTGTATGTTTACGCTGCAGAAATACAAAGCAAGTAGGCCACGTGAGACTGCAGCCTAAAGGGAATCTGTCAGCACATTTGACCCCTATAAAATCTTATTACCGCTAAATAGGTGCTGGGGAAACAAGTACAAGCATCCCCATGTTTGCTATCATAAAGCAAGTATACCGGAGGAGATAATCTTCTATTCACTAAAGTGCCATATGCTACTGAATCATTAAGTGTCCACTGGGCATTCTTTAGCTGTGCAGTCTCCTGAGTTATCAGCAGGAACATCTCCCCTCTGCTCTTGATTGATGTCTCCTGGAGAGGTTGTAGGATGAAGCAAGAGACGTCAATCAAGAAGTGAAGGGGATTGGGAGGGGTTTCCACTAATAGGCAGGACATTTCTTAGACAAAACAACGCCCAGCGGACACTTATGGGAAAGATGCTGACAGATTCCCTTTAAAGGAAATGTGTCATTAGAAAATAGCCTATTGTTTAAATCAAGTTTTTATGTTAAAGAGGCACTGTCACCAGATTTTGCAACCCCTATCTGCTATTGCAGCAGATCGGCGCTGCAATGTAGATTACAGTAACGTTTTTATTTTTAAAAAACGAGCATTTTTGGCCAAGTTATGACCATTTTTGTATTTATGCAAATGAGGCTTGCAAAAGTACAACTGGGCGTGTTGAAAAGTAAAAGTACAACTGGGCATGTATTATGTGCGTACATCGGGCGTTTTTACTTCTTTTACTAGCTGGGCGTTCTGACGAGAAGTATCATCCAATTCTCTTCAGAACGCCCAGCTTCTGGCAGTGCAGACACAGCCGTGTTCTCGAGAGATCACGCTGTGTCGTCACTCACAGGTCCTGCATCATGTCGGCCACATCGGCACCAGAGGCTACAGTTGATTCTGCAGCAGCATCAGCGTTTGCAGGTAAGTAGCTACATCGACTTACCTGCAAACGGCGATGCTGCTGCAGAATCAACTGTAGCCTCTGGTCGCTCGTCCGACACGATGCAGGACCTGTGAGTAACGTCACAGCGTGATCTCTCGAGAACACGGCTGTGTCTGCACTGCCAGAAGCTGGGCGTTCTGAAGAGAAGTGGATGATACTTCTCGTCAGAACGCCCAGCTAGTAAAAGTAGTAAAAACGCCCCGATGTACGCACATAATACACGCCCACTTGGACTTTTACTTTAAACACACCCACTTGGACTTTTGCGAGGCTCATTTGCATAAATACAAAAATGGTCATAACTTGGCCAAAAATGCTCGTTTTTTAAAAATAAAAACGTTACTGTAATCTACATTGCAGCGCCTATCTGCTGCAATAGCAGATAGGGGTTGCAAAATCTGGTGACAGAGCCTCTTTAAAGAGGCTCTGTCACCACATTAGAAGTGGCCTATCTCCTACATAAGGAGATCGGCGCTATAATGTAGGTGACAGTAATGCTTTTTATTTAGAAAAATGATCTATTTTTACCACGTTAGGAGCGATTTTAGCTTTATGCTAATTAGTTTCTTAAGACCAAGTGGGCGTTGTACAGAGGAGTGTATGACGCTGACCAATCAGCGTCATGCACTTCTCTCCATTCATTTAGTCAGCGCATAGTGACACTGCGTTGTTCACTATGTGCTGTCTTATACTGACACAGATACTGACGTCTGCTACTGGCCAATCACGGATGAGCATCAACGTCACAGTGGGAATCTCCCTGTGATTGAAGTTAGCCAGGAGCTTGCTCATTGGCTCACATGGTGGGCACTGCCTGTGCCTGCTATTGTGTGTATTCAATCACGGCACCGAGCGGGCTATTTAAAGCCTTCATTTTAGGACAGAAGCGCATCCCAGCACGAAACAGTCTGTTACTCTTGTTGCCTGTTTGTCCTCCCTTCAAAACCTTTTGTTTTATGCCGAAATAGAGGATTTCTTCTTATCATCTGAACGAGTGGCACATTTATTCAATCCCTATCATCGCTGTTTAGTAAAATGAACCGATGTGATAAATTTGGAGCATCTTCTGCCTGCCTAGTCTAGTTTTAAGCTGTCTAAGTTTAAGACAGTAATACTAAATTTAGCTGTTTTTCATTTTAGTGATGAAGTCACCATTGTCCCCCAAATAGACTATAGTGTTTTGTCACATGTATAAGAACATAAATGCATTAAAGAGTTTAATTTCACTGGAACACTTTGTCAAATATGAAAACATCTAAGCTTGAAATTCGAAATCTTATGTATAAATGAAAACATATAGTCTGACAGATTTTAGGATGTATGCAGTCAAATCTGCACTTTTGACCTCTCCTAATGCTTTTGCTTAGCAGAGTGAAATGTTTTTTGCCAAGTATTTTAATAGTGCATTAGCTTGCTCTATTTCGTCTATAAAATAATCTATTAATTTCATTTAAAATCTTGGTTTATCCAGGGAGTTGTATTTAGATTACGCTAGAAAATCAGTGCTGTAGGTACAGTATATTTTATAACACATGGGAATTGACCATATGATCATTTTAAAAAGTAAAAATAATAGATTAAAAAGATTAAAGATTAAATATATAAAATTTATATTTTGTAGTAAATGTTAAAGGGGTTATCCAGGGACCAAAAATTGCAAAAATTGCATTGCATTTATATTTTTATGTAAAAACAATTCACTTACCAATGTACTTAATATTCGGTACTAAATCGTGCAGTTCAAACCCGGTGAACTGTTCCCGGAAGTCCTGCAGCTTTTCTAATATCGATGATAATGATAATATTGATAGTTGTAGATGATTCTATAATCAGAAAAACGGATAGAATAATTTGTCGCCAAGACCGCCTCAACCGAATGGTTTGCTGTTTCCCTGGTGCCAGGGCTCGGCATGTGGTGGAACGGGTGGACAAATTGCTGGGAGGGGCTGGTGATGATCCAGCTGTTGTGGTCCATGTAGGTACCAACGACAGAATAAATGGTAGGCGGAGGAGCCTTGAGAATAATTTAAAAGAACTAGGCTACAAGCTGAAGGGAAGGACCTCCAAGGTAGTATTCTCAGGAATACTGCCTGTGCCATATGCATCACAGAAAAGACAGTGGGAGTTCAGGGAGTTAAATGCATGGCTTAAGTCTTGGTGTAGAGGAGAAGGCTTTGGGTTCCTAGATCACTGGGCAGACTTTTCATTGGGGTACAAACTGTATTCTGCAGATGATTTGCACCTAAATGGAAGGGGGTCCGCTGTGCTGGGGGAGAGAATTCTAGCAGGGGTGGTGGAGCATTTAAACTAGGGCTGAGGAGGGAGGTAGTCAGGTTAGAGAGGGGTCAGACTTTATTGGTGGGGGTTGAAACAAACTGTCGGGAGAGGACTAGACAACAGGATAAGGAGATCCTTTTGTTACAAAACAGCAGTGTAAATACAAAATGCCCAAATAATGTCAAATAATCACATTTCTGATAATAAAAGTGAAAAACTGAAAGGAAAGTTAAAGTGTATGTTCACAAATACCAGAAGTCTAGCAAGCAAAATGGGGGAGCTGGAGGCCTTGATACTGGAAGAAAATATAGATATAGTTGGTGTTGCTGAAAAATGGCTAGGCTCTCCGCACGACTGGGCTGTAAATCTACAGGGTTTTACACTTTTTCGAAAAGACAGGACAAATGGGAAAGGTGGTGGTGTATGTCTGTATGTGAGAAGGGATATGAAGGCGAGTGTGAAAGAGATAATAGTGAGTGAAGACTGTGAGGAGGTTGAACCCTTGTGGGTGGAACTAGAAAGGGAGGTAATCACTGAAAAAATTACTTTTGGTGTAATCTATAGACCCCCCAATATAATTGAGGAGATGGAAGGCCGGCTATATAAACAGATGGAGCGGGATGCACAGGCGGGTACTGTAGTAATAATTGGAGATTTTAATTACCGTAGCGGGGAGGCAGCTGACCAGGTCACAGTCTATACGAAAGTCAATGGCAGACAGTAACGCTTGGGTACCTGAAATAGTCCGGACGGTGGCTGTGGCTTCAGCACGGATGGAGGCTGGTGCGGCAGGTTGCGCCAGACGTGGCGGGCAGTATCCGATGAAGCAGAAGACACTGGACATGGCAGAAGACACTGGACGTGGCAGAAGAGACTGGACGTGGCAGAAGATACTGGACGTGACAGAAGACACTGGACGTGGCAAACGACACTGGACGTGGGAGAAGACCCTGGACGTGGCAGAAGACACTGGACGTGGCAAACGACACTGGACGTGGCAAACGATACTGGACGTGGCAGACGACACTGGACGTGGCAGAAGACACTACTCCAACGCAGGTAGGCACAGGAACTAGAACAATACGGAATACAGGAACGGGTAACAGGGCACAGGTAACAGCTGGAACGGGAAACACTAAGGGACCATTTGCGAGACAGACTGGGATAGACTAACAACGCTCAGGCAAGGATCAGAAGGCCTGGGCCTTCTTATAGACCAGGAAATCAGGGCAGTTGATGATGATGACGAATAATTAATGCGCGCGCTTGCCATTCAAGGCCGTGCACGAGCGAGCGCGTGCACCCCACGGGACACAGCAGGACGGAGCGGAAGTGAGCGCTGGCGTTTCCTGGGAAGGAGACAGGGACCAGCGCTCACGGATCCATGGCTGCGGGCGTCGGGGGGTGAGTAAACGGCCATGGACGTTACAGGGGAAAATGTTTGAGGGGCTATTGAGGGACTATATACAGGTTTATGTGACAAAAAATAGTATTATAAGTGACAGCCAGCACGGTTTTACTAAGGACAGAAGTTGTCAAACTAATCTGATCTGTTTTTATGAAGAGGTGAGCAGAAGCCTAGACAGAGGGGCCGCTGTGGATATAGTGTTTTTGGACTTTGCAAAGGCATTTGACACTGTCCCTCATAGACGTCTAATGGGTAAATTAAGGACTATAGGTTTAGAAAATATAGTTTGTAATTGAATTGAGAATTGAGAATTGGCTCAAGGACCGTATCCAGAGAGTTGTGGTCAATGATTCTTACTCTGAATGGTCCCCGGTTATAAGTGGTGTACCCCAGGGTTCAGTGCTGGGACCACTATTATTCAACTAATTTATTAATGATATAGAGGATGGGACTAATAGAACTATTTCTATTTTTGCAGATAACACCAAGCTATGTAATATAGTTCAGTCTATGGAAGGTGTTCGTGAATTGCAAGCGGATTTAAACAAACTAAGTGTTTGGGCATCCAGTTGGCAAATTAAGTTTAATGTAGATAAATGTAAAGTTATGCATCTGGGTACCAACAACCTGCATGCATCATATGTCCCAGGGGGAGCTACACTGGGGGATTCACTTGTTGAGAAGGATCTTGGTGTACTTGTAAATCATAAACTAAATAACAGCATCCAGTGTCAATCAGCTGCTTCAAAGGCCAGCAGGATATTTTTATGTATTAAAAGAGGCATGGACTCGCGTGACAGGGATGTAATATTACCACTTTACAAAGCATTAGTGAGGCCTCATCTAGAATATGCAGTTCAGTTCTGGGCTCCAGTTCATAGAAAGGATGCCCTGGAGTTGGAAAAAATACAAAGAAGAGCAACGAAGCTAATAAGGGGCATGGAGAATCTAAGTTATGAGGAAAGATTAAAAGAATTAAACCTATTTAGCCTTGAAAAAAGACGACTAAGGGGGGACATGATTAATTTATATAAATATATTAATGGCACATACAAAAAATATGGTGAAATCCTGTTCCATGTAAAACCCCCTCAAAAAACAAGGGGGCACTCCATCCGTTTGGAGAAAAAAAAGGTTCAACCTGCAGAGGTGACAAGCCTTCTTTACTGTGAGAACTGTGAATCTATGTAATAGTCTACCGCAGGAGCTGGTCACAGCAGGGACAGTAGATGGCTTTAAAAAAGGGTTAGATAATTTCCTAGAACAAAAACTTATTAGCTCCTATGTATAGAAATTTTTCCCTTCCATTTTCCCGTCCCTTGGTTGAACTTGATGGACATGTGTCTTTTTTCAGCTGTACTAAATATGTAACTATGATGACGCACCGACCCGGCCCCACGTGACTGAGGGCTCACTTCCTGTGCTGTTCATGTCGGCGTGTCAATGGCATGACCGCAAGGGGCTGTCACATTGCTTATTTCTGGAGTCCCCGAGAGGAGCATCAGCTAGTGCTTTGCTTGGGACTCCAGCACTGCTCCGGACATTTGGTCAGTGACTTCAGGGGTTTCCTTTTGCTGGAGTTACCGAGCAGAGCATCAGCTGATGCTCTGCCCAGGGACTCCAGCACTACTCCCGACGTCACTGTCCATATTTGGTCAGTTGAAGAAAGGAAGGTGATCACAGCTCTGGAGAGAAAATTTGATGTAATATGATGGGTGCAAGCCTTTACAGGAACCTGATCCAAGGTTCCACAAATGGGGAAAATTGTTGTTTCCATATATGGTCAGTGACATCAGGGGTTTCCTATCACTAAAGTTACTGATTATCAGCTGATGATCATGTTCTAATCACTTTGGTATTTACATTCATGTTCTTGTCTGCTCCGGTCCCAATGCTGGGATCACTAGTGCGCATGTCCAGATGTTTCTCCCACCAGTCCTGCCATTCCGCCACATAGAGATGGGTGAGGAGTGACCGCCCCTTCTCTTCAGCTGGGTACCCAGGAGGATGAAACTTCCCTCCTCGCACATCGGTTGGCGTGATGGCGGGTGCCATTCCCAACATGGTGGGACGATCTGGGCATGCGCCATAAGGCTGATCGCGATCACGTGACTGGATGGTATGAGTTAGTGAAGGGATCTCACACAGTACGGCTGATGTCAGACTGAAGGCTTAATCATGTGACCATGCACAGGTTTAGCAATTACTGACTCTCAGCTACAGCTAATTTCTGTAGTTGAACGATGCGTTCATATCATATGCAACTTTGTACACAATATCTTTGGTCATGGTTTCCCATATTAGCTGTCTACCTTTCCCTTGTTAATCACATTCTGAACATATCCTCCTTGGTAAGCCACCACCTTACTTTGTTTTCATTTTCAAGCAATCAGCTTTCCAAACTTTCATTCTATCCTGTTGCACCTACCCGCTAAAAACTTTATTAGTGTTTTTTTACACTAAATCAGACCAAATACTGCTTACTGTGTTTTACTATTTTTCTATTTGGTCTCTGACTTAGCATTCCTTCATGCTTGTACTATTGCCTATTCAGTTGGCTGTGCACAATATTTATTCACTCATGATTCTCCTTACCTAGGCATACGCAGACACCCATATGTGTGTTGGTGGATACAATTATATATAGTACATTTTAGGTGGCTACCTGTAGTTATTTCCCCTTTTTTGGGTTACCATTGATATTGTTGCATCATCTTTATTTTACATTATTCTGAAATGTTACACATGCATTAGTATCATACATCCATAGAGCTGTTGTTTCATTGATGCTGTATAATCAGATGTATACTGGCTTGGAGTTTTTTCCATATCCTTATCTAATACTGAATTTAACCAATATAATAAAATGTATATTTTAATCGCATAAAATCTTGTTTTTGCACATTTGTGGGCTACATGACTTCTATTTTGTCGATCAGTTTAATATATATATATATATATATATATATATATATATATATATATATATATATATATATATACCTATATATATATAACGAAGAAAAACAGCAGCACTCACTTTAGGAAGGAATTGTATGTATATCTGGGTGCCCAGCAAGTAGTCCCGATCCTTGGACTAAGTACAGATATAGATAAAGAAAATCTTGCAGCACTCCAATAAGCAAAATCGTGAAGTTTATTCAATCCACATCAAACACCTTTGTTTGATGTGGATTGAATAAACTTCACGATTTTGCTTATTGGAGTGCTGCAAGATTTTCTTTATCTATATATATATATATATATGAAGTTTCAAATATTCTGGGACCATTTTCTAAGTTTTATCAGCTGATGCTCTGCCCGGGGACTCCAGCACTGCTCCCGACATCACTGTCAATATATGGTCAGTGACTTCAGGGGTTTCTTATCACTGGAGTTCCCGAGCAGAGCATCAGCTGATGCTCTGCCCGGGGACTCCAGCACTGCTGCCAACATCACTGTCCATATATGGTCAGTGACAGTGACGATGGCAGCAGTGCTGGAATCCCCGGGCAGAGCATCAGCTGATGCTCTGCTCAGGAACTAACTCCAGTGATAGGAAACCCCTGAAGTCACTGACCAAATGTCCGTAGCAGTGCTGGAGTCCCAAGCAAAGCACTAGCTGATGCTCTCCTCGGGGACTCCAGCAATAGGTAATGTCACAGCCCCTTGCGGTCATGTGCTTGATAACACGCCGACACGAACAGCACAGGAAGCAAGCCCCCAGTCACGTGGGGCTGTATCGGGAAGGCATCAATATTAGAAAAGCTGCAGGACTTCCAGGAACAATTCATTGGGTTTGAACTGCACAATTTAGTACCGAATTTTAAATTAAAGTATATTAGTAAGTGACTTATTTTTACATAAAAATATTAATGCAATGCAATTTTTGGTTCCTGGATAACCCCTTTAAGATTGGAATTATTTCATATTTTCATATTATCTTTGTTAGAACAGTTTATGGTATGTTCACACAATTTATTTTCAGGCTTATTTTGGAGCGTAAAAAGGCTTGTATAACGCTCCAAAATACACTTGAAATAAGCCTGCAAACAGCTTCCCATTGAACTCAATGAGAAATACACTGTGCTTTTTTACATGAGGCATAGTTTTACGCTGCTGAATTCAAAAAACGCTTAGTAAAAAGAAGCCTAGTAAAGAGTAGTAGCATTTCACTTCTTCTTCAAAAAAACAGCTCAAGTAAAGCCTCAAAATAAGCTTCAAATTAAAAGAAGCTTCATTTTCAGCTTCAAAAACGCCTTGATATCAGAGGCTGTTTTCCCTTGAAAACAGTCTTTGTAGACACTGAAGCGCCTAGGGAGAGTGTCAGGGACTGCAAGGGGTTAAGAAAGGATGGAACGGTTTAAAATAATGCCCAGGACCAGGATTGGTCAACAAGGGGTAAGAGGGGCGTGGTTAAGAAGATATAAGGCAGAGGTTTGGAGCGGGAAGCCCTCTTACCTTCAAGCTGCAGTGGAAGAAACACCTTTGCTGCTGCTGTGGAGATTCAGAGCGTGGTCTTTCAAGAAGATGGCAGAAGAACTGTTGCGGAAGGTGGCACAGCGGGTAGCGTCGGAAGGACCTGCCTGGCTGGAATCCCTGTTGGAGGAAGGAGAGAAGCGAGGATCTGAGCGGGGCACGGAACAGTCGGGAGCGGCTACCCGAGGTAGGCCGCAGCGCGTTACACGCCCTCCGGTTCGACTGAGCCCTAGCCCCGTTGCTATGAGGGGTGCTGTGACTGCTGCACAGTCATGCGGTGGTCCCAGCAGGTCCCCTAGGCCTATGTCGATGGGAGCTTCGTCGGTCGACATAGTGCCCCCCTCCCCCCCGCCCACTCGTCGCGCTGGCGTCCTTCCCCATGGCGGTAAGAGGGCGGCTGTTAAACCGGCACGGGCACGGTACAACCCGCCTCGAGCTGCTGATGCGGGCGCGGAGGCAGCGGTCGACTTGCGTGACAGTGGGGTGAATATGGCGGTCTCAGGTGACTGGTCCGACATGGTCGCTTACCATGCGGCATGTTCACAGGAGCTGGGACTTGCTTCCGGTGCCTGTGTGCGGCCGGGGTCGGCGCCATCTTTCCCCGTGCTGTTCTCTACGCAGCCAGAATTGGCGGCGGGGGGAACAGGGGCGGGACATCCTGGCAGGAGCAGTGCGGCCAGGACACAAGATGGCGGCTCACGTAAAAAGAAGATGGCGGCGGGTTCGGGGAAGCGGGCTGTGAGCAAGCAGCCCAGCCAGGGGGCGGGGGCTTCTGCGGTGCCCGTCGCTTCTCCACCCCGGTCCCCCCCGGGCCCCTGTCAGCATGGGTCAAGGCCAGGGGGGGAGTGTGCTAGGAAAGATAGGGTCGAGGGTGTTTTGGACTCGATTTGCCCTTCTCCTGCCTTGTCATCTTTTTCTCCTGCAGGTCCAAGAAGGCAGCGTTCCAGGCGAGGGAGGAAACGCCGGGCTGGAGGACATCGCCGGCACGGCCATCATAGACGTCGCAGGTCAGGTGACGAGAAGAGGCGTGGTCGGCGGTATTCCTCGTCTTCCAGCGATGGATTCTCCTCCTCGTCGGCGACGACGTCCGCATCATCTGGATCGTGGAGGAGGTCGTCGAGGAGATCATCACGGCCGCAGAGACGCAGTCGACGCCGGGAGGTGCAGCGCTTGTCGGTGGAGCAGGAGCAGCTGTCCCAGGTTGTTCCTCCCGCCGGGCCGGTGGAGGAGGGGCAGGCCGTGGTTCCAGTGCTGCGGCAAGTGGCTGAAGGACCCTCTGGAGTCGGTGGGACCTCTGGGAGCGGTGAGTCGGCCTGCGGTGACGCATGGCTTAATAAATCTAATGCAGCGGGTGCGGATTTGATTTCTGTTTTAAAAGCCGTGGTGGCTGGGTTAAAAGTGAATGAGGGAACGTCGTGTCCCTCGGTGCCACCAGAGGGAGCTATGCCCCCGTCTGAGAAAGAGAATGCTTTAGCTAGTTTGACGTTTAGAGATTCATTGTTTTGTGGAGTCGCTCCTCTCGGGACTCATTTGTCAGCTGAGATCAAGGACAAGATTTGGAGGAATGAATTTGTGGATATTTGGTCCTTGGTCTCGGTGGAGCAGGTGACTGTCGACAAGGAGCGGGGTTTTGAGAGAGGTTCAGATAGGAAAGCGAAAGTAGCGAAAACATTTGGCAACTGGGTGCAGTGTTACGCTACACTGGCTCATGTTATTTGCCAACGCTATCCTGGGAAAGGGGCCGAGTTGTTTGTCTATTTTGACACAATTTTCAGTGCCCACAGGCTGCACGGTGGTGCGGCCTGGTGGCGATATGATGAAGAATTTCGGCGTCGTTTGGTTTTGTCGCCTGATATTAGTTGGGCAACGAAGGCAACGGACGTGTGGTTGCAGCTTATCTTAGCGCAAGGGAGCAGGCAACAACGCCCCTTTCCCAGTGCGGCCGCAGCGCCGGGTCCCGCCCCTGGAGTTGCGGCCGCTAGGCCCACGGGTGCCTGTTGGCTCTACAACGAGGGCCACTGTCGTTTCTTTGCCACGTGCAAATTCCGACATGAATGCTCCATCTGTGGGGGCGCTCATGCGGCGCTCCGGTGTTTCCGGAGAGGCAAGCAGCCGGTTAAGGCACCTCCTTCCGGCGCAGCGGAGAACGCCGGTGAACGTTCTCGAGATGGGCCCATGGTTAGAGCGGTACCACAGGAGGCGGGGAGCAGAGGTGCTCACTAGCGGGTTTTCGTTTGGTTTTGAGATTCCTTTTGAATATTCTGCGACATTGTCATTGGCTGACAATTTGAAGTCGATCAATGAGAATGTGGGCATTGCGCGGCTAAAATTGGCGAAGGAAGTGGAATTAGGGAGAATGGCAGGTCCATTCAGAGAGCCGCCGTATACGAACCTGCGAGTTTCCCCCCTTGGTTTAGTTCCAAAGAAGGAACGAGGAAAGTTTAGGCTGATTCATCACCTTTCCTTTCCTCGCGGTGGTTCTGTTAACGACGGTATTTCTAGGGCGGAGGCGGCGGTTTCGTATACGTCTTTCGATGTTGCAGTAAGGCTGGTACAGGCGGCTGGTCAGGGGGCGTTGTTAGCTAAATCTGATATTGAAGCGGCCTTTCGTTTGCTGCCGGTTCATCCGGAGTGTTTTCACCTGCTGGGTTGTTGTTTAGACAAAGGGTTTTACGTGGATATGTGCCTTCCCATGGGTTGTTCAATATCATGCAGTTACTTTGAGATGTTTGCGTCATTTTTAGAATGGGTAGTTCGTTTGGAGTCTGGTTGTGACTCGGTCATTCATTATCTGGATGATTTTCTTTTTGTGGGCCCGGGGGGCTCTGGGTTGTGCAGCACGTTGCTGAGAGTGTTTCGACAGGTGATGTCGCGTTTCGGTGTACCTATTTCCGAAGATAAGACGGAAGGTCCTGTAACTGTTTTGTCATTTTTGGGTATCGAAATAGATAGCGAGCGGATGATTTTTCGCTTGCCCGATGATAAATTGGCAAGGCTAGTGACGCAAGTTGACCAGGTCATGTGGTCGAAAAAAGTGACGTTAAAACAGTTACAGTCGTTAATGGGATTGCTGGTGTTTGCTTGTCGTATAATTCCAATGGGTCGGGTTTTCTCTAGGCGTTTGTCTTTAGCCACTAGAGGTATCTCGAAGCCAAATCATTTTATCCGGGTAACCTCTTGTATGAAGAAGGATTTGTTTGTCTGGCATTCTTTTTTGAGTTCGTTTAATGGGAGGTCGGTGTGTCAGGACGCTGAGTTGTCTAATGTAGACTTAGAATTGTTTACGGATGCAGCCGGAAGTGATGGTTTTGGAGCAATTTTGGGCCGAAGTTGGTGTAGATCCCCTTGGCCCTTGCATTGGAGTGATTTGGGAGTTTTACGTAATTTGACGCTATTGGAATTGTTTCCTATTATAGTTGCAATAGAGTTGTGGGGTAGCGTGATGGTGAATAAGAGGATTGTATTTTGGACAGACAACATGGCGGTGGTGCATGCGGTGAACGGGTTGTCGTCTAGTTCATTGCCGGTATTAGCTTTATTAAGACGGTTGGTTTTGAAGTGTTTGCGTTTGAATGTGTGGTTTCGTGCAAAACATGTTCCGGGTGTCAGTAATGTGATGGCTGATGCTTTGTCTCGTTCACAGATGTCTCGGTTTCGGGAATTGCACCCGGCAGCTTTGGCAGAAGGGGTGTCCCCCCCCCTTCACTTATGGGCCCTGGTCGAGGACAACTTATGAGGCTGTTGAGGGGTTCGGTGGTACCGGCGACTTGGAAGAGTCATTGCAGAGCGTGGGATCGGTGGTTGGAGATTGCGGGGAATAACTTCCCATCACAGGATGGGTGTCACCTGGACGTCACGTTAGCAAGTTTGGTACAAATACGTCAGGAAGGGGGTAGTGCGGCCACGGCGAGCAAGTTTTTAGCAGGGGTGGCCTTTATGTTAAAATTGTGGGGATGCAGAGATGTTACAAAAGAATTTGTAGTTCGGCAGTCTTTAAAAGGGTGGAAAAAAGAGGCGTGTTCCAGGGACACGAGGCGGCCAGTATCTTTTTCGCTTTTGGGTCGGCTTCTAGCCGTTTTATGTTTTGTGTGTCGGGATGAATATGAAGTGTCCTTGTTCGGCGCGGCGTTTTCTTTGGCTTTCTTTGCCGCATTACGGGTTAGTGAGCTGGTTCCGCACAGCGTAAGTGCAAGCGGTGGTCTTCTCGGATCGGATGTAGTAACGTTGGGAGATTCTCTCAGGGTCTGTGTGCGGAGGTCAAAGACTGACATGGTAGGGAGGGGGGCTTGGCTGTCGATTGGGAGGATTGGGGGGCAGTATTGCCCGGTAAAATGGGTCCAGGAATTCGTGTTGGTCCGAGTGCCCGGGGCCCAATTCTTGATCCATCAGGATGGATCCGCAATGTCGCGTTTTCAATTTGAGGCGATTTTTAAGGCCGGTTTGAAATACCTGGGTTTGCCACCGGGCGAGTTTGGTACACATTCGTTTAGGATAGGGGCGGCAACTGAGGCGGATGCCTTGGGCTTGGATTCAGCGGCTATCATGAGTCTGGGTAGATGGCGTTCTAATAGCTATAAGTCATATGTGCGACCTGATTTGGTTTTAAAGAGTGTATAAGCTGGAAGTTTTCATAGTAAAAAAAAAAAAAAAAAAAAGTTAATTTCTTTGTTAGGGTCGCGGCGCCCCCAAGTGTGGATCTTGGGGCATTCGTATGTGCACTGGGCAGCGGTTCGAGCGGGTCGAAGGCCATTAGGTCCGAATTTGGGCCTCTCACAGGCCGACGTCCATTGGAGAGGTGTCCGGGGATTACGGTGGGTGCAGTTACTGCCAGAAGTAGTGGCAGTTACAAGGCACACGTATGGACCTGTTGTCCTGATCATACATGCGGGTGGAAATGATATCGGCCAAGTGAAAATGGCTGAGTTATTGTCATTTATACGGACTGATTTGGCGCGTTTTCAGGATCTGTTCGCCCGTTGCGTGGTAGTTTGGTCCGAAATAGTGGCGCGCACGGTGTGGCGAGGAGCGAGGAATATGGCAGCGTTGGAGAGAGTGCGCAGGCTAATTAATGTGCGGGTGTCGCGGTTCATTCGCTCTATAGGGGGGATCGGGTTGCGACACCAATCCCTGGAGGGGGATAATGCAGATCTGCTGGCGCCGGATGGAGTGCATCTGAATGATATCGGGCTCGATATCTTTTTATTGGATCTCTTGGATGGTGCCGAGAGAGGGTTGGCGTTGCTTGGTGGGGGTGGTCGGGGGACTGAGTAGGTTTCTCAGTTCCCCCTTCTTGGCGGAAAGTACGGCAGATGAAGACGGAGGTAGCACCCTACATGCCTGATGGAGACAGGGAGCATCGGCATTTCAGGAGGAGAGAAATAAATAAATATATATATGTCTTCATGCCGATGTTTGTAAATAAGAATAAAGCTGTGGCCACTTCCACATTTCCATAAAGAAGGTGTTGGTGTGTTAATTCAAAGAAGGATGGTTAAGGTCCTGGGCAGGTAAAGTGGATAATGGGTCCTTGCAGTCTTGTAGACACTGAAGCGCCTAGGGAGAGTGTCAGGGACTGCAAGGGGTTAAGAAAGGATGGAACGGTTTAAAATAATGCCCAGGACCAGGATTGGTCAACAAGGGGTAAGAGGGGCGTGGTTAAGAAGATATAAGGCAGAGGTTTGGAGCGGGAAGCCCTCTTACCTTCAAGCTGCAGTGGAAGAAACACCCGCCCTCCCTCCCCTGGTGGTTTTGGTTTTTGTTTTTTGAAATTTTTCTACGGTTATATTCTTGTTCTGGCGTTTTTCTGGTTTTTTCGTAGATGTCACAGCTGGCGGAAAGTACGGCAGATGAAGACGGAGGTAGCACCCTACATGCCTGATGGAGACAGGGAGCATCGGCATTTCAGGAGGAGAGAAATAAATAAATATATATATGTCTTCATGCCGATGTTTGTAAATAAGAATAAAGCTGTGGCCACTTCCACATTTCCATAAAGAAGGTGTTGGTGTGTTAATTCAAAGAAGGATGGTTAAGGTCCTGGGCAGGTAAAGTGGATAATGGGTCCTTGCAGTCCTGAATTTTCAGTCACTCCTTTTTGTATGCGTAAACATACCCTTACATGCATGAGACTGATTGTTTCTGCTGACAGGTTGCAGCTTGGCTAACCTGTTGCCTACCTCTGCAAACTAGTGCGTGCAAACTTCAAGCACTATACATCTCCCCTCTCTCAAACTGGAGTTTGGGGGAAGGGTCCTATACTGGTTCTACCATCCATATTTATGTTATCTGGGCCTTGCACGAGGACAGGCGTGGATTTAGGGGGGGCACTGTAGACTACTGCACTCATTTTTTAATTGGCCACTATCAATATGATTCATCCAATAGATAGCAACTTATATAATTATAATTACCTTCCTCGCTCCTTGGCTTCTCTGCAGCTCTTGGAGCCATTGCTCTGGGTCGTGACACTGTCCAGCCTCAAGATGAAGTGTGCCACAGCGCAAACATCGTCCTAAAGCAAGACGGCCTCAGAAAGTGGTGCGTGGCCTGCGGCGCCTGTAGCTAGG
This sequence comes from Rhinoderma darwinii, assembly GCF_050947455.1. NCBI lineage: Eukaryota > Metazoa > Chordata > Amphibia > Anura > Rhinodermatidae > Rhinoderma > Rhinoderma darwinii. The sequence goes on along the minus strand of NC_134690.1, from coordinate 272,952,660 downwards.
GAGCCGGGAGAGGAAGTGGTCAGTAGTGACTGTAAACGTCAGATCTGTGGTCTGAATATTTTATTTTTCTCTAGACTGGGTTAATCTGATTAATTTAAGGGGTCTGCTCAGGGGCCTAAAAGATTTAGGCAATCTGATCTGGGGTCTGATTAATTTAAGGGGTCTGATCTGGGGTCTGTATTAGTTTAGGGGGTCTTGTCTGGGTCTGATTTATTTAAGGGGTCTGATCTGGGCTCTGTATTACTTTAGAGGGTCTGGTCTCTGATCTGGAGTATGATTTAATTTTGATGGTCTGGTCTGGGGTCTGATTAATTAGAAGGTCTGGCCTAGGGTCTGAATTGATTTATGTTGCTACAGAGGCTGGGGATGACTGTTAGGCTGGGTTCACACGAGCATGTTACGTCCGTAATGGAGGGAACGTATTTCGGCAGCAAGTCCCGGACCAAACACACTGCAGGGAGCCGGGTTCCTAGCATCATAGCTATGTACGATGCTAGGAGTCCGTGCCTCGCTGCAGGACAACTGTCCCGTACTATAATCATGTTTTCAGTACGGGACAGTAGTTCCACGGAGAGGCAGGGACTCCTAGCATCGTACATAACTATGATGCTAGGAGCCCGGCTCCCTGCAGTGTGTTCGGTCCGGGACTTGCGGCCGAAATACGTTTCGTCCATTACGGACATAACATGCTCGTGTGAACCCAGCCTTAGGGTATGTTCACACGACAACGCCAAATACGGTTGAAATTACGGAGCTGTTTTCAGAAGAAAACAGCTCCTGAATTTCAGACGTTTTTACAAGTGCACGCGTTTTGCGTGGCGTCTTTTACGGACGTAATTGGAGCTGGTTTTCATTGGAGTCAATGAAAAATGGCTCCAATTACGTCCCAAGAAGTGTCCTGAACTTCTTTGACGCGGCCGTAATTTTACGCGCCGTCTTTTGACAGCGACGCATAAAATGACAGCTCGTCTGCACAGAACATCGTAAGACCCATTGCAAGTAATGGGCAGATGTTTGCCGACGTATTGGAGCCATCTTTTCAGGCGTAATTCGAGGCGTAAAACGCCTCCAATACGTCTGAAAAGAGGTCGTGTGCACATACCCTTAAAGCAAGCAGCCAAAGATGTGTGGGCAGCATACTATGCAGTGGTCAGGAGAAGTCATTATAGTGGTCTGGGCCAGAAGGAGAAGGAAAAAGGATGTTTACAATCAGAGAAGACATCACCTATGAGTTACTGGATTTATAGAAGATCTGTCAACTCTCCTGACACGTCTGTTATAGTAAATTCTTGTATTTCCCATGATTTAACAATGCTGTAGCATCTTTACTTAGAATGCTGTGTTGGGAAGTTCCTCTATTAATCCTCCTGGAAATGTTTGCATAAGGCCTGGCCTACATGGGGACCTATAGTAATGCAATTTGGACTGTTTTGTGCACTGTAGCTGTCATTCAATAGTTAAAATCAATCAGTAGTGCTACAAAATTGTCGCCCTTGCCTTATTGACCTAACTAAATGTTACTATTCCCCTTGTCAATAGGATGTATCCCTACATAGTCTGATACTGTCAGCGATGATTGGACACTGTCGGAGTGTGTAGGGACACAGTCCTTTGACGAGGAAGGCAGCATGGTGGCTCAGTGGTTAGCACTGTTGCCTTGCAGCACTAGGTTTCAAATCCAAGCAAGGTCAACATCTGTATGAAGCGTGTATGTTCTTCCCACGTTTACATGGGTAATACATTAAATATTTACTAAAATAGACCTGTCAGGAGAGGTGACAGCTCCTCTTTAATTGTTATGTATTCTGCCTGTGACTGCCCTGATCAGTACTGTGTTATATTGTATAGTTTGCAGCGTGATTATACTTTGCAGATCACCTACCATATGTAGAACTGCTATCTTATCACTAAATGGTCACTGTATGGCATTTTTATTATTATAATGGTAGTGTACATACCGCCCAACCGTCCCGGATTCCGGACAGTGTCCTGCTGTTTCGGGCGATCGGGGGTATGTCCCGCTGTCAACTGTATCTGCGTCCTCCGGACGCAGCTACAGTTGAAGCCAATTCTGAAGCAGGGAACCATCAGCTCCGTCAGTGATGTCAGTGGCTACTCCTTGAGCGGAATCCTCGTTGCTGACTCTGGCCATATATGGACAGTGACCTCAGGGGTTTCCTCTAGGAGCGGAATCCCCGGCCAAATCATCGGTAGCTGGTGGTTCCCTGCTTCAGAATTAGTGGCTACTCCTTGAGCGGAATACCCGTTGCCGATGATTTGGCCGGGGATTCCGCTCCTGGAGGAAACTCCTGAGGTCGCTGTCCATATATGGACATTGTAGATAGAGAATGATGGATTGCACTCCTGGCTAGAACGTTCAGGTGCTATGAGGGTTCGGGTTTGGACACCCCACAATATATATAGGAAAAACAACCCAAGCACTCAAGTATAGAGATGAATGTAGCATTTGAAAAAAAAAATTTTTTTATTATTTGCAATTATTTTTATGAAGAGGATGTCGTATTTGGTAATGTGGCGTCTGCCAGACGCTCTGAATATATTCTATTCAGAGTGTCTGGCAGACGCCACATTACCAAATACGACATCCTCTTCATACAGTTAAAGCGATTGTGATAAAGGCCTGGATAGGCCGAAATGTCGAAACAAATCGCCTGTGAAAAAAATTGCCTATTATAAATGAAAATTTAAAGAATTCTAAAAATAATTACAAATTTAAAAAAAAAAAAATACTACATTCATCTCTATACTTGAGTGCTAGGGTTGTTTTTCCTACATATATAGGCATTGACGTCAGGGGCTCCACCTGGAGTGGAATTCCCGGCCAGAGTCGGCAACGGGGGTTCTACTCAAGGAGTAGCCACTGATGTCACTGTCCATATATGGACAGTGACACCAGGGCTTCCCTCTAGGAGGAATCCCGGACCTATGCTCTGGCTGGGGATTCTGCTCCTAGAGGGAGTCCCAAAGGCGCTAACTACAGGGGGAGGGGCTCTGTGGCACTACCAGGGAGGGGGGCTCTGTGGCACTACCTGAGAGGGGGCTGTGTGGCACTATCTACAGAGAGTGCTAGCTTCAAGTGGGGTGTGGCACTATCTACATGGACACTGTGGAACTATATAGGAGCACTATCTACAGGGGACACTGTGGCGCTATGTACATGGGCACTATCTACATGGGCACTGTGTCACTATCTACAAGGGCACAGGCACTAGGGGCAGCTAAGGGGGCATTATGCTGTATGGGGGAATTTGTTTGGGTATTATACTGCATGGGTACATCTGTATGGGCATTATACTGCATGGGGGCATCTGTATGGGCATTATACTGTATGGGTGCATCTATGGGGCAGTATACTGTATGATGGTAGCTATGGGGGCATTATACTGTATGGTGGCATCTAGAGGGCATTATACTGTGTGGGGGCAGCTATTTAGTATTATACTGCGTGGGAGGCACTATGGGAGCATGATACTGTGTGGCCTGAACCGGGTGTGTATGGGCGGGGATTGGGTGGGATTAGAGGCGTGGCTTAAAATAACAAAATTTTCGCAACGCGTTGCGCGTGCCGCATTGGTTGTCCCTCTTTGTGATACTTGAAAGTTGGAAGCAATGGTTGTGTACACTGTAGAGACTAGTTACTTTAAACATCACTGTTATAGGATACGACCTTAGCCACTAGCCTGTTTGTAAAATTTCTGATCTGCTAGATCTGCCCATGTCAACTGTAAGTGCTATTATTGTAAAGTGGAAGCATCTAGGAGTAACAGCTCAGCCACGAAGCGGTAGACCATAGAAACTCATAAAGCGGGGCTGCCAAGTGTTGTAGAGCATGGTGTGTAAAAAACAAATATTTTCCTGCATCACTCACTACAGAGTTCCAAACTACCTCTGGAAGTGACCTTAGTACAATAACTGAGTTTTCACAGATTCATGAAATGGCTTTTGAAAAGTATTTCTTATATTATTTAGATAGCCAGACAGAACAGAATCTTTGACATGTCAGCCCAGTTAGGGCATTTAAGTTTACCTTATACTCATAGTCGACTAATAACAATATTGCCTGATTTCCCCACAAACAGGCCTGTTCAGCTTAGCCAGATTGGTAGGTTGTTTCAGTAAGGGAGAAGGATAAGCAGCTACAAAACACCACAAGCCTTGCTTACTTCCCGGCTCAAATTCAACTTGTCTGACCCTTGCTTCCCCTCAAATGTCATGGGACAATCAATCTGCAGATCCCATTGAAATTGATGATGTTCACTGACAGGTATTTAGTTGTAGAGTGGTTGGAGAAGTAGTTAGATGCAACCACTGTAAACTGAACAGTTTGTTCATGTCATGCTCAGTAGTAGAGAGGAGCATCACAGTGATACATAAGTTAACTGATCATCTGAAATAAAATCAGGTAGGCAGTGGTCACCATACCTCCCAACCGTCCCGGATCCGGCGGGACAGACCCGGTTTCTCACCGCTGTCCCGCCGTCCTGGGCGGTCTGCAAAATGTCCCGCTGGGCGCTGCTCACTACAGCAACGATCAGAAGAAGGCAGGAGTCTTGCGGCGGTGTTCTCACTGGGATCGATGCCGGTACAGGAGTGGACCAGTACAGTCACCTGACCTGTCACCTGACCTGTCATCTGACCTCAACAGTCAGGTGACTGGACTGGTCCACTCCTGGGCCGGCATCGACACAAGTGAGAACGCCGCTGCAAGACTCCTGCCTTCTTCTGACGGTGAGTGACGTCAAAGCAGAGTGGAGAGTGGCAGCAGTAGGGCCGGCTACCTCTACCGCTCTCCGCTCTGGCGGCAATGTGGCACAAAGTATAAGGGGGTTGTGTTGATCTACCTACTGGGGGGCTGTGTGTGGAGATATTTACAGGGGGGCTGTGTGTGGAGCTATCTACTGGGGGGCTGTGTGTGGCACTATCTACAGGGGGGCTGTGTGTGGAGCTATGTACAGGGGGGCTGTATTTGGTGCTATGTACAGGGGGGGCTGTGTGTGGAGCTATCTACAGGGGGGCTGTGTGTGGAGCTATCTACAGGAGGGCTGTGTGTGGAGCAATCTACAGGGGGGCTGTGTGTGGAGCTATCTACAGGCGGGCTGTATCTGGCACTATGTACAGGGGGGCTGTGTCTGGCGCTATGTACCGGGGGGCTGTATCTGGCGCTATCTACAGGGTGGCTGTATCTGGTGCTATGTACAGGGGGGCTGTGTCTGGAGCTATCTACAAGGGGCTGTGTGTGGAGCTATCTACAGGGGGGCTGTATCTGGCGCTATGTACAGGGGAGGCTGTGTGTGGCACTATGTACGGGGGGGCTGTATCTGGCACTATGTACAGGGGGGCTGTGTCTGGAGCTACCTACAGGGGGGCTGTGTGTGGAGCTATCTACAGGGCGGCTTTATCTGGCGCTATGTACAGGGGGGCTGTGTGTGGCACTATCTACAGGGGGCTGTGTGTGGAGCAATCTACAAGGGGGCTCTGGTGGATGATTTTTCCATTGACCGGTAGCAGAGTTACACAACTGGAAGAAAAAATCCCCATCATGTAACTCTGCTACCTGTCAATTGAAAAGTCATCAACCACAGGGTCTCCCTCTTGACTTTCATTGTTCTCAGCCTTTTGGTTTGTCCTGCAGCTGCTGCCACCGTGATGAGCAAATGTTATACCCAAGTTAGGAAAAGTAACATAAAGACGACATAACCAGATCCATAATATCTGTGATATCCAGACAGTTTAGAGATCCACAGTCAGAATTTGCACGTGTTATTTGCAGAAGGATCTGGGCGTGATTTGATGTGTTTATGCAGGATATTGGGCGTGGTTAGGGGCTTGGCTTAAAGTGTCCCTCTTTTCCGAATTCAAAAGTTGGGAAGTATAGTGGTCACAGACATCTCTTGCCATGAGGAAATGCCAGTGTCAAAACTATAAATTACTAGTATATTGTCTGTCTAAACTTTTCCTACATTTTTGCCTAACTACAAAATGTTTAACTATGGTTGTGGGGTGCCTATAACACTGTCTCAGCTCACTAATCTCACCTCAACATTGAAATTGCAGAACCAAAAAAATAAAAGTTTGGGAATTGTGGAAATCACAGGATCGATAGACATGTTAATGATATTTAAATGATGAAAAATGGAAACAAAATTTTCCAAACATCTTGATTTATTCAGTATCGAGCATGAGCGTCATACACAGAAATACAAGTGTAATGTCTATGGCCGGGGGTCGTCGTTCAGACTTACCCTCTGACAGCCCCTGTCATGGACATCTGTCTTTGCGGCATCAGCTCCCTCCAGGGAGACGCCAGCACTCACTTCCGGGTCCTTGGACTGTTTCCCGCAGGGCGAGCGCGCCTGCGCGTGCAGGGCCTTAAAGGGCCAGTACGCATCCAGCTGTCACCCATCAATAATTAGCCCAAATGGCTGCTGGACTATAAAAAGGGGCTCTGCCCACTTGTTCCTCGTCTGAGCGTTGTTGTATACTTCAGTTTGTCTTGCAAATAGTCTCCCAGTGTTTTCCAGTTCCCAGTGTTACCCGTTCCTTCTGCCTGTACCCTGTATCCCGTGCTATCGTATATACTGAGAAAGTCAAGTTGTGTCTTCTGCTGCATCCACGGTGCCACCTGCTGAGAAAGTCAAGTCGTGCCTCTGCTACTGTCTACATTGCCTCAGGTACCAGTTCCGAACTATAGACATTGTTTTGTACCTTGTTGGCCAGCTGCTTCCCCGCTATGCGGTACGACCCAGTGGGGTCAACACCCCGCACCGTGACAGTACGCTCAGGCCATGGACCCCGCTGGCCAAGTTAAAGGCCAGTCATCCTCCCAAGCCATGCAGGCGGACCTGCAGGATCTGCAAGCACGACAGGATCAACTCTTTGTGGCAGTAGACTCCATGGCACAGCAGCTAGGGGCGCTAGCTACTTCCTTCACCACTCCTATTCAAGCTCCTCTGATTGACCCTCCTGCTACACCTCCTGGCAGTCTCAGTTCGGACCCTCGTTTCTTGCTGCCATTGTCACCTCGGTTCCATGGAGACGCAAGTTCGTGCAGGGGGTTTCTGAATCAATGCCAAATCCACTTTACTCTGCACGACCGAGCATTTCCTTCAGACGGAGCCAGGATCGCCTTCATTATATCTCTACTTGCCAGCAAGGCCCTGCCATGGGCGAATCCAATCTGGGAACGACCGAGACTTCCAGGGGTTCATGCGGTTATTCCGTTCCGTATTTGAGGAGCCTGGACGAGTCTCGTCGGCAGCCACTGCTATCTTTAACCTGCGTCAGGAGGACACCTCCGTGGGCAAATACACCATCCAGTTCTGGACTCTGGCAGGAGAATTGTCCTGGAACAATGAGGCCTTGGTAGCATCCTTCTGGCGTGGCCTATCACCCGAGATCAAGGACGAACTGGCTACTCGAGATCTCCCAGCTGCCTTGGACGACCTGATTCTACTGGCTACCCGTGTGGACATAAGGCTTAGGGAGAGATCACAAGAGATTCTACAGGAGAGACGGCTTCCTAGTCTGGCGCCCAACTTCCAGCAACACCTCTTGCCTTGTTCTTCTGCTGCGCTTCTGCTGTGCCCGATGTTCCGATGCAGGTGGGTCGGCTTAAACTGCCTGTTCAAGAAAAACAGCGCAGGCGCACCCCTGGCCTGTATTGCGGCCTCACTGGCCATGTCGTGCGTCTGTGTTCCCAGAGGCCAAAGAAACCCCAACTCCTGGCGCCTGGCATTGGTTGGAGAGACAACCCTGGGCGCTACGGCGTTTAATAGAGAACTCTCTTCCAAACTGTTTATTCCTGTGACCATCGTCGCTGGCGAGAGACCTTATCCGGCCTCTGCCTACCTGGACTCTGGCTCCGCAGCCAATTTCATCTGCCAAGACCATGTGGATCTTCTTCAATTGCTCACTGCGTTGCTGGAGAAACTGTTGATCGTTGCCTCAGTAGATGGACTGCCCTTTCCTGACCCAGTATTTTTCTGTGACCAAGCCATTAAGACTTCAAGTGGGAGCTCTTCATTCTGTATGTCCTGTCCAAGGCCATCAACCCCGTGCTGCTGGGTTTGCCTTGGCTCCGTCTACACACCCCAGTCCTGGATTGGAACTCAGGAGAGGTTCTCAAGTGGGGCCCCAAGTGTTTAGACCGATGTCTGGTGCATGTCCATCCGTCCCAGCCTTCTCCACATCAGTCATTGGCAGAGTTGCCTCCTTGTTACTCTCAGTTCACTGATGTCTTCAACAAAAAGTAGGCAGAGACATTGCCACCACATCGAGCATACGATTGCCCTATTGACTTGGTTCCTGATTCGTCTCCTCCTCGCGGTAGAGTATACATCTATATCTGTACACAGGCAGTTGTTAGGGCATACCTCAGTATGCCCTAACAACAGGAAATATGTTCAGACAGCCCTGGGGTCCTTCAATGGACCCTGGGCTGTCTGGCCATATGAGTTGTGGGCTTTGATCGCGTCACAGTTATCTTCTGTGACGTGATCAATGTGCAGTCCCCTCTCCTTGAACGACGTGATCAGCTTTCATCGCGGCATTCAAAGGGTTAACGGCGGAGAGAAGATGTTTCTCTCCTCTCCGCTGTCAGAGCGGGGCCTTGGCTATGTATTACAGCCATTGCCCCACTCTCGATTGCGCGCAGAGACGGCTGTCACACAGGACCAATATGCTCATCCTAATGCGCGAAGTACTCGCCGCTCAGGACGAGCATTCCCTTCCTGTGTCAGTAACCAGTTAAGGGAGAATCCTCTTTACGCCAAGTTGGAGAAGTGCGTGTTCGAAGAGAAGTCTCTACCCTTCCTGGGCTATATCATCTCTGATCAGGGTCTCAAGATGGACCCTGAGAAGGTCAAGGCTGTCCTGGAGTGGCCACGTCCCCAAGGATTAAGGGCCATACAACGCTACCTGGGATTCGCCAACTTCTACAGACTGTTCATTCCCAACTTCTCTTCTTTGACAGCCCCCATCTCTACCCTCACTAAAAAGGGAAGAATACCAAGGTATGGACTCCAGAGGCAGAAGTCGCATTTAAAACCTCACGTCAGCCTCTATTCTTCATCATCCTGATGTATCCCTACAGTTTTCGTTAGAGGTGGACGCCTCCTCTGTTGGTTCTGGTGCACTTTTGTTCCAGAGAGGTTGGAAAGGCAAGACGGTGGTATGTGGTTACTACTCCAAACAGTTTTCTCCCGCAGAGCGCAACTACTCGATTAGAGATAGGGAGTTACTGGCCATCAAGCTGGCCCTGCAGGAGTGGAGTCACCTACTGGAAGGTGCAGCTCATCCTATCCTGGTCTTCACGGACCACAAGAACTTGACCCTGCCTACAGACGGCTCAACGGCTGAATCCTCGTCAAGCCAGGTGGTCATTGTTTTTTGCACGGTTCCGGTTCGAACTCCACTACCGACCTGAGGAAGGACGTTTTATTTGGTGGATTGGAGGGGATTTGGTCCAGAGGATAGGTATTGGGAGCCAGAGGAGAACATCCATGCTCCTGTCCTCGTGAAGAAATGTCTTTCCCGCTCTGGTCCCAAGAGGGGGGGTATAAGTGGGGGCATACTTTAATGTCTGTTGCCGGGGGTCGTCGTTCAGACTTACCCTCTTACGGCCCCGGCCATGGACATCTGTCTTTGTGGCGTCAGATCCCTCCAGGGAGACGCCAGCACAGTACGTGTCCAGCTGTCACCCATCAATAATTAGCCCAAATGGCTCCTGAACTATAAGAAGGGACTCTGCCCACTTGTTCCTCGCCTGAGCATTGTTGTATACTTAATTTTGCCTTGCAAATGGTCTCCCAGTGTTTTCCAGTTCCCAGTGTTACCCGTTCCTGTTGCCTGTACCATGTATCCCGTGCTATCGTATCTACTGAGAAAGTCAAGTCGTGTCTTCCGCTGCATCCACGGTGCCACCTGCTGAGAAAGTCAAGTCGTGTCTTCTGCTGCACCCACGGTGCCACCTGCTGTGAAAGTCAAGTCGTGCCTCCGCTACTGTCTACATTGCCTCAGGTACCCGTTCTGAACTATAGACATTGATTTGTACCTTGTTGGCCAACTGCTACGCCGCTACGCGGTATGGCCCAGTGGGTCCACACTCCACGCCGTGACAACAAGCACTTACACACCTCAGTAAGCTATCAATGATGTTATTAATGGTTGTCTGAGGAATGTTATGCCATACTGAATGCACTTGGTGATGCAAATTATCAAGATTGGCTGCTGGCAGCTCTCTTTAAAATTGCAGACCAATGACGTCCCAGATGTGCTCATTGGTAGACAAGTCCGGAGCTGCTGCAGGCCATGGTAGCACGTTTAGGCCACGCAGACTGCTCACAGTAGCATGAGCAACATGCAGCCTGGCGTTGTCCTGTTGAAAAATGGTGCTGAGACACGTTGGAGAAACTGCCGTACCACTGGTTCCACGACCAAATCAATCTAATGCCGAGCTGTTAGTGTACCTGAAATGAAAACTAGAGGGGTCCTTGCTACCGTATATTATGCCACCCCAAAGCATAATCAACGAAGTAGGACCAGTGTGATGATCCCTTGTAAAGGCCTGTTCCTGGAGTTGCCCACGTTGTCTTCAGACCAATCTCCGGCTATCATTGCGTCCATGACAAAAATGGGACTCAATGCTGGAGATTATAGACCTCCATTCCAGCCTTCATTGCCATCTTGCTGTGCACCTTGATACAAATGCTTTCCGATGGTTTGTGTTTTGTGGTTGCCGCTCTAGGGATGCCCTTGGGATGTGACGTCCAATTTCCCTTACAGTACAGAATGAATCACTACGCTCCATGCTTCCAATCAGAAGAAATTTCCGTGCAGTGGTCCACCTCCGCATACCTCTTGCTGTCATTCCTGTTCATGGTTGTTCTCCCAAACTCCTGGACACACAATGTTAACAGTGCTGACATCTCGGCCTAGGCGCGTAGCAATCTGCCGGAGTGATAAACCAAGGTCTCTCAGTTCAAGGATTCATACAAGTGGTGATAACTGGCTCATCGACGACCAGGAGGCATCGCATAATCATCCCACACCCCTTGATCCTTGATTTTTGAGGTTTCATGTGGCTAAAAAACTTTGCTTTCAATCTGGCTTTTATGCTCCTCCCACATGCCACAGATTGGAGCTAGGTGCTTAAAAATGTGATCATTTGCAGATCTTGGTGACACCTGCTACTTTGCTACTTCTTCAATTTGCATAACCTTATGGCTTGCTCTTCTTGGTGCTGCAATTTCAATGTTAAAGTGTCTACAGTAGAGATGAGCAAACCGGGACAACCGAACCCGGTTTCGGTCCGAACTTCCGGAAAAGTTCGGTTCGCAGCGAATCCGAACTTCACCGGGTTCGGCCGAACCCGTTTTGACCGAACCCGGCTACATTTTGGCACCTGGCACATGTTACATCTAAAATGGAGGATTTCACAAGATCACCTGACATCAGGCTACCCCATAATGCCTCGCAAACGGCTCTCCCAGCCAATCGGGAGGCAGAATAGGGGCGGGCTCAAGCCTGCAATAAAAGTCTATGCACGGAGCTCAGCAGCCATTTTACAGACAGGAGCTGTAGGTATAGCATCTCTGTGCAGTAAGGGAAAGCTTTAGGAATCTAAAAGGCAGGAATCCAGCAATCGAAGGGGCTCATCCACTACTCACTACTCAGCCAGTGTGTGAATACACTTTTATAAGGGGCTCATCCCCGTTGCATCCAACTTGCAATACAGACAGGCTTTGTAGTACTACAACGCCCAGCATTCCCTGAGTCAGTGCACAGTGGCTGATAGAAATTCTCATTCATTGCCATTTGCCAAGCCAGTGTCAGTGTGAATACGCTTTTAGAAGGGGCTCATCCCCGGCCGTTAACATAACAAACAAATAACAATCCAACTTGCAATACAGGCAGCCTTTGTAGTAGACGTAGTACTACAACGCCCAGCATTCCCTGAGTGCACCGCGGTGTGGCTGATAGAAATTCTCATTCATTGCCATTTGCCAAGCCAGTGTCAGTGTGTGAATACGCTTTTAGAAGGGGCTCATCCCCGGCCGTTAACATAACAAACAAATAACAATCCAACTTGCAATACAGGCAGCCTTTGTAGTAGACGTAGTAGTACTACAACGCCCAGCATTCCCTGAGTGCACCGCGGTGTGTCTGATAGAAATTCTCATTCATTGCCATTTGCCAAGCCAGTGTCAGTGTGTGAATACGCTTTTAGAAGGGGCTCATCCCCGGCCGTTAACATAACAAACAAATAACAATCCAACTTGCAATACAGGCAGCCTTTGTAGTAGACGTAGTACTACAAGGCCCAGCATTCCCTGAGTGCACTGCGGCATGGCTGATAGAAATTCTCATTCATTGCCATTTGCCAAGCCAGTGTCAGTGTGTGAATACGCTTTTAGAAGGGGCTCATTCCCCGGGTTTTGATTCAACTTGCTTCAACTCCAGCAGTGAAATGTCTGGTAAAAAAAAGGTTGTGAAAGGACGGGGTAAAGGAAAAAACACCCATGCCGTCTCCTCTTCCAGTCCAAATGTTGGATCTGTTGGTGCCAGACCCAGTACCAGCATTTGTGGCACAAGACATGTGCCCAGTTCCACTAGTAGCAGCAGCCATGTGCCTGCTGGTAGTAGTAGCAGTATCAGCAAGCCAGACTTGTCCATCTCCTCCGGTGGGCGGGTTACTTTAGACAATACTGCCATTGTGCACTGGTTGGCTGGCTCGCGGTCATCTCAGCAGGAAGACTCTGACGATCTGGCTTCAAGCCAGGTTTCGTTGGATTCCAGATCCTCTACAGTTCCTTGGCACAGTGACAGTAGTAATATAGGTATTTCTAGCGTTTCCATTACATCATCTATGTCTTCGCTCCCCCTTCCTAGCGGGAAGTCATCTTTCCTGAGAGTCCTAAGAGACATCTCGTCGGGTGCGAAGGAAGATACTGAACAACATAGTGATGATGATGATGATTTGTTTTCCGCGAGTCAGCCAATGGAGTGTGTTGCGGCGGTGGTGGAGGTGGAAGCGGTGTCCGAGACGCATAGCTGCAGTAGTGGGGGTGTTGGTGGTGGTAGCCGTGGTGGCAGACGCAGTAATGAGGGGGGGCATGGAGCCCGCCATGATGTCACATCACATTCACAACACAGTGACAGAAGTGGCGGGGATGATGAGGAAGGCTATGATGATGATGTTGTTTTAGACAGGACGTGGGAACAAGGTGACGAGGTGATGACAGCGTCAGAGGAGGAGGGTAGTAGTGGCGGCACTGGCCGTGATAAACAGCCAAGCCGAGGTAGGGGCAGAAGTCAATCTGCAAAACGTTGCAGAGGTAGGGTCAGCTCAGGAGCCGGGCTCCCGAAAACAGCCTGCCAGACAAGGGGCAAGCTCGGGTGGTGGTGGTGTTGGTGGTGGACGTGGTACTACCTCTTTACGGTACTCTGCCGTGTGGCAATTTTTCTGTACCTTCCCGGAGGACGAAAACATGGCACAGTGCCGTATCTGCAAGCAGAAAGTATGGCGTGGGCAGGGCAGCAATGTAGGAACTACCGCTCTACGTAAACACATGGAGCGGCATCACAAGGCCATGTGGGACAATTGACATGCCCCACCATCATCATGTACATCTAATGAAGACCCCTCTGCAGCTGCTGCTGCTGCTCCGAGTCCCTGTCATCTAAGTAGTAGCCAGGCCTTATCCACCATGTCGTTGTCATCATCATCATCATCATCACTGTCAACTAGTGCTTCTCCTACGTCCCGTCAGTTATCCATTACGGAATCGTTGTCCAATAAGCAACAATATATACCCAGTCATCCACTTGTCGTGCGGCTTAATTCACACCTGGCTAAGTTGTTGGTGGTGCAGTCGCTGCCGTACCACCTGGTCGACTCCGCCGGCTTCAAGCAATTGATGGCGTGCGCTCAGCCTAGGTGGCGAATACCTAGCCGACATTACTTCTCCAAAACAGCTGTCCCTGCCTTGCACAAGCATGTGGAGGAAAAGGTGTGCCAGTCCTTGCAATTATCCGTGTGCAGCAGGGTACATGCCACCATCGACACGTGGAGCAGCAACTATGGGCAGGGACAGTACATGTCTTTCACGGCCCACTGGGTCAATATTTTGCAGTCCGATGCACCACCGCAGCAATGCCAGGCATTACCACCTCCACGCTTGTATCTTTCTGGTTCAACTCCGGACACCAGGCGCCTACCATCCTCCTACTCCTCCTCCTTGCCTTCCTCCTTGGAGGTCTTCCCGTCCCCGACAGGACACAGCGTATATTCCACTCCTCCTCCCTCCTCTTTTCATAGGTGCAAGGTGAAGCGCCACAATGCTGTCTTACACCTGCTGAGCCTGGGCAAGAAAAGCCACACAGGGCAGGAGCTGCTCTGTGCATCAAGGAGGAAATCACGTGCTGGCTGTCTCCTCTGAAACTCACACTGGGCAATGTTGTCTCTGATAACGGCAAGAACGTTGTGGCTGCACTGCGTCTAGGTCACCTGACACACGCTCCTTGCATGGCACATGTGATCAATCTGGTCATAACACGCTTCTTAAAGTCATATGTTGGTTTGAAGGGTGTGCTGGCCATGTCCAGGAGGGTTTGCGTTCGCTTTAGACGTTCGTATGCATTTAAGTATGCCCTCCTGGACTTGCAGCATCAAAACAAGCTCCCAGAACACAGCCTGATTTGCGACGTTCCAACACGCTGGAATTCCACCCTGCACATGTTGGACCGTCTGTACGAACAGCGGAAATCCGTGAATGATTTCCTGATGCAGCAGACAGCAGCGTTTGGAGCCAGTGTAATTTCGAGCTCAGGCACTGGCAGCTGGTTAGAGACGCATGTCGCGTTTTGAGGCCCTTTGAAGAGGCCACACGATTTGAGAGCCGTGACGCTAGCGGAATGAACGATGTTATGCCGCTGATATTCATTATGGAGCAAACGCTCACAGCGATGATTCAGCAAAGGATGGAGGAAGGATCACATCTGGCTGTGGATGTTGAGGAGGAGGAGGAGGATGAGGATGAGGAAACAGGACCTGAAGAGGAGCTGGATTTGGAGATGGAATCACAGGAAGGGATAGGGGACGAGGCAGCCGCACAACATGACAGTGATGGTGGTGATGACGAGTCTGACGACGACCTTGATGATGGACAACCATGGCAGTATGGGGCGGAGATGGAACCAACCGGGCCCTCTGAATAGCTGGCCAGGAAGGCGAGCTGTATTCTTCGTTAGTTGCGGGCTGACTGTCGTATTGTTAGCATGAAGCAAAGAGATGAGTACTGGATAGCCACACTTTTAGGCCCTCGGTATAAAGCCAGAATGGGGGAGTTTTTTGCGCCTTCCGAGAGGGAGGCAAAATTGGCTTATTATCGAGAGAAGCTATGCAGCCAGCTTGTCACGGCTTTCAAACGGCAAACACCTGCTGCAAGCATGTCTGACCTGGGGGCCACTCTCCGCTCCCCACTGTCTCATCGTTCCACCGCCTCTGGCAGAGCTACCTCTGCAATAGGCGGCAGCAGCGGCAGCAGAAGCAGCAGCAGCAGCCAATTCAGTTTGGAAAATATGATGACAACATTTTTACATCCAATACCCCGACCTGACACACATCGTAGTCAGCAAAGGGATGTTCACCATCACCAGGTCCAGCACCTAAACAACCAGGTTCACTCGTACCTGGACTGTGCCCTTTCTCCGTCAGAAATGCTGATCCCAGACCCCATGGACTTCTGGGTCAGCAGATTGGATCATTGGCAAGAACTGGCCCAGTTTGCCATGGGTGTACTGTCTTGTCCACCCTCCAGTATAGCGTCAGAGAGGGTATTCAGCGCGGCAGGGGGCTTCGTCACCCCTAAGCGAACAAGATTGTCCGCCAACAGCTTGGAAAATCTCACATTTCTGAAAATGAATCAAGCGTGGATCGGTGAGGATTTTAAAACCCCTGTGCCTGATGCCACTGATTAGATCTGACATTGCTGCTGCTGCTGCCGCTGCCGCCTACTACTGCCGCCTGCTACTACGGGATTCTGTCCTGTCCACTCCTTTTTTAATGTGCCGCTGTTGGTGCTGCTACTACTTCTACCACCAATCCACCCCCAGTGCCGTCTGCTACAAGCAGGCCTGCCCCACCACAGGGCTTTGTCCTGTGACTGTCGTCCAGTCTCTTTTTTTAATGTGCTGCTGCTACTACTACTATCTACCACCCTTGCTGTCTGTGTTGGCTACCTCTACTACCACCAATACACCTCCACTGCCGTCTGCTACAAGCAGGCCTGAGGCCAGGGCTTTGTCCTGTAACTGTCGTCCAGTCTCTTTCTTTAATGTGCTGCTACTACTACTACCACACTTGCTGTCTGTGTTGGCTACCTCTACTACCACCAATACACCTCCACTGCCGCCCGTCTGCTACAAGCAGGCCTGAGGCCTGCCCCACCACAGGGCTTTGTCCTGTGACTGTCGTCCAGTCTCTTTTTTTAATGTGCTGCTGCTACAACTACTATCTACCACCCTTGCTGTCTGTGTTGGCTACCTCTACTACCACCAATACACCTCCACTGCCATCTGCTACAAGCAGGCCTGAGGCCAGGGCTTTGTCCTGTGACTGTCGTCTAGTCTCTTTTTTTAATGTGCTGCTACTACTACTACCACCCTTGCTGTCTGTGTTGGCTACCTCTACTACCACCAACACACATCCACTGCCGCCCGTCTGCTACAAGCAGGCCTGAGGCCTGCCCCACCACAGGGCTTTCTCCTGTGACTGTCGTCCAGTCTCTTTTTTTTAATGTGCTGCTGCTACTACTACTACCACCCTTGCTGTTTGTGTTGGCTACCTCTACTACCACCAATACACCTCCACTGCCGTCTGCTACAAGCAGGCCTGAGGCCAGGGCTTTGTCCTGTAACTGTCGTCCAGTCTCTTTCTTTAATGTGCTGCTACTACTACTACCACACTTGCTGTCTGTGTTGGCTACCTCTACTACCACCAATACACCTCCACTGCCGCCCGTCTGCTACAAGCAGGCCTGAGGCCTGCCCCACCACAGGGCTTTGTCCTGTGACTGTCGTCCAGTCTCTTTTTTTAATGTGCTGCTGCTACTACTACTATCTACCACCCTTGCTGTCTGTGTTGGCTACCTCTACTACCACCAATACACCTCCACTGCCATCTGCTACAAGCAGGCCTGAGGCCAGGGCTTTGTCCTGTGACTGTCGTCTAGTCTCTTTTTTTAATGTGCTGCTACTACTACTACCACCCTTGCTGTCTGTGTTGGCTACCTCTACTACCACCAACACACCTCCACTGCCGCCCGTCTGCTACAAGCAGGCCTGAGGCCTGCCCCACCACAGGGCTTTCTCCTGTGACTGTCGTCCAGTCTCTTTTTTTTAATGTGCTGCTGCTACTACTACTACCACCCTTGCTGTTTGTGTTGGCTACCTCTACTACCACCAATACACCTCCACTGCCGTCTGCTACAAGCAGGCCTGAGGCCAGGACTTTGTCCTGTGACTGTCGTCCAGTCTCTTTTTTTAATGTGCTGCTGCTACTACTACTACCACCCTTGCTGACTGTGTTGGCCACCTCTACTACCACCAATACACCTCCACTGCCGCCCGTCTGCTACAAGCAGGCCTGAGGCCTGCCCCACCACAGGGCTTTGTCCTGTGACTGTCGTCCAGTCTCTTTTTTTAATGTGCTGCTGCTACTACTGCCACCCTTGCTGTCTGTGTTGGCTACCTCTACTACCACCAATACACCTCCACTGCTGCCCGTCTGCTACAAGCAGGCCTGGAGGGCTTGTGAAAAGCCATTGCTTGTTGCTTTTACATCCATGTATGGATGAACCCCGGCAGGCTTCTGCCCATAAAAAGGGTCAATTTTTGGACGGCTTGTGAAAAGCCATTGCTTGTTGCTTTTACATCCATGCATGGATGAACCCCGGCAGGCATCTGCCAATAAAAAGGGTCAATTTTTGGAGGGCTTGTCAAAAGCCATTGCTTGTTGCTTTTACATCCATGTATGGATGAACCCCGGCAGGCATCTGCCACCATAAAGGGTCGATTTTTTTGAGGGCTTGTCAAAAGCCATTGCTTCTTCTTTTACCACCTTATATGTATGAACCCTGGCAGGCATCTGCCGCCAAAAATGGTTAATTTTTATACCTTTTTTAACAATGCATTAAGCATACAACATGCACAAGTGCAGTGGTTTCTGTTAGTTATCACCGTGTCCCATCCGTTTTCCTATAGCCATACATGTTGGCGTAACTTTGACACTAACTTTGCCTTAAAGACAGCTCAAAAGTACTTGGATACACTCATGGGTGGCCTAAGAGTGTTATACAGGGCTTCTAGAGCTTTTAAACAGTGTTATACACAATTTTTAGGGGCTTTCTTGTATTACAGGTTCGGTCAGAACTAGTTCGGTCCGAATCTAACTTTTTCATGAAACTCGGCGAACCTGCCGAGCCGAACTTTTCATAAGTTCGCTCATCTCTAGTCTACAGTTAGGTCCAGAATTATTTGGACAGTGACACAATCTTCATGATTTGGGCTCTGAATGCCACCACATTGGATTTGAAATGAAACAACTGAGATGCAATTGAAGTGTAGACTTTCAGGTTTAATTCAAGGAGTTGAACAAAAATATCCTGTGAAACGTTTAGGAATTGCAACCATTTTTCTACACAGCCTCCTTATTTCAGGGGCTCAAAAGTAATTGGACAGATTAACATTACCATAGATAAAATGTTTACGTCATAGCCGGGTAGGAGAAGTATGGAGCGGGCTCACTTTGTGAGCCTGCTCCATACAATGCGGGTGTCGGCTGTATGTTACAGCCGACACTTCCCAGTAACGAGCGGGATCGCGCTCCAGCGCGATCCCGCTCGTTTAACCTGTTGAATGCCACGGTCAATAGCGACCGCGCCATTTAAATCATTCGAAAGATGGGGCAACACCCTCTAGCAGCTCATCGCGCCCCCGGCAATGCAATCGTGGGGTGGCGATGGTTGCTATGGCAGCCTGGGGGCTTAAAGGGAATGTGTTGCCAGAAAAACATGTTTTTTTTTTAAAAATTAAACATTTAGTGTGTGGGTGATTAAACATTGTTCAAATTTTTTTTATTTTTTTGCACGAGTCCAGGAAATATTATAAATTATTTCTAATTTATAATACTACCCATTTTTGGTCACTAGATGGAGCTGTTCCCAAAATTGCAGCATTGCAACATTGGGTTAAAAGCCCTCGCTCTAGTGAGCTCTCAGCATCCCCCCCTCCTTTATCCTGGCTAGTGCCGGGATAAACGAGGGGTTTGAACGATGTAACCTCCTACACTGTGTGTCGCCATTTTTTGAGCTAACCCACAGTGTAGTAGGTTTACATACAGTAGTAAACACACACAAACACGAACATACATTGAAATCTCTTACCTGCTCCTGCCGCCGCGGCTCCCTCCGGCCCGTCCGCTCCGTTTGCTGCCGCTGGTGCAAGTGCACAAATCCGGAAGCCGCGACCGGAAGTAGTAATATTACTGTCCGGCCGCGACTTCCGGTCCACAGGAAAATGGCGCCGGACGGCGCCAATTTCGAATAGGACTGTGTGGGAGCGGCGCATGCGCAGTTCCCACACAGACGCCGTACACTGCAGTCAATGGGACGGGAGCCGTTCGCAGTCCCTATGGGACTGTGGCTGCCGTATTCCATGTCTGTATGTGTCGTTAATCGACACACACAGAAATGGAACAAAAAATGGCAGCCCCCATAGGGAAGAAAAAGTGTAAAAATAAGAAAAAGTAAAACACAAACACACAAATGAATATAAACGTTTTTAATAAAGCACTAACATCTTTAACATATAAAAAAATAATTTGTGATGACACTGTTCCTTTAATGAAGGTCTCCCATCTTTGTGCCACCTCTGGCAGGGCTTAATAGGGGCCTGTCTTAAAGACGATATACTGCAAAACATTAGTATTGCAGTATATAGCGCAAGGTTGAAGTCCCCTAAGGGGACTAATAAAAAAAGTAAAAATTTGTAAAAAAAAAACAAAACTTTTCCCATTTTCCCCCTAAAGCATTGTAAGAAAATAAATAAATAAACATTATTGGTATTGTCATATCCGTAAATGTCGGAACTATTACAATATATCATTATTTAACCCGCACGGTGTACGCCATAAATACAAAATGTAAATGCCAGAATCGCTATTTTTTTGGTCACCTCATCTCCCACAAAATAAAAAAAAATATGGTATTAAAAGTGATCAAAATCTTGCATGTAAACCAAAATAGTAGCATTAACAACTACAGCTTATCCCGCAAAAAATAAGCCCTCATATAATTTAATCGAAGGAAAAATTAAAAAAAAGGTATGGCTCTCAGAATTTGGTGACACAAAATACATTTTATTTTTTACACTTCGTTTTTTTCCTTGTAAAAGTAGTAAAACATAGAAAAAACTATATATGTTTGGTGTTGCCGTAATTGTATTGACCCACAGAATAAAGTTAACATGTTGTTTTAATAGTACGGTGAACTCCGTAAAAAACTAAGCGCAAAAAACAATGGAGGAATCGCTGTTTTTTTAAAATTTTCTACCCCACAAATATTTTTTTTGTTCCCGTTTCCTAGTACATTATATAGCACAATAAATGGCGCTATGAAAAACTACAACTCGTCCCGCAAAAATCAAGCCCTCATAGGTCTATATTGATGGATAAATGAAAAAGTTATGGCTTTTAATAGGTGGGGAGGAAAAAATAAAAATAAAAATCTGAAAATTGTTTACGACGGGACTTTGTAGACAATCCTTTTCAGGCAATGACTGCGTGAAGTCGGGAACCCATGGACATCACCAAACGCTGGGTTTCCTCCTTTGTGATGCTTTACCTGGCTTTACTGCAGCTTTCTTCAGTTGTTGCTTGTTTGTGGGTCTTTCTGCCTTAAGTTTTGTCTTAAGCAAGTGAAATGCATGCTCGATCGGGTTGAGATCTGGTGATTGACTTGGCCATTGCAGAATATTCCACTTTTTTGCCTTAAAAAACTCCTGGGTTGCTTTCGCAGTATGTTTTGGGTCATTGTCCATCTGTACTGTGAAGCAACGTCCAATCAACAATGCTGCATTTGGTTGAATCTGAGCAGAAAGTACACTACCGTTCAAAAGTTTAGGGTCACTTAGAAATTTCCTTATTTTTGAAAGAAAAGCACAGTTTTTTTCAATAAAGATAACATTAAATTAATCAGAAATACACTCTATACATTGTTAATGTGCTAAATTACTATTCTAGCTGCAAACGTCTGGTTTTTAATGCAATATCTACATAGGTGTATAGAGGCCCATTTCCAGCAACCATCACTCCAGTGTTCTAATGGTACATTGTGTTTGCTAACTGTGTTAGAAGGCTAATGCATGATTAGAAAGCACTTGAAAACCCTTGTGCAATTATGTTAGCACCGCTGTAAACAGTTTTGCTGTTTAGAGGAGCTATAAAACTGACCTTCCTTTGAGCTAGTTGAGAATCTGGAACATTACATTTGTGGGTTCGATTAAACTCTCCAAATGGCTAGAAAAAGAGAGCTTTCATGTGAAACTCGACAGTCTATTCTTGTTCTTAGAAATGAAGGCTATTCCATGCGAGAAATTGCCAAGAAACTGAAGATTTCCTACAACGGTGTGTACTATTCCCTTCAGAGGACAGCACACACAGGCTCTAACCAGAGTAGAAAGAGAAGTGGTAGGCCCCGCTGCACAACTGAGCAACAGGACAAGTACATTAGAGTCTCTAGTTTGAGAAATAGACGCCTCACAGGTCCTCAACTGGTAGCTTCATTAAATAGTACCCGCAAAACGCCAGTGTCAATGTTTACAGTGAAGAGGCGACTCCGGGATGCTGGCCTTCAGGGCAGAGTGGCAAAGAAAAAGCCATATCTGAGACTGGCTAATAAAAGGAAAAGATTAATATGGGCAAAAGCACACAGACATTGGACAGAGGAAGATTGGAAAAAAGCGTTATTGACAGACGAATGGAAGTTTGAGGTGTTTGGATCACACAGAAGAACATTTGTGAGACGCAGAACAACTGAAAAGATGCTGGAAGAGTGCCTGACACCATCTGTCAAGCATGGTGGAGGTAATGTGATGGTCTGGGGTTGCTTTGGTGCTGGTAAAGTGGGAGATTTGTACAAGGTAAAAGGGATTTTGAATAAGGAAGGCTATCACTCCATTTTGCATTGCCATGCCATACCCTGTGGACAGCGCTTGATTGGAGCCAATTTCATCCTGCAACAGGACAATGACCCAAAGCACACCTCCAAATTATGCAAGAACTATTTAGGGAAGAAGCAGGCAGCTGGTATTCTATCTGTAATGGAGTGGCCAGCGCAGTCACCAGATCTCAACCCCATAGAGCTGTTGTGCGAGCAGCTTGACCGTATGGTACACAAGAAGTGCCCATCAAGCCAATCCAACTTGTGGGAGGGCCTTCTGGAAGCATGGGGTGAAATTTCTCCCGATTACCTTAGCAAATTAACAGCTAGAATGCCAAAGGTCTGCAATGCTGTAATTGCTGCAAATGGAGCATTCTTTGACGAAAGCAAAGTTTGAAGGAGAAAATTATTATTTCAAATAAAAATCATTATTTCTAACCTTGTCAATGTCTTGACTATATTTTCTAGTCATTTTGAAACTCATTTGATAAATATAAGTGTGAGTTTTAATGGAAAACACAAAATTGTCTGGGTGACCCCAAACTTTTGAACGGTAGTGTATATCCCTGCACACTTCAGAATTAATCCGGCTGCTTCTGTCTTCAGTCACATCATCAATAAACACTAATGACCCAGTGCCTTTGGCAGCCATGCATGCCCATGCCATCACACTGCTTCCACCACGTTTTACAGAGGATGTGGAGTGCTTTGGATCATGAGCCGTTCCAAGCCTTCTCCATACTTTCTTCCTCCTATCATTCTGGTACAGGTTGATCTTAGTTTCATCTGTCCAAACAATGCTGTTCCAAAACTGGGCTGGCTTCTTGAGATGTTGTTTGGCAAATTCTAATCTGGCCTTTCTATTTTTGAGGTTCATTAATGGTTTGCACCTTGTGGTGAACCCTCTGTATTTGCTCGTATGAAGTCATCACTTTATGGTAGACTTGGATACTGATACACCTACTTCTTCACTTGGGTAGATGATGTGAAGGGATTTTTCTCCATCATGGATAGGATTCTGTGATCATCCACCTCTGTTGTTTTCCGTGGACGTCCAGGCCTTTGGGAGTTCACAAGATCACCAGTGCGGTCTTTTTTTCAAGAATGTTGTACTAAAATTTGTGCTATCTCTGTGATGGATTTCTTAATTTTTTTCAGCCTAACTATGGTCTGTTTCACTTGCATTGAGAGCTTCTTTGACCTCATGTTGTGGGTTCACAGCAACAGCTTCCAAATGCAAATGCCACACCTGGAATTAACTCCAGACCTTTTACCTGCTTAATTGATGATGGATTAATAAGGGAATAGCACATGCAGCCCATTAAATAGCTTTTGAGATAGTAGTCCAAAAAGAGGCAGCTACATATTAAAGAGCTGTAATTCCTGGGGCGTGGCCTGACTGACTGTGCCTTACTGAGCCTTATACTTACCTGCCTCCATCCAGTGACTTAGTATGGTGAAAATCGGCCCTGCTACTCCGGCACAGGCTCTGGAGAGATTAGTGCGCAATCCTGGGAAAGATCGCGCTGGCTCTTCTTCTGCTCAGGACTTGGGTGCTCAGGTGGAAACGCCCTTGGCTGATGAGTTGCCGGACATTACTCTACAGCAACTATCTAACACGCTGCTAGATGCCATCAATTCCTGCCAAACTACACTCACTGGTAAGATCGAGGAAGTGCGGGTTGATCTTGATCTCCTCTGGCACGATGTTCAGGTTCTGAGGGAGCGCACTAAGTGGAAACACGTTTCTCGAATATGGAGCACAGACTTTCGCCGCTCACAGCGAGCGAGGATGACTTGGCGGCGGCAGCAAGCTCCTGGAAGATCAAGGCGGATGACCTCGAGAACCGCCTTCACAGGAATAACGTGCGAGAGGTCGGAGGGACAACAACCTTGTGCGGATGGAGGGACAACATCCAGAAAGGTTTGTTGAATGCTGGCTGCGCAAACTATTTCGGGAAGATGATTTTTCTCCGGCCTTTGTGGTGGAAAGAGCCCACAGGGTTCCCACTAGGCTGCTACCTCTTGGAACCCCCACCGCTGGCTTTTCCCATGAGGCTTCTCAACTGCAAGGACCGATATAAGATTCTGGCTATGGCACGAAGTAAGGGTGAAATTACCATGGATAATTCACAAATATCCTTTTTCCCTGACTTTTCAGTTGACCTATAGAAGAAAAGGGCCTCATTTACTGGGGTGAAGAATAGGTTGAGGGAGGCTGATCTCCGATACTCTATGACCTTTCCAGCCCGGCTGTGTATACAATGGAATGGCAAGGACAATTTATCTTTGAGTCCCCTGCTGAGGTCCCATCCCGGCTGGATGGACTCCCGTGGGCCTCGGCTCGTGCACATTAAGCTGTGATCCTGCTGAGCTACCAAGAACTGTGATTTGTTTCCTTGAGTTACAATGATTCTGCCACATTTATCTGATTCGAGGACCCTGCATATCTGGGGACACTGTCGCTTTCCCTTCACTGTGACCTGTTGATCTTCTTCCTTCCATCCTGGATTTGTGAGTCCTTTTCTGTGATCTTCAGATGGATATGACCTCAGCGACTTTGCCGTATTTTAGTTAGAATCATCATGTTGATTGGGATCCAAACTTATGAAATTTGGGGGCTAGTATAGGTAGGGTGAGTGTGGGTTGTTGGGGGGGGGACGGGATTGTTTTTGAACTTTATTTTGTACAGCTTCTTCAGACATGCGCTATACTTTTCTCTGTGCTTTAAGATTGTTTTATTTGAAATGCTATTACTTTGTATATTCACGGCTGTGTACACAGGTCAACATGATGGGGCTCCTCAGAGCTGGATGAGTAGATATGTATTGATTTTCTGCCTATTGTTCTACTATGGCTAACTCACTGCTTAAATTGCTGATATGGAATGCCAGGGGCATGAATAATCCCCTTAAGAGGAACCTTGTGTTCTCCTTCATGCAGCCCCACTCCCCTGACATTGTGTGTCCTTTACAGACCCATCTTTTGCCACAACACATCCCCTTCCTGAAAAAACGATGGGTGGTTTGGTTGCATAGCTCATGCCACTACTCCTACTTTCGTAGGG
The DNA here is from genome assembly GCF_050947455.1 of Rhinoderma darwinii. Lineage (NCBI taxonomy): Eukaryota > Metazoa > Chordata > Amphibia > Anura > Rhinodermatidae > Rhinoderma > Rhinoderma darwinii. Next base: position 272,927,355 of record NC_134690.1, on the reverse strand, counting down.
TGGTGGTACTTGTGCGTAATACCCTTTGCGTTCAGTCTGATACTGAGGGACAATTTGTGTTCATAGCCTATACGGTAGATACCTGCCGACTAGTCCTGCTGTTTGTCTACATTCGACCCCCTGCTGATCTGACTGTTTTGAATCAGGCTTTGGCCTTCTCCCTGACCTATCCGGATCACCAGGTGATCTGTACAGGTGATTTTAATATGGCACCTGACACACTGAAAGACCGCCTTGTTCGGGTGCCGGAGGATGGGGCGGTCCAGGGGGTAGATCAGTGCTGGGCGGGGTGGCTGGATGCAGTGGGCTGGAGTGACGCTTGGCGACATCTCAATCTTCAGGAATTGCTGTACTCCTGTTACTCACCCACCCATCGATATCTCTCCCGTATTGACAACATCTTTTGTACCCTTCGCACTATGCTTAATGTTGCTGATATACAGAATCTCCAGAGGGGAATATCTAAGCACTCCCCCATGTTGCTCTCCATTGATGTTAGCTTGCCTCCTATGTCCCGCAATTGGCGGTTTCATCCATTCTGGCTATTCCAGTTTCCTGAACCTGATAGAATTACTGACCAACTAACGACACTACTCATCACTAATCTGCCCCCCACTGACAATCTGTTGACTTGGCATACTGCCAAGGCGTAGCTGAGGGGCTGCCTTCGCTCCTCCATCGCATTTGTTAAGCGGCAAACGCAGGAGTCGGAGGAGTGTGCAGCGGATAAATTGCTTGAAGCAAAACTGAGCCTTTTCTGATTGAATTTTGGTACATGGAGGAGCCTACCGAGAGCTTATAATTTGCTTTTGAATGTTAAGGCTCAACGCCGGCAATTTTTTTGTAAGCAAAGATGTTTCGAATTGAGAAATCAATCCAGTAAGCTTCTTTCGGATGTGGCTAGTGCCTCCAGTGCTTCACCCGCTATATTATCCACTAAAGACACTAATGGGAACACTCCAAAAAATAAAGTGTTTGAAGCAGCATAAATCCCGATATCAGGAGCGGTGTCACGCTGTAAAATCAGACAAACCCAGTCTGATGTAATGTAATCCTCAGAAAAAGCATGGTTGAACAGCAGCACACGTCTCCAAAATTTCAATCAAAATTTTATTTTATTGGTCAAACATCCAGTAAAAAATGGCAATGTTTCAACCCGTGACAAGTGGAGGGTCTTTCTCAAGCCTGACTAATGAGAACGCTGTCACTTCAGTTTCTGCCATATCTGATGTGTTTTGGCAGTTTTACTCTAATCTTTATACCTCAATGCTTAATGTATCTCCTAACCCCATTAAGGCCTATTTACTACCCCTTATATGTCCGTCCTTACTGTAGAAGCGATTGCAAAGGCTATCTCCCTTGGTTAGACAAATCCATGGTTAGACAAATTATTTACAAATGGAGAAAATTTCAAATTTAGGTCTGTTGCTACTCTTAATAGGAGTGGGCGGCCTGTTAAGATCACTCCAAGAGTACAATGGGCTATCCTGAAAGAGTTGAGAAAGAACCCAAGGGTATCAGCAAAAGACCTGCTGAAGACTATAAACTAAGAAAAACTCTGTTCATGTGTCCACTATTAGAAAAATATTGAAGAAGAATCGTGTTCATAGATGGACACCATGAAGAAAGTCGCTGCTGTCCAAAGAAACATTGCGACCGGTCTCCAGTTTGCCCGAGACCACCGGGATTTTCAACAATACTTATGTACAAAATAAAATGTAAAAAAAGGATATTATAATATTAAAAAAAAAAAAAAAGAGAAATAAGGGAATTAGAAATAATCCTCTAATAAGAAATCAGCCAGAAAGGCTGAAGGCAAGCCCACAGTACCATGGTATACCTAAATATACAAGAATTATTTTTTAAAATGTAAATTGTGTTTAAATGTATGAACTAATCCTATTGAAATACCATGAGTTAGTTTATAAACCTAGTGTTAGATATGCATCGAAAGCGTTTTTGATATTACTAAGCATTGATCACCATACTCTACCTCGCCTATTACCTGCAGTAATATAGTGTGAGTTTAATGTTCATGACTTATTCAATGTAAAGGCTCTTCTTTACAACTATGCATCCTGTCATGTTGTGGTGCTGGGAATTGTTAAGTTCAGCGATGATTCAAACTTCTTTGTTTCACCTCGACATCTGATAGCCCATGTTTTAGTCTTAGTAGTAATTGTGGTCCATGTCTTTTCAGGTGAAATAGGATATACATTTCTGTACAACACCCGCAGGGTAACTGTCAAAGTGCAGGTGTCATTGTCTGGTAATGAGTGGACATCCAAAAAATGTTTTACCATAACTGGTAGCAATTTCATTCAGCAATTTCATTTAAATTCTCTTGCATGCTATTGCTATAGTAAACCACATGCTTTCCGCATAAAGTGTTTCATTTTCTATTTCTTTTGTTTTAATTTTTTAATTTTCAACAAAAGGTCAAATTAAAGCAGGAGAAAGAATATATGTAAAATACTGTATGTGGAAAGCCGAATACAGTTGTCATACAATATATTAATTATAAAGGCGTGTATAATTGACCACCTCTGTATTTATATTCACATTGCAGTTTAAGAACTACCTCTAGTAATATACTGTGGGGAACACATATCAACGTTTTGCTATGTCAAATTGCATTAGGTAGCAGATGTTGCAAATAGAGTAGAGAATCTTCAAAAATTATATTCTCCATAGAATTTCCAAAATTTGATTTAATAACAATGCAGATTCCTAAGGAAAGCTGGATGACTGCCCCTAAGGGCAACGTAATGGCTGTAAAAAAAATGTTCTTTCCTTTGGATCACCTGGTAGATGCAAGGAAGCAAAATATGTCTCTAAGTGGAGTATAAGTTGTCCACAGACGGATCTCACCACTCCATAGAAGATAAACTCAAGAGAGCAACAGCAGCTACTTGTTCACACACATACAATGAAGGTCTTCTCCAATTGGTCACCAGGTTCTTTCATTGTGCTGAACCTAGGGACGACAGATTGGCACAAAAAAGCAAATTCACTCCACCATACTTCCATTTCAGTTGGGTCCCAAATAGAGAGGACCCTGGGCAGACCCTTTATTTAACTTATACATACAATATTGCTTAACTTTTTCTGCTTTAACCCCTTAAGGGACAGTCTATTTTGGGCTATGAGAACCAAGCAATTTTTTATTTTATTGCCGTATTCCAAAAGTGATAACTTTAAAAAAAAAGTTACCATCGACATGTTTTTTTGGAAAAGTTAGAATATTTTATTCAGATGAATTTGGAGTGCATTTAATTTAATAATTAACTTATATTAATTTGTATTGAGGAGGGAAAGGAAAAAAGCAGCAAATCTATCATTGTTATTTGCTAATTTAATAACAAAAGCAAGTTTTATAGAAAATAATTTTATTTTTATGTTGCTGCATTCCGAGAGCCACAACTTTTTGATTTTTCCATCATTGTAGTCGAAAAATGACTTCATTTTTGCGGGTTGAGTTGTAGCTTTTATTAATTAACTTTTATTATTTTTCTTTGGCAGGAAAATAATGAAAATAAAAACAAAAAAAAAAAACAGCGATTCCATTATTCTTTTTTGCTGTGTTTTTTTCTAAGGCTATTTACCTCGCAGTATAAATAACATATGAATACCATATCATTTATTGAAAAACGTTAAAACATTTTTTGAGGGGAATGAGGAAAAAAAATAAAATTTGCAATGTCATGGAGCCTTTAGTTAAGGGATTAAATGTTTGTCTCAACTGTTTTTTTTTAAATGCAGCCACCCCTGCCAATCAGCTGATCACTATAGGTCTAGTTGTTGTCCCTGGCCATCTGCAGGCTGCCACACATATGGTGCCCATTTAAATACATGGTTGTACTGAGTCCTCCAGAGTAGTAGACGCTCTCCCTGAGTGGGGACAACCTTCTATGAATTGTATATGCTCCATTAGCACATATAAATAGGGATTCATTAGTCGTGATAACCCTTTCATTGACTTATTGGTTTAGTATTAGTACTTAAAGAGGATTGTTGCTTTTAGGGGGGATTCACACGAGCGTGTATTCGGTCCGTGCGGGCCGCGTGGTTTTCACGCGGCACGCATGGACCAATACAAGTCTATGGGGCAGTACAGACAGTCCGTGCTTTTTGCGCAGCGTTTGTCTGCTGCGCAAAAAGCGCGACAGGTTCAATAACTCTGCGTATTTCGCGCATCACGCACCCATTGAAGTCAATGGGTGCGTGAAAACCACGCAGGTTGCATGGAAGCACTTCCGTGCGAACCGACTGAAACAGCGCACCAGCTGTCAAAAGGATGAATGTAAACAGAAAAGCACCACGTGCTTTTCTGTTTCCGAACATCCAAACGGAGTGTCTTTGCGATGAGTGAAGCCGGACATGCGAACCGAACTTCACCGGGTTCGGCCGAACTAGTTTTGGCCGAACCCGGCAAAAAAATTATCGGTACGCGACGTCAGGAGATAGTCACTGTCCATGGTGCTGAAAGAGTTAAACTGTTTCAGCACCATGGACAGTGACTTCCGATCCCAATATACATGAACCTGTAGAAAAAAAAAAGAAGTTCTGACTTACCGATAACTCCCGGCGTCTTCCTCCAGTCTGACCTCCCGGCATGACAATTCAGTCCAAGTGACAGGTCCAGCCAATCACAGGCCAAGCACAGGCTGCAGCGGTCACATGGACTGGCGCGTCATCTAGGGAGGTGGGGCCCGATGTCGAGAGGCGCGTCACCAAGGACGCGTCACCAAGGACGCGTCACCAAGGCAACGGCCGGGAAGTTCTCGGTAAGTACGAACTTTTTCTTTTTTTTCAACAGGTTTTTCGATATTGTGTTCGGCATTCACTGTCGAGGGTGCTGAAAGAGTTAGCTCTTTCAGCACCTTGGACAGTGACGGGCGTCGACTAGCCTCATCTCTATGATGGCGGCTGCGCGAAAATCACGCAGCCGCGCATCAGACACGGATGACACACGCAGCTGTCAAATGTTTTTTGCGCGCGCAAAACGCAGCGTTGTTTGCGCGCGCAAAAACGCAACGTCCGTCTGTATCTCCCCTTAGGGCGCATTCTAGTAACACAATGTTGCACAATGCCTTTGCTCTTTCTGCTACATGAGCTGCCCCCTAATTGTGGCTAGAAATAATCAACACCTTTGAGCACAATTTTTTGGCCTCATAATGGTTGTCACTCCCTATTTTTTGAGCAGCTGCTTTATAGAAAAGACCTATTCAGGCTAGGAGCTGCTTAAAGAGGCTCTGTCACCAGATTTTGCAACCCCTATCTGCTATTGCAGCAGATAGGCGCTGCAATGTAGATTACAGTAACGTTTTTATTTTTAAAAAACGAGCATTTTTGGCCAAGTTATGACCATTTTTGTAGCTATGCAAATGAGGCTTGCAAAAGTCCAAGTGGGTGTGTTTAAAAGTAAAAGTCCAAGTGGGCGTGTATTATGTGCGTACATCGGGGCGTCTTTAATACTTTTACTAGCTGGGCGTTCTGATGAGAAGTATCATCCACTTCTCTTCAGAACGCCCAGCTTCTGCCAGATCACGCTGTGACGTCACTCACAGACGAGCGAGGACACCGGCACCAGAGGCTTCAGTTGATTCTGCAGCAGCATCGGCGTTAGCAGGTAAGTCGATGTAGCTACTTACCTGCAAACGCTGATGCTGCTGCAGAATCAACTGTAGCCTCTGGTGCCGGTGTCCTCGCTCGTCTGACACGATGCAGGACCTGTGAGTGATGACACAGCGTGATCTCTCGAGAACACGGCTGTGTCTGCACTGCCAGGAGCTGGGCGTTCTGAAGAGAAGTGGATGATAATTCTCATCAGAACGCCCAGCTAGTAAAAGTATTAAAAACGCCCCGATGTACGCAGATAATACACGCCCACTTGGACTTTTACTTTTAAACACACCCACTTGGACTTTTGCAAGCCTCATTTGCATAACTACAAAAATGGTCATAACTTGGCCAAAAATGCTCGTTTTTTAAAAATAAAAACGTTACTGTAATCTACATTGCAGCGCCTATCTGCTGCAATAGCAGATAGGGGTTGCAAAATCTGGTGACAGAGCCTCTTTAAGTTTGTGACGTTGTTAAAACAAATATAACATTTAGATAATCCTTGGATGAATACATTAATAACTAGTCAATAGTGATTTAGTTGTTTTATTGGGAGATGCGACAGCTGTCTGATTCGCTTATTCAGACCACAGTTACATATAATGTTGTTACTAGTGTGAAATTAAATATTGGTCCCTTTGTATGAATACTTCAGTGTTACATTAATTTCCTTGTTTAATGAGAATGTGTCGCAAATTTTATTTATTTATTATTAAGTTATTTACTTTTAATTTCTAATTGTTAATGTTTCCCTATGTTGGCTACCAGGGGGAGCACTTCCCATAATTACAGGCAAAGCAACCAGATTCACGGTTGCTGTCAATGTGGGAGGGACACTCTCCCTACTAGTGACCACACTCAACACCCATCCCGTTTTTTAGCTACAAGCGGGGTGGGGGTGGGGGATGCCTGGCTTCGAATTGCCTACCACTGCAAAGTTATCATAACTGTGTGGGCAACGGCTTCTGCTCTTCAGGAATATGGCGTTGGTCTTCCCCTCAGAAGCGAACTCCTCTGCAGGGTCTCTGGGAACGTCACATGCCACAGAGCATGCGCAGCTCACAGCAAGAAACGCTCCAGCATAGGAGATAGGGTTGGCTCCCGTCCATACCCACCTATGCCCTGTGTGTGCCATATGGCAACTGTGTATGTAGTGTGCAGAGACGCATACACATATGCTAATAAAAATCATTGCCGCCACTGGAAGACAAAATTATTAATAACGTAACATTAGGGCACATAGTGCAATAATATGTTAAAATATGCCTAAATATTAAAACATATCAAATAATAAAAGAACAATTTTGTTTACATATCCTTTAAAGGGGTTGTCTGGCATAGAAAACTTATTTCAAAATACCCTACAAGAGAATTCTAAGTTTACCCCCTATCTATTGGACAGAGTAGGGAGCAGCTGTCCCTCTGAGGACACGGCACGTCTATGCATTACGCAGACAGTCCACCGAGATCAATGGACACCATGTAATTCTTTGTTTCTGCAGTGGCAGCACTGGAGGGTAATTGAAGACTTGTTGCCAGGCTCCCCCAGAGATGGCATGATGACAGATGAGCGCTGGAAATCCTAGCAGCAGTATGCCCTGTAATCCGAATATCATTGGAGGATCCTCCCGTCAAAAATGAATTGTGCAAAACGGGCAACTCCTTTAGGGTAAACTATCAGATGATAAATGACAAAATAATCATTCCTAGTAAATAAAAATTGAACTGTTACTACCTTATTGTATTATTTCTATTACTAGGATTGAGTAGGAAAATGTTCTTGGTATCATAGAAACAATAGTAGATCGATCTATTGCTACTTTAATGTATTTAAAATTGCTATATGTAAACTGGCCTTTAGTTGCAAGCTTATCGGCAACACTATACTCCGGCAGGGTAAAAGTTAAGACTTTATAATATCAGGGTGGTGAGTATTATCTTTCTTATGATAGTGTTATTATATGATGTGTTTAAGCTAAGCTCCTGTACTGCCATTTATCATCGTGAGTGACCTCACCAAACAATTGCTGTCCTTGTTGAGAATTTTAAAGAATCTGCTAAATAATGTAACTTTAACAGTCTGGGTTGAAACCCTTCAAATCCCTGTGTCATCATCAGCATTATTTAAAAGATGGCATCTGGAAGCCAGTGCATCATTTAATTAAATGATCCTGTAATGAAATCTTCCATAATGAGATTAATTTTAATTATTAATCAGGAGCTGACATGGGCACAAGACATTATACATAATAAATGAGGCCTTTGTCTAATTTGTACAGAATGGCTTCACAGGGCAATGCAGCAGCAGTTCTGCAAGATAACGGCTATGTACGCTTACTTCATACAGGCCTAGTTGTCGTTGCTGACTTGTATATTGTGTTGGCTTTAGTAATTATGTAGCATATTTTCAGTTGCAGGATGGGAGAAATATTTCAACATGGACTAATGGCTAGAAGATTTTTGACTAACACATATATACAAACATTATATCTTTTACATGTCTTTGTCTAATGGATTTCCTTCCACATGAAATAATATGGCATACATGTATTTGAATATTTCACATGGTTTTAACAACAAACGTATTAGTGAATACTATGGTCATCCGTGAGTAGACCTGGCTTATTTGATGTAGTAGGTGCTAAATGTGCCCACATAATGGCCCCCAATGTTGCCAATTGCATTGCCATAGTGCCGAGCGAGAACTCAATATCTCAGCATTGCAGAGTGAAGGAATAAATCACCAATAATTTACTGAGCCTGACCTGTTTGTCAATAAGCAGGACCTGGAGGTTTATTAGAGATGAAAAAATGGTGCTATGTAAAATCAGACAGTGTAGCTTGTGGTTCTCTGATCCCTGACTGGGGCTTCATTTAAAATTTCTAATGGGGGTTTCTGGGCTTACAGTTGCTTATGGCACAATATAAAATGTAGGCACTTATTTACCTCTAAAATTACCCACCGCCCCAGAGTCATTAGCATGGTCTCCCGCTGGTTTCTCTTTACGTGGCTGTAGCGATGATGTGCCATACCTACACATGACTGATGCAGCCAATCACTGACCGTCAGTATGTAAGGCATGTGGCCATTCCAGTCAATAATTGTGACTATTCGGTGCGGCACGTCTTCGATGCAGGATTTAAGAGGCAATTTATGCTATGTGGTAAGCGGCGGACAGAACTTTTTTAAGTCCAAAAAACGCCTTTACCAGGATCTTGTAGAAACCTAGTTTACAAGGGACGTTGTATATCAAGTGAAGATTGTTCCCCTTTCTTTAGCATCAATGCACTCTGCTGGCCAATGTACAAGCTGGAAAATGTATAGACTAGAGGAATCGTGCAGGGTTTTCCTGTGTAAGAAAAGACAGATGGGCAAGAGGAAAAATGGGCTAATAATAAAGATGTAAAAATTGATTAAAGATTTGCAAAGTCTATTATAGGACAACTTACGGCTTTGAAATGTCTTAGTAACGGGTTGGTCCCTTTTCGTAACAGTAACAGAAATAAAAGCTATAGGGTTCAGCCACATTGGAATCCCTATAGATAAGATCTTGAGTCGGTGTGTAAATTGCTGTTTTTTGTGGACAAGCTAATCTTTTTTTTAATCTAATTTTGCTTGCTAAAGGGTGCCAGGAATAAATCCAAGTCATATATTCATTATGCCAGTCTGTAGTTTCTTGAGTATCCTTTTCACTGACATTGTATTTGACTGTTAAATTGAAAAGCACATCATAAAGGACGACAAACTGCTTCTAGATCTGTTGATAAGCATGTCTAGAATAAGGCAAATGACACTTGATACATTGGGCTGAACTTTTGCCTATTTTCACATACCTTTTTTGAGTGAATAGTTTCGTATTTTATCAATGTCACCTTTGTTAACGGAATAATTTTCTACTTACGCCTTTATAGAATGTATTTATATATAAAAAAAATATTAAATTGTTTAATCAGATTATATTGGTCACTCTGGATTGTTTTATATATACGTATGATTTTCTTAATATTATGTATATATATATATATATATATATATATATATATATATATATATATGTATATAAATATATATATATATGTGTATATATATATATATATATATATATATATATATATATATATATATATATATATATATATATATATATATATATATATATATATTTAGGATTCTATACTTTTGACACCAGCTAATGACAACCATATTAGTAATAGAGTAGTCTTTTCTCTATTTCTGGATAATATTACTAATATGTGATCAGAACTAGATGTCATGGCGAACTTGTGGTAATTTGGAATACTACTATGTTTTTCTTCACGGTTCAGCACAAAATTAATTTATGGACAATTTCTGTAAGCAGGGTACTTAGATGATAAGCTCATCACAAGGTGTTCCGCTACTGAAACCCACAGCATTCAACTGTAATGTTTGGGGGAAGCTCTCAACAAGTGTTCATTTTCCATACAGCACCACCGCAGGAGAAATTAAGCATTACATAATTCAGATTTAAAGCAATGGGCTGTCTTTTTCAGAGCAAGAAACTTCTTTTGTATCCATTCTCCACTCTGGCTAATAGTTCAGAGTCCTGAGCTGGGGACAAACCTCTATTAAAGGGGTTGTCCTATGATTAAATATGATGATTTTTTTTCTTTTAGATTATGCAAAACAAGTTTTCAATTGGAATCATATAAGAAAATGCTACTTTGTCTAGATTTTGCTGTTGCCTACTTATTACGACTCCTGGTATTCTATTGATTCCCACTAACAATGTCCATCTAATGTGTTGAATGCTGATGAGAAAAAGCGGCTACCTATGCTGCAATTCTTATTGGCTAGTCTACACAACATCAGGAATCACTGTGCCGTCTCTGAGTCGGGTGGTGGGGCTGAGCTACTGAGCATGTGTGACCACCAGCACTGGACACATTGGGCGGACGTCTCATAGAAAATCAGAAAAACACCAAGGAGTACCATAACAAGTATGTAAGAGCAATCTCTAAACATTGGCAATTTTTTTAAATGATAAAAATTCCAATGTTACTATAATTTGTGTGATCTAACAGAGCAATAAAATATTTAAGGGACTATCCCTTAATCCAAAATTTTAAAATGGGCTTTCAAATATCTTTTTATTTTATTTTTAATTTTTTTTTTATGTTTTCCGTCAATTGCTATAAGCAAATTCTGAATTATATAGTCACAAATTAGTTCCGTTACAGCATATCCATAAAGTACAGCACAAGATAAAGCAGCGTAGCAAAGAAATAAAAGTATCATACAATGCCTAAACAGACATCTTGTACATGTATTTGACATATGAGGGTCTCCAGATCTTCCTAGAGGAACTTGTAGTGGGGAGACTGAAAATAAATCGACCACTTACTGTACATCTAAAGGTTTATGAAGAGGTGATCTTACCATACAGTAAAGGATTATTAAGAAAGGTAAGTCATCGAAACCATCTTTTGTTAAGTTTGCTGCCGTTTCTTTGTGCAAGAGGACACAATTCTTCTAATCTGGATATTTGGGCTACTTTTCTCATCCATTGGGAAATCGGGGGCACTTACTCTTTCCGCCAGTCGGATTATAGCTTTAGCAGCCAATATTAGATGAGACCACAGAAGTTTATTAACCCCTTCCCTCTGCAGCCATTTGTCGCATTTAAATTTTTGCTTTTTCCTCCCCGCTATCCAAAAATCATAACTTTTTTACTTTTCTATCAATATAGCCAAATGGGGGCTTGTTTTTTGCTGGACAAGTTGCAGTTTTTCATGGCACCATTTATTGTACCGTATAATGTACTGGAGAGCTGTAAAAATGTTTTTATGGAGTTTAATGGAAAAAAAAACTGATTCCTCTATGTTTTTTGGGTTTTCTTGTTACAGAGTTTAACGTGCAGTAAAATGACATGTTAAATTACTACTTTTACAGGGAAAAAAATAGTTGTTAAAAATAACATTTATTTTGTTTCGCCATATTTGAAAGACATCATTTTTTTATTTTTCCGTCGGTGACCTCTACTTTTTATTGGTACCATTTTGAAGTACATGAGACTTTTTGATCACTTTTCATTTAATTATTTGTGGGAGATGAGGTGACCAAATAAACAGCGATTCTGGTGTTTTAATTTGATTTTTTACGGCTTCCCAGTATGGGTTAAATAATGTTATATTGTAATAGTTCAGACTTTTATGGACACGGCGATACCAGTTAAGTTATTTATTTTTAACATTGCTTTTGGGCGAAAACGGGAAAAGTTTTTTTTTTAACTTTTAATATACATTTTTTTTTATATATTAATTTTTTTTTAACTGTGTTTAACTTTTTTTTATTAGTCCCCTTTGGGGTCTTGAACTAGCGATCGTAATGTATTGCAGTATAGTGTGATTCTGACATGCTCCATGCAGAGGCTGGGCTTAATACAAGTACAAAGATAGCAGACCGCGACAACTATCGGCACCCCGCGATCGTGTTGCAGGGGTCGATGGAACATCAGATAGGGCCGTCCCCTGTTTCTAGCGGCTTTGATTACGCGGTCAATATTGACCATGGGAGCTAAGGGGTTAAATGTGCGGAATTCCACTCAAGCGGGATCCCACTCATTACACTACATAACATACAGCCGACACGCTCATTCTATTTAGCGGGCACAGCCCATGAGTGTGTATTTGATCTTTAATTTGAATGCCATGTATCTGGAGATGCTGCCGAATGCATTGGATCACTGTCTCAATGGTGAAGACAAAAAGAAATGGGGATAAAGGGCAACCTTGCCTAATCCTGTTAGAGATTTTAAAATAGCGGATAAAGTGCCGATAACTTTAATTAGCGCAGAGGGGCATGTATAAAGAGCCACAATTTGTGCAATGGCTAATCTGTGGAACCCCAAATCTCTGCAGAACCATATTCATGTACATCCAGTCCACCCGCTCAAACTCCCTCAGCATCCGTTGATGATATGGCTAATGGCAGTTATTTGACCAATCGTTCGGATCATATAAAGAATTCTCAGAGCATTGTCTTTGCTATCTCTACGAGTTACAAATCCCACCTGTTCCAGGTGGATAAGACCATGGAGGAGAGGCTTCAGCCTACTGGATAATAATTTAGCATAAAGTTTTGTGTCCACGGTCCACAATGAAATCGGACGATAATTTCCACAGAGGGTACTTTCTCTTCTTTCCTTGGGTAAGATGGAAATATGTGCTCCCAAAGAATGTTTAGGAAATCCTGCAGAGTGATGAAGGGAGTTAAATGTATTTAGCATGTGAGTTAAAAGAATGCCTCTAAATGTTCTGTAGTAGAGGCCATCTGGGCCAGGACTTTAACCTACAGGTGTATCTTGTAAATCTGTTTCTAGCTCCAGCAGGATAAATGATTTAGAAAGGGATTCTTAAAAATGAGCTTTCTCAACCAGACAACCCATTTGCCATACGTTACTAATTGAAAAAAACAACTAATAATTAGCATAGTTAAAGAACTGACCAGAACCTCCAATATACATTACACAATAGTATTAGTTATAGGTCTAATGATAATTTGATGCTTTTGTCAGAAAGAATAGCCTAGTCTTTTATTCTTGACCTAAAAACACCGGAATCTCAACGGAATACTGATGGACTCCGAAGATATCTGTCAGGATCCATGGAAAATGGACCCGTCATATGAAAGCCATGACAGTAATGTGAACTGCATGAAAAGTTAACATATATAAAGAAAAAAACAAAATAACTCCGGAATTTAAGACACATCTTGTATCAGATCTGTCTGGAAGAAGAATTATTTACCAAATAACAGTACACCTGAATCCTGATAAAGGTTGTACCACTACACCTTATCACTGTAATGTCGGGGTAGGGAGACAGACAGGTGAGCCCTAATCTACCCGCCACTCAGTCCCTGCCTACTTGCAATGACCCGCCCTAGGCGACGGGGTACAACTGGGCGACGGTCCCTACACTCAATAGGTGCACGACAGACAAACAGACAAGGGTACAAAGAAGCCAGGGAAATGGGGAAGCTGCCCACGGGGACACCGTGAGCAACAAGCAAAGTGAAAGAGCCGAGTTAAACCAGGAGATGAGCGAGGTACAAAAACGCAGAGCAGAAGAGTGGTCAGTAAAGCCAAGGTCAATCACAAGCAGAGGATCAGTAGTTCAAGAAGCTGCAGCAGGGCCAGGAAACCAGCAGAGAAGAATCACAAGCAAAGAAGGAACAGGAAAGGCAGGTATAAATAGACAGAGGGCGGGAGCTAGCTCCGTCTGGCCAGGCTGTGATAGGCTCTCCCACTCCTAAGCCTGCCATCCTGGGTGGTGGAAGATGGAGTCAGTCTCACATACATAGAAGCAGGTGCAGACTGATTAACTATGGGCGTCGACACAGAAGTTGTGTCTGGCAGATCCTTTACAATCACAGCCCGAAGCTTAAGGTCCAGTTCACACAGATCTAGATGTGGAAAGCGCGTCAGAATAAGTGCCAAAAAATTTCCGATACCGCCTCCCATTGATCAGTGGCGGCTTTTAACCACTCGCGGTAAAAAAAAAGTGGCTCTTTCTTGCCACGGTTACGCCTCTGACCTCCCATTGAAGTCAATGGGTGGCAGAGAAAGCATTTTTTGATGAATTTTTTGCACGCGGCGCTCAATAGCTAAAAACGCTGCAAAAAAATGCTGCGAAAATCGTGGCAAGGAATTGCAGGTAGGTCAAAATCTGCCTGCAAAAAAACCTCAGTGTGAACAAGGCCTTAGGGCTGATTCTACTCGAAACCAAACAGTTAGTTTTGGGTGAAAGTGAGGAAATAGAATAAAATAATATCTGTTTCCTTTATCCTTTGTTCAAATGAAGTCCTTGAAACAGGATATTGTAAAAAGAACAACTGTTTTGGGTGGAGTTATAATTAAATGACACATGGATTAATACAGGTCAAGACCTGATACCAGTTCATATTACTATGTATCTATGTCAATACTAGGGCTCGGCCCTTTATAGCTTTATTGGCATTAAAAATGAAGTCTATTTCACTGTCACAGCTATTAGTTTTACATTACTATTAAAAATGATGCTGCAACATACTTGTATGCTATATTTTTGTACTAATATATAATAATGTCATAATGATTACTTGCTAGGGCAGCTATGGTAGATTTACAATGTGACAGGCTATTACATCACATACCACACCACCATACCTCCCAAATGTCAAGTATTGCAAAGAGGGACAACTGATGCGGTGCGCCTAGTGTGGTGCTGCAATTTTTGGGGGGATTTTAACCCCTTCCCGACATTTGCCGTACATGTACGTCATGGAAAGTACTGACTTCCCGCATCTTGCCGTACATGTACGCCAAATGTTTGGGACCGGCTCAGAAGCTGAGCCGGTCCCATCATCACCGGATCTCAGCTGTATCTTACAGCTGACATCCGACTGTAACGGCGGGGACCGAAATTAGCTTCGATCCCCGCCATTAACCCCTTAAGTGCAGCGCTCAAACGCGATCGCTGCACTTAAGGTGTTTGCAGCTCATCGGAACCCCAGTAATGAAATTGCCGGGGTTCCGGTGGCTGCAATGGCAACCGGAGGCCTAATACTGGCCTCCCGGTCTGCCTAGCACCGAAGCCGGTCAAGATCCGCCCGGCGGCGGAGCCTGATCGGCTTCCGTAGCTGTCGGCAAGATGGCGCCGGGTCAGGAGCTGATCCGGCGTCATCAGCGGTGGAAGTCAGCTGTACTGTACAGCTGACATCCACCTGTAACGGCAGGAACCGGAGCTAGCTCCGATCCCTGCCATTAACCCCTTCGATGCAGCAATCGAAAGCGATTGCTGCATCGTAGCGGTTACTAGCAGATCGCCAGCCCTGACAGGCAATCGGGACTGGCGACTGCTGTTATGGCAACAGGAGACACAATGGTCTCCTGCTCTGCCATTACGGAAGCCGATTTAGGCCCCGCCGGGAGGCGAAGCCTAATCGGCTTGCTGTCAGTGAATGACTGACAGATCTAATACATTGCACTACATAGGTAGTGCAATGTATTAGAAAAAAAAAAATCTGACCGTTGGAACTTCAAGTCCCCTAGTGGGACTTGAGAAAAAGTGTAAAAAAAGTATAAAAAAGTGTAAAAAAAAGTGCACAAAATAAAAGTTTGAAAACAGTAAAAGTTTCAAGTAATCAAATAAAACACAATCCCCCTTTTACTCTTATCAAGTCCTTTATTATTGAAAAATAATAATAAACCATATGTATTTGGTATCGCCACGACCGTAACGACCGGAGGTATCAAAATATTATATTATTTATTGCACGCGGTGAACAGCGTAAAAAAAACCGTAAAAAACGTTACCAGAGTTTCTGTTTTTTGGTCACTTTGCCCTACAAATATTAGAATAAAAAGTGATCAAAAAGTCGCACGTATCCAAAAATGGTACCTATAAAAACTATAGCTCGTCCCGCAAAAAACAAGCCCTCATACACCTCCGTCGACAAAAAAATTAAAAAGTTATGGTTCTCACAACTTGGCGACAGAAAAAATACATTCTTTTTACAAAAGTAATTTTATTGTGCAAAAAAGTTGTAAAACATGAAAAAGTTCTATAAATTAGGTATCGCCGGAATCGTACTGACCCGCAGAATAAAGTTAACATGTAATTTATAACGCATGGTGAACGCTGTATAAAAAAAAAACGAAAAAAGCTGTGCCAGAATTGCGTTTTTTTGTTTACCTGGCATCCCAAAAAATAGGATAAAAGGTGATCAAAAAGTCGCATGTACCCCAAAATGGTACCAATAATAACTACAGCTCATCCCGCAACAAACCAGCCCTCATACCGCTACGTCTATGAAAAATAAAATTAGTTATGGCTCCAATAAGTCAGGAAATAAAAAAATATGCAGTTGTGCCCGAGGGGAACATTTCTTCTGTTTGAAGAGGCGATTTTTCAAGGACCTAAAATTAGGGAACCAGGAAAGGGAGGGCCCAAACATATCCGCTGGAAGCGACGGTGCCCGTATTATACCAGGACAACACTTTCCCAGCAAAATTCCCCAAACTACAAAGGCGCGGAGTGTGGACCAAAAGGGGGATAAGAAATGACACCATTTATCAGTGCGACACCGGCCTGTGCAGAAAGGATTGCTTCACAGCGTAACACACATCTATGGATTATTTTATTGTTTTTTTTTACCCCGTTATTATACCACCTGACTATGCCCCTTATATACTCCGCTCGGCTTACATATGCCCTACATTATAAACGGAAACACCAGTAAGACTCCAAACAAAACTACTACCAAGCAAAATCCACGCTCCAAAAGCCAAATGGCATTTCCTCCCATCTGAACCCTACAGCGTGCCCAAACAGCAGTTTCCTTCCACATATATGGCATCGTCATACCCGGGAGAACCCTTTTAGCAATTTTTGGGGTGTGTGTCTCCAGTGGCATATGCTGGGCACGACATATTTGCCACTGAATGGCATATCTAGGGAAAAATATAAATTTTTAATTTGCACCATCCACAGCGCATTCATTTATGGAAAAGATCTGTGGGGTGAAAATGCTCACTACACCCCTTAATAAATGCCTTGAGGGGTGCAGTTTCCATAGTGGGGTCACTTCCCAGGGGTTTATTTTTATTATTTCACATCTGAGCCTCTGCAGTTGTGAACCAATACTTTGTAAATCGCCAAATTAGGCCTCAATTTTACATGGTACGCTTTCACTCCTGAGCCTGGTCGACTGTCCAGGCAAGAGATTAGGGCCACATGTAGGGTGTTTCTAAAACCAGGAAACCCAGCATAATAATTAGAGAGCTGTCTCGTTATGGTGGCACAAGCTGGGCACCACATATTGTCCACATATCTGTGGAAAAAATCCCATTTTCACTCTGCAACATCGAGTTCACACTAATTTCTACAAAACACCTGCAGGGTTAACATGCTCACTACACCCCTAGGTAAAAGCATTGAGGGGTGTAGTTTCCAAAATGGGGTCACTTCTGGGGGGTTTCCACTGTTTTGGGCCCACAGGCGCCCAGAAACCAATCCAGAAACATCTGCACTCCAAATGGCGGTCCTTCCCTTCTGAGCCCTGCCGTGTGCCCAAACAGCAGTTTATGACCACATATGGGGTATTGCCGTACTCGGTAGAAATTGCTTTACAAATGTTGGGTTCTTTTTTTTCCTTTATTTGTTGCGAAAATGAAAAAATTTGCGCTAAAGCTACGTCTTATTGAAGAAAAAGGATTGTTTTTATTTTCACTGCCCAATTCTAATAAATTCTATGAAACATCTGTGGGGTCAAAATGCTCACTACGCCCCTAGATGAATTCCTCAAGAGGTGTAGTTTCCTAAATGGTGTCACTTTTTGGGCGTTTTCATTGTTTTTTCCCCTCAGGGGCTTTGCAAATGTGACATGGCCGCCGCAAACCATTCCTGCTCAATGTGATCTCCAAAAGCCAAATAGCGCTCTTTCCCTTCTAAGCCAAGCCGTGTCTCCAAACAGCCGTTTATTACCACACGTGGGGTATTGTTTTACTCGGGAGAAATTGCTTTACAAATTTTGTGGTGCTTTTTCTCCTTCAGTCCTTGTGGAAATGAGTAAAAATTAGCTAAACCTACATTTTCTTTGAAAAAATTTAGATTGTCATTTTCAGGGCCTATTTCCAATAATTTATGCAAAAAACCTGTTGGGTCAAAACGCTCACTATACCCCTAGATAATTTCCTCAATGGGCGTAGTTTCCGAAATGGGGTCACTTGTGGGGGGTTTCCACTGTTTTGTCCCCTCAGGGGCTTTGTAAATGTGACATGGCCTCCACAAACCATTCCTGCTAAACTTGAGCTCCAAAAGCCAAATAGCGCTCTTTCCCTTCTCAGCCTCGCCGTGTCTCCAAACAACCAGTTATTACCACATGTGGGGTATTGTTTTACTCGGGAGAGATTGGTTTACAAATTTTACGGTGCTTTTTCTCCTTTAGTCTTTGTGAAAATGAGAAAAAAAATCGCTAAACCTACATTTTCTTTGAAGAAATGTTGATTTTAATTTTCACGGCCTACTTCTAATAATTTCTGTAAAAAAGCTGTGCGGTCAAAATGCTCACTGTACCCCTAGATAATTTCCTTGAGGTGTGTAGTTTCCCAGATGGGGTCACTTTTGGGGGATTTTGACTGTTTTGGCACCGCAAGAGCCCTTCAAACCTGACATGGTGCCTAAAATTTATTCTAACAAAAATAAGGCCCCAAAATCCACCAGGTGCTCCTTTGCTTCTGAGGCCGGTGCTTCAGTCCAGTAGCACGCTACGGCCACATGTGGGATATTTCCTAAAACTGCAGAAACTGGGCAACAAATATTGAGTTGCATTTCTCTAGTAAAACCTTCTGTGTTATAAAAAAAATTGTACTAAAAATTTATTTCTGCAAAAAAATATGAAATTTGTAAAATTCACCTCTACATTGCTTTAATTCCTGTGACATGTGTAAAGGGTTAAGACATTTTCTAAATGCTGTTTTGAATACTTTGAGGGGTGAAGTTTTTAAAATGGGGTGACTTTTTGGGGGTTTCTAATATATAAGGCCCTCAAAGCCACTTCACAACTGAACTGGCCCCTGTAAAAATGGCCTTTTGAAATTTTCTTGAAAATGTGAGAAATTGCTGCTAAAGTTCTAAGCCTTGTGAGGTCATAGAAAAATAAAAGGATGTTCAAAAAACGATGCCATTCTAAAGTAGACATATGGGTGATGTTAATTAGAAACAATTTTGTGTGGTATAACTGCCTGTCTTACAAGCAGATACATTTAAATTGAGAAAAATGCTAATTTTTGCAATTTTTCGCTAAATTTTGGTGTTTTTCACAATTAAATGCTGAACATATCGAGCAAATTTTGCCAGTAACATAAAGTCCAATGTGTCACGAGAAAACAATCTCAGAATCGCTTGGATAGGTGAAAGCATTCCGGAGTTATTACCACATAAAGTGACAGATGTCAGATTTGAAAAATGAGGCTCGGTCAGGAAGGTCAAAAGTGGCTAAAGAGGGAAGGGGTTAAGCCACGTTTCTAATCCCGCCCCAATCCCCACCCATACACACCCGCTTTAGTCCACACATTATCATGTTCCCATAGTGCCTAACACAGAGTATCGTGCCAAATAGCTGTCCCCACACAGTATAGTGCCCAACAGCTGCCACCATACAGTATAATGACCCCATAGCTACCACATACAGTAAAATGTCCCCAGAGATGCACCCATATAGTATAATACACACACAGATGCCCCCATACAGTATAATGCCCACACAGATGCCCCCATAAAGTATAATGTCCCTATAGTAGAAAAACAAAACAGAGTGGATCCAGCGTTGCTGTGAATAAAAAGGAACTGGTTCCAAGTTTAATGAAGATATTTTAAAATTAGGATCAATCTAGATGATGTCCTAGATTAAGAACTCAGGAAGCGTTTGAAACGCGTAGGCTTTGCCAATCTTCTCACATCTCTCCCAAGCACTCTAGGACATCATCTAGATTGATCCTAATTTTAAAATATCTTCATTAAACTTGGAACCAGTTCCTTTTTATTCACAGCAACGCTGGATCCACTCTGTTTTGTTTTTCTACTGTCTACACATCGAGTGCCGACGCGAGGATCCGTGCGGTGACCTAAGTGCAAAATCCACATACAAAAGGTGAGCTGGAGGTTTCGTCTCCCCCTCTTTTCTCTATATAATGTCCCTATAGCTGCCCCACACAGCATAACACCCCAATAGCTTCCCCATACAGTATAATGCCCCCATAGTTGTCCTTATTTAGTATAATGTCCCATAGCTGCCCTCATACAGTATAATGTCTCCCACAGCTTTCCCCTTACTTTATAATGTTCCATAGCTGCCTTCATACAGTAAAATGGCCCCTTAGCTGACACCATACAGTATAATGCCCCCTTAGCTGCCCGCATACGTATATTGCCCCATAGCTGCCCCCATACAGTCTAATGCCCCCTTAGCTGCCCCCATACAGACTAATGCACTCTTAGCTACCCCTAGTGCCTGTGCTCACATATATAGTGCCAGTGCCTATGTAGATGGGACCACACACAGTGCCCATGTAGATAGCGCCACAGTGTCCCATGTAGATAGTGCCACACCCACCTTGAAGATAGCACCACCACCCTGTATATAGCGCTACCGCATTGTAGATAGCACCACTGGGACTCCCTCTAGGAGCAGAATCCCAAGCCAGAGCATTGGCCATGCTGTGGCCAGGGATTCCGCTCCAGGAGGCGCCCCTGACGTCACCGTTCATGTATGGATTGTGACGACAGGGGCTCCTCTAGGAGAGGAATCCCCGGCCAGAGCGTCGGCTATGCTCTGGCAGGGGATTCCGCTCCTGGACGAGCCACTGACGTCATTGTCCACTATCCATATATGGACAATGACGTAAGGTGTTCCCTCTAGGAGCGGAATTCCGGCCAGAGCGTTGGCAACGCTCTGGCAGGGATTCCACTCCAGGAGTAGACCCTGACATCACTGTCCATGTATGGGTTGTGATGACAGGGGCTCATCTAGGAGAGGAATCTCCGGCTAGAGCGTCGGCTATGCTCTGGCAGGGGATTCCGCTGCTGAGGAGCCATTGACATCACTGTCCACTATCCATATATGGACAGTCAAGAAGTAGAAAAGAGAGGCAGCACTCCAAACATATGTCGTCAGAAAAGTGGATTTATTCTCCCATCAGTGCAGTAAACAGTGCAACGTTTCAGCTGCTCAATGCAGCCTTTGTCAAGTAATTTAACTATTTATTTAGCATGAAATGTAAACAATTGCGAAAATCGCTTTTTCCTATATTCAAGCCGGAAAAATTAATTATATAACTTACACAGTGATTTTTTTCCAGCCCCAAACGACGCAGAAAAAAAAATACAATTTCTCCCACATAAAACACAGCCTCATACAGCCATGTCAATGAAAAAATAAAAAAAAATAACTGCTAAAAGGCAGAGAGGCAAAAACTAACAAAATTAGCTGGTCATTAAAGGGGTTGTCCACTACCGGACAACTGATGACCTATCCATCTGATAGGTCATCAGTACGTGATCTGTAGCGGTCCGACAACCAGATCCCACGCCATTGATTTGCTTCGACGGCCTCCGGGCACCGGACTTACATGCCAGAAGCAGTTGGCTCCAGCTACAGAATAGCGGACAAGCTGCAGGCCATGGTAGCATGTTTAGGCCATGCAGGCTGCTCACAGTAGCTCAAGCAATATGTAGCCTGGCGTTAGCCCGTTGAAAAACGGCTTCTGGGACACTTTGGAGAAATTGGCGTACCACTGGTTCCACGACCAAATCAATGTACTGACGAGCTGTTAGTGTATGTAAAAGGAAGACTAGAGCGGTCCGGCTACCACAAATTATGCCACCCCACACCATAATCCTGGGAGTAGGACTGGTGTGACATTCCCTTCTGGAGGCCTCTTTTTGGCGTGGCCCATGTGGTCTCCAGACCAATCTCTGGCTATCATTGTGTCCAAGACAAAAGCGAGACTCATCGCTAAAGAGGATAGACCTCCATTCAAGCCTCTATTGCTGTCCTGCTGTGCACCATTGTAGCCTTTGAGAGTGATGGCATGTGGTCAATTGAACACCTGTTACTGGACATCTGAGTCGTAGCCCAATGTCGTGTAAAACCCTTCTGATGGTTTGTGTCGACACTGGTTGCCGCCCTACGCTTGGGATAAAACGTCCAATTTCACTTGCAGTACAGAATGGATCACTACGCCTTTTGCTGTCATTCCCAGTTGTTGTCGTTTTCCCAACCTCCGGGACATGCAAAGTTGAACAGTGCTGACATCTCGGCCTAGGCATGTAGCGATTTGCGGAGTGATAAACCAAGGTCTCTCAGTTTAAGAATTCTGTCCCTCTCAGCTTGTGACATGTGGCGATAACTGTTTAATGAAAGATTAAAGGTATACGGTGCACATGGTACATCATCCCAAGGTTTAAAAATATATAGTATCAGGAGAGATGAAATGGTGCTCACCTGATGGCGTTGTGCTGGGAGCACAACCACCTTACGTGTGGATCTACATATGGGGGTCAGCAGCCCGGGATTCCTACGGGAACCTGTAGAGTTCCGTTAGGCAGGATAAATAGAATTCAAGAAAAATGCAAATCCCACTTTATCGGCACTATTCCTCTCTGATGTGTTCATGGCGAGTTTTGCCGGTGGGTGAACACTGACCTTATTTTGTAAAAAAAACTTAGGTCCGTGACTACAACATGAAATATTGGCAAGTGAGCCTTATAATGAAATACGGATTCTTCTTTTTCAAATTATTTATTTATTTATTTTGATTTGTATTGTATTGTACCCGCTAGCATGTTGACGGCTAGAATGATACCGCCATATTAGCAAAAGTGTTGCCTTGTGTCTGTGTGTAGTGTGCCGATACCTAACAGGAGAACTGTTTGTATTTTAGCAATGTTTATATAACTAATGGTGAACTTTGACCCCAGAGCCTCCTTGTGGAACTGTGGCCAGTTATAAAAGCAACTGTCAGGGCAGAATACTGTCCATGTGTTTTTAGCCTAATGAAGAGACCGGTCCGGTGTCAAAACGCATAGCTTTTATATATTTTAATATATTAAAAAACACTGCAATAAATAGCCAATATTTCATCTTGTGGTCACGGACCTCAGGTTTTTACGAAAAAACCTTGCCACAAATATATCATCAGAGAGGAACAGCGCCGATAAGTAGGGTTTTCCTTTTTCTTGAATTCTATTCACGTGGCGATAACTGGCTCGTCGACAAACAGGAGGCATTGCACAATCATCCCACACCACTTGATCCGATTTCTGGGGTTTCATGTGGCTAAAAAACTTTGCTTTTAATCTGTCTTGTATACCTCTCCTATATGCCACAGATTGGAGATAGGTGCTTGAAAATTTGATTATTTGCAGATCTTAATGACACCTGCTACTTTCTCGAATTGCATAGCTTTATGCCCTTTTTGGCGTTGCAATTTTAATGTTGAGGAGTGTGTGTATATGTATATATATATATATATATATATATATATACAGTATATATATATATATATATATATATATATATATATATATATATACACAGTATAAACATGTATATATATAAATATATATATATATATATATAGTAAAAAAAAAAAACTGTATTTAACTTTTTTTATTAGTCACTCTTATACAATCTTATTTATGTCTATTAGAGGTGAAGAAGAAGGTGTTAAAACATCTATTATACAGCTACCCTCCCAAACCAGTGGCCTGCATTTCACTTTCTGGGGTCTGGGCAGCTCAGCATAAGCTGTGACTTTTTAAATGCCAACAATATAATATCTCATAGTATTTGTTCTACATGTTAAGCAAACATTTGAACCACAATTGTGAACAGGTTTTCAAAAAGTGTAAGTACAGTATAAATAAAAACATGTTTACATTTACTGTGTGTAGCTCTCACAATGATACTATGAGGTCAAACTGTTGTCTACTTGAAGAAAAAATAAGGGCAAAAAAGTAAGCAAGTCAGCACTGAAAGGTAACAATTTAAAACAAAATGGTACAATTGTATTATAAATGCCATAAAATTCATTTTATATATATATATGTGATTTTTTTTATACATCCATACCCATAATCTCAGGGAATTAAAATACTGTCAACAAAGACAGTTAATATAATAGAGCAGCAATGTACTTTACATATGACAACTTTATGGATCATGGTTTGAAATAGAACAAAAACTAGATTGCATATATCATACCCACTATTTATAAAATTTCTATATTATAGAATATCGTTAAAGGATCAGAAAAATACTCTTTGCTTTGACACCTCATGACCTAAACAAGGGATAGGCCTCTGCTGCCTTCCAACAGCCATCAAATTGCTTCACAACAACAATGTGTATCTAAAAGAATACAGAAAGAAAGAGAATTAGTATACAGCATTTCAAAGAAATACAATATAAATAAAAAATTTATACGTAGGGTCCAGATTAGACCCAAA
This sequence comes from Rhinoderma darwinii, assembly GCF_050947455.1. Classification (NCBI taxonomy): domain Eukaryota; kingdom Metazoa; phylum Chordata; class Amphibia; order Anura; family Rhinodermatidae; genus Rhinoderma; species Rhinoderma darwinii. The sequence goes on along the minus strand of NC_134690.1, from coordinate 272,902,698 downwards.
ATCGTACATGTATATAAACCAACTACACCTTTGAGTAAAACCACCAACCACAGCCCCAGGGACCAAGGCAAGTTACCCCCCCCCCCCCCTGTTATTTAAATGTGTGGGCCATATGGATATTCCACACTTAGCCCCTTGGGAGTCATAGTCTCTAGTCTAAAGATCCACTCCAACTCCTTTCTTTTAATGGCCAGTTCTCTATGACCGCTACGCCTCATTGGGGGTACAGAATCAATGATTCTAAATTTTAGTTGTGAGATCCCATGTTTATTCTCCAAAAAATGTCTTGACACCGGTAAATACCTTCTCCTTGTATTTATATTGGATCTATGATTTCTCATCCCAAGGGTCACCTCTGTTGTCGTCTCACCCACATAGTAGAGACCACTTGGACAGCTTAGTAGATAAGTAGCAAATGATGTCTGACATGTAAAGAAACCTCTGATATTCATTAGTCTACCAGTTTGAGTATGATTAAAGGTACTAACTTTGATCATATTGTTGCAAATATTACAACCTAAACATGGATAGCAACCTCGTTTCGGGTGAGCCAGAAAAGTTTGTTTTTTACGATTGGACCCAATGTCAGCCTTAACCACACTATTTTTGATTGTTTTGCCCCTTCTATAGGGCATCATAGGGTTCTCTTGGAATTCAACAATTTTAGGGAATTCCCTACCTAGTACACTCCAATCCTTCTACAAAATCTCACTAATTTGTGAACTAATTCCAGAGAAAGTTGAAACAAAGTGTAAACGTGTCTTTTTTTTTATCTTCGTTAAATTCCCATGTAACAGGACCTGTCTATCCAACATCTGCACCTTTCTTATGTTTGTCTCCAGGATGTTATTTGGATAACCCCTCTTGGCAAATTTTGTGCACATTTGGTCAAGCCGAGAGGATAGCCTGTCTTGTTGACTAACTACCCTCTTCACCCTGATCATCTGACTAAAATAAATGCAATGATTTCAACATTGTCCTGAGATGACCACTTGTATACTGTAAAAGGTTATTCCTATCTGATTGTTTGTTTTTTTAAAAGATCGGAAGAAAGACTATTCCCAGAAATCGAGATTTTTATATCTAGAAATTCAATAGACAAAATTGAAAATGACATAGTGAACTTAATTGTAGAATTGATCCCATTAAGGAAGATAAGAAATTCTTGTAATTGACATATTGAACCGGTCCAGATAAGGAAGACATCGTCTATGTACCACAACCGCATAACATGACTAAAGTGGTGGGATACATAGACGAAGTCCTCCACAATATGGCGCATAAAAATATTTGCGTATGTGGGGGCTATGCTGTACCCCATTGGCGTCCCTCTTTTCTGTAAATAGAATCTATCTCCTACCAAAAAGTAATTTTTCATAAGGATAAACTCAAGGAGTGATCTGACGGATTGAATTTTATCATCAGAAAAACCTGACTTCTCCAGATAGAAAAGTGAAGCATCAATGCCCTGCTAATGATCGATTGAGGTGTAAAGACTCCCTACATCAAGGGTGACCAGGACCGACGGGTCAGGTATCACGAGTTCATGGATCCTGACCAGGAAGTCTGAGGTGTCCTTGATGTGAGATTCTGCAGCCAATGGCAAATTGCCTCAAAATTTTGTCTATAAACATCGCTGCAGGGACAAATAGGGAATCACTCCCTGACACAATGGGCCGCCCTGGAGGTCTAACAGGGTCCTTATGAATCTTTGACAAAAGATACAATACAGGGGTAACAGGACATTTTACTTGTAAAAATTCACACAAATTTTTATCAATAATTTTGTTAGTAAATGCATTGGTAATCAAAGTGTTAAGCTCACAAAGAAACGTGAACTTGGGATCACCTGACAGTAATGTATAATCATTAGTATCACCTCCATTTCCTGCAGATAAAGGGAGGTGTCCATAATGACTATGGCACCCCCTTTATCTGCAGGTTTGATCGTCAAGTCACTATTACCTGCTAGCTCTTTGAGTGCCATGTGTTCAGCTCGTGTTAGATTTCTATGTATATATTGCATATTCTGCATTCATTTCAATGAATCAACCCGATTTTTTACAAATTAAATATATGTTTCAACAGCATGAATAGTCTGAGGGAGCTGAAATCTACTCTTATTATATAGCCCATAGTTACTCAGATGAAACATCTCATTATTTGGAACAACCGATTAATTATTAACATTTTGATATTTAGACAGCTCAAAAAAATATGCTTTTAATCTTAAAGATCGGAAAAAACATTCCAGATCAAGATCCAAAGTGAACCAATCAACAGGATTGGTAGGACAATATGATAAGCCATGATTAAGTACTTTAATCTGTGGGACAGATAACACATTTCTATGAAATATTCACCACTAGATCTGGGGATTTTTCTGCGGTCTGATATTGTTGGACCGCTTGTGCATGAATCACCCTCCCTCTGGCGCTGTTGTAATTCGCTCTCCTCCTATGTTTCCTTCTGCCCCTGCGGGATCAGCTTCTCCTAAAGTTGGAGTGTCCATAGTACTCCCTAAAAAAGGAATGGTAAACTGATCATCAGAAAGTTCTGAATCTGTAATATAGGGTTCAGCTCTCTTGGGGCGTCTTCTAGGTCCTCTTTCATTTCTTCTGGGACCCCTAAGGTCAGACTCCTCTCCTTGCGAACAGTAAATTTTCCCTGTGGCATAGTCATCCAGATCTCGCTGCCATTTTTGGCGTTTTGTTTTTTCAATATCACCACAAATTTTCTGTAGGTAAGTGGTCATCTTATCTTTCAAGATTTGTAACTCTTGCATAGGCACCATCTCTGTCAGCTGAGCATCTCTTTCACTGACGAGATCAATTTCCTTCTGGAGGAATTCAATATTTAATAACAGGAGATCTTGATAGTATTTGTTGGATATGGCTTCAAACCTTTCCTTGAATAACACATTTGACGGGAAGAGATTGGGTCTCAAATGAGAGCGCAGACCACGTGGAATGTGGAGGCATCTATAGTATTCACCAAGGGTTGATAAATGCAATTCAAGAGAAATCAGTCTTTTGGAGTCTGCCTCCCATTTTCTCCTCACATTTTCCACAGTGGGCAAACATAGAAAGGTAACATCTCCAGATAGGCCCTGGAGGATACGGTCAGTGTCTTCTCTGGTGTAGGTAAAAACTTGAGTTGTAATCACACCTAAATCCACATCATCTTCAGTAGACATAATGTCACATTGGGTGCACGTGTTCCGATTAAAAAAAACACAGTCCAAAAGCAGATTAACACAGCACTCCAACATACCATAAATTAGGCCATGTGCTCATATCCAGGGGATAAATCAGTTCCCAAATTTCAATATAAAACGACCATAGAACAAAGTAACGGCACCAGGACTTCTAAATAGATGAAACAGGGTGAATTTATTCACCTCAAGTGAGCGACATTTCGGCAGATGCATTGCATTACTCAAGCTACTACACACTGCACACAGTGTCAGGTTTAAATAGGAAATGCAATCACCAATTAGTGAATACATCGTTAGTGTACATATAAATATATCGTATAAATATAGATAAGATTCCCTATCAAGGGATAGTTGTATAAAGTGCATAATAATTCTCATGGATATATAAATACAAAAAGCACAAAATATCAATACATATATCAAGTGACAAACAGTGACTAAAATAGCAATTAGGCTAAATTAGAAGCAGGCAGAGGCCAATCTAAAAGAACCAAAACTTAAAGTGGTTGACAAATCATTAAATATCATATTCATTGCATAGCTCATAAAATATGAACAATGTTTGCCATTTGCATGCTGTTAAATACAATCCATGGAAGAGTAATGACATTTACTTACATAGTATGGTGCCACTTGATGTTCAAAGTGCATAGCTAATGAGCTGAATGCCTGGTGGACAGGCATGCTCAGTCACTCTCTCTTTCTTTCCTGCTTGTCAGGAAAGGAGCAGAGCCTCTGCAGTAGTATCACATTATAGCTGAGGACACTTCTTCACAGCTTATTAAGACTGTAAAGCTCCACATCTTGACAGACAATATGAACCCTACACATGCCCACTCAGTTCTTATTATTTTATTTCATCATTTTTATTTATTTTTTGTTTCTAAGGAAGTGCATAGTGTGGATGTTACACCGTATAAGTCTTTACTACTCTGGGTCCCATGTTACCTATCTGCAGGGGAAGTCCTGTAAGTAGGGACTATATTGTCAGCAGCCAGAGGGTGAAGGTGCTAAGAGCAGCGCAGATTAACAGTAGCACCAAGGGGGACATGGAAGCAAAAAAAGAAAAGCAATATATTATTATGTGCTGATAACACAAATGACAAACTACTTTAATCTGTTCTAGGGGTATACTGGCTATACTGGTATTTTGAACTAATTGTTCAATGTCTTGTGTATTGGTTAATAAACTATATGTCATGTTTTTTACCCTCCTATATGTCTTCTGTACCTCCCTTTCGCTTCCATTATTTCACAATTGGTTCCTGGCACAATGAAAAAGTGATGGGCGTGTGCTTCATCATTCACATGTCCTGCCATACACCTCTTTATACACCATATCCCACAATTCACTGCTTTGTTTCTCTGGCTGTGTGCCTTCACAATGAGCTTTGCTTACTCATTAAGTAGAGCCTTGTGACTCATAGATAAGCAGCATCCTCGCTACTCTGGCACCTGGAGTATCATTGGCATATGAGGTAAGTATGCACATGCGTGATGGATGGAAAATGTCAATTTGAGTAGAGTGGGCTAAATGTGCATTTCCGCTAACATTCACATTCACAACGCTAATTTGATATGAACAGCGGCTGAACTGGGAGAGCTAGATGCCTACAGGTCGTTACATGGGAAAACAAAAAGTGACAATAGGGATAGGGGGATTGGTAAGTTAATTATTTGATTACATAAGCGCTGAAAAAAATGAATTTCGGTTTAATGACCGCTCGCCATATAAAAAAAAACAGGTGGTGCAGCTGCTCAAAGTCTGCACCATTGTTTACATTTGGCACAGGTTTAAGCTGGCAGGGACCATGGAGAGAAGACCAAAGCAGTTTACGTCACTTCTGTCTTCTCTATCCTCAAATACAAAGTGCTCAATGAGAGCTATCTATAAAAAAAAATGCAGCATCAGCGCGCTGCCTCTATTGGTCCCCGTTGTCACAGAATGCCGGTTATAGGAGGCTGCTGCTGGGTCTAACCTATCACTGCCCCGACAGTGACAATAGTCACTATAACAGGGCTGATTTCCCCTGTTACTGGGAAAGCTGTGCATCCCCAGTTACAGAGGAAAAGTATAGTGTAAAAATAATAATAATAATAATAATAATAATAATAATAATAATGACCTTCGAGGGAAAGACCATAAAACTAAAAGCATAAAAGTAAACAAACAAGAATAAATGAAATAAAGAAAATACACATAAAATACCCCCAAAAAAAGACTGCCCTCTACCAATCAATGCTAGCCCTGATTAAATTATTCCTAAAATACATGGGTAATATATAAAAAGTATCGGTATACATTGACGAACACAAATAAAGTCTAACACTAGAACAACACTATGGGGAAGATTTAGAAATAGACAGTGTAAATTTGGACAATACAGTCAGAAAATGCGCCAAATTTATCAAAGTGGCTCTGATAGCTTAATTTGAGTCAGAATTCTGGCGCACTTTAAATAGTAAATCTTCCCCAAAATTATTACCAGAAACGTTAACTAGAAAAAACATTTGTTTTAACTTTTTTCAAACTATAAGCCTAAAAATTCTAAAAAAGCAAAAATTATGTTTATAAAATGCGAAAATTCATTGGTCATGAAGAAATGCCACAACAATTACGTTGATAGCCCAACAAATAAATAAGTTATAGCCGATTAATTAACGCATACGAAAAAGGGCTAAACTGTATCTGGTTCTGTCCTGGTGAAATTATCATTTATATTGACTGTGTGTTGAGGCCATGATCATACATATTTTATTATAGGTGAATGTAAGGGCATACGTAGCAAAGAGTCATGAAAATGGGATGAGGGCACCAGGAACTCCCATCACAGATGGTTAGGAGCACATGAAAGGGCCTAATTTTTGTATTTGCTTAGGGGGGGCCTGCCGTCTAGGTACGTCATCTAAGTAACTTTTTGAAGACATTGTTTTACTTCCACAGTTTTGTATAATGCAGAAGGACAGCTTTTTTTTCTACAAAAGAATACTGTACAGTGTCTGGAGCAAAGATGAAGAGTTAGCAAGGAATGCTGGGAGACTTCAGCTGTGCAGCATGCAAAATTGTATAGATCTAGGCTGTAACTTTAAATGTAAAGTGTCAATGTAAAGTTGGATATACAGTACACTGTTTTTTTTTGTTTTTTTTTATGGAACTTACCCTTTGACATTGCTCATGCCCACATCATTTGACTCACTTTGAATATAATTTACAGACAGTTACTCTGTTGTCAAATTAGAAAAAAAAAATATATGTGATTTTTATTCAAATTGATACAGGGTATAGGTAGCAGGCCATGGGAACACAGGGAACAGGATAACACTAAGGGACCATTTGCGATACAGACATGGGAAGAATACAACATTGGAAGACTACAACAATGCTCAGGCAAGAAACGAAAGGGCAGGGCCCTTTTTGTAGTTCAAGGTGATCTGGAGCATAATTAATTAATTAATTACATATGTGCGCGCTGGCCCTTTAAGGCCGGGAACCAGCGCGCGCCCTCTAGTGGACACTACATGACAGGGCGGATGCATGTGCTGACGTCTCCGGGGAGGGAAATGCCGGCAGAGAGAGGTCTGCGGACAGAAGGTAAGTGGAGGTTGCGGTCCGTGACTGCGGCCATAATACCGTCGAGCCAATATACACCAGTATACATTCTTTTCAACTGTAATTTTACAAAGTAGCCTATGGGTGACATATGCCACTGTATGCCTATATGTATAAAGTAGCATACTTCGGAGGCTTCCAGGAAATCCTCCTGACATATAAAAAAGAAGCGTCATAACCCATCATGAGGCGGTTTCCGCCTCCAAAACCCCATTTCAATCAGTCAGAAAGAGAAAAAAATGCCTCGACGAGTGTTTTGACGAGTTTTTGTCAAACCACTGTGCAAAAACCGTCTGGAGCAGTTTTTGCAGGAGGAATTTTTGCAGGAGGAATTTGTGAACACAGCCTAACACTCTTCTTGCATTTGAATCCTCCCAAGTCAAACATTTGAGATAGAACAAATTTTAGCTAATAAAATGTCTAAATATGTACATTTGTATATTCAACTTTTATAAAACCTACTCGGTATGGCCCTGACCACGGATGAATGTGCAAACTGTGTTTGGTATAACAATAAAAACAATATCAAAAAAGAAAACAAACCCAGAATCAGCACTGTTAGCCTTCGTTCACATCTGGGTCAGGGCTCCGTTTCTGATGTTCCGTCGGAGCTTCCCGTCGGAACGGAGCCCTGACTGAAACAAATGGAGACCATATTTGCATCACCATTGATTTCAATGGTGACGGATCCGGTGCAGATGATTTCCGTTTGTCTCAGTTGTGCAAGGGTTCCGTAGTTTTGACGGAAGCAATACCGTAGTTGACTACGGTATTCATTCAGAACGGAGCCCTGATGCAGCATGCCATGTGTGTATGCTGGTGTATACAAGAGGAAGGTAGAGAACTACAGATTCTAGATATACATTATGAATAGATGTTTTACTGGTTAAAAACGATAATTTTCTGAAAATCTTCCATAGCACGCTCTGTGCCACTTCCACAATCTGAAGACTGTACTAAGAGAGTACGGGTGGCTCTAGGTGTTCTACCCTGCTTCTCATGGAACAATGCATTTATTCATTATACAATAGGAACCATTCTTTCCCACTCAAAAGTTATCAGATGAGCTGCTGCAGTGGCCACTGAGAATTGTGTCATTGCATTCCACTCCTTTCCCATCCCCAGTGACATCCTCCTTCCAGCTAAAAGCAGGTATACAATAGAAGTGCTTCTTTTGAAGTCGTTTTCAGTATCAGTCCATTGTGGGAAGAAACGTTCACTCACAAAACTAGTTCTATCCTCAATTAATAGGCGTATGCTTGAATTATTGAATTATTTGCAAATGTACTATATATTGTCTCTTCCGGTCATCAAATGCTATATGTAAAATTGCTTATTTTTATCTATTAAATGTATGGCTGTTTGTACATTTATAGACTTCACTAAGTGCTTTTGTTACTTTAACATGAACTAACACATCAAAGGTGTATATGGTATGAGCAGCGTCTGATTTTATAAGGTTTGTTACTAATTACATATCGTTTTTAGTTGTCATTTACGGCCATTCGTTATCCATAGACTCCCATGTTAAAAAAAAGCATATACGTTTAACGTATACATTTTTTTTTTGCTGAATGTCGCGAGATTGAATTGAATTGGTATTGTGACAAATTGTTTAAACGCAATTCAAGAAAAAGTAAGGGTGGACACATCTGTAGCTGTATCATCAAGTTTGTTTTTTCTCCCTCTGTCTTTACACTGTTTTTTCACATTCCGTCATATTTGTCAGGAAGAATAGCTCATTATGCAGCAATATTTTTCCCGTCAAATCTACGGACACCACGAAGGAACCTGATGGACCTCATTTTAAGTCAATGGGTTCCTTTTGGCACTCCATCAATTTAGTCTTTCTGCTTCTATAATGGATAATGAAAACAGAATTGGCAACGCAGGTGTGAACTCAGTCTAAGGGAATAGGTTGAACTTAATAAATGTGTTTTTTTTTTAACCTTACTATTTGTCATATTTATAAAGCATCTGGTCATTTTTGCAAGCCTTCCTTGTAGTCGGCAGTTTGCATCTTGTTGACAATGGACACCGAATTTATAAGACGTTTGCAACATTTTCGACATTGAAAAACAACCTACAGTATGCTAGGTCAGACAAGCCATACATTGATGAAGAGTTTGTAAAGGGCAGTACTGTACTTTACACTATTGTTAATTGGGCGCACGTTACATACAAATTGCGCTATTTATACATGCGTCTAATTGCATTTTACAGTTGATGCCTCACCTCCCCCAGTGGGTTTAATAATATACAGAATATAATATTTTATATATATTTTACTTTGTAAATATGTGGTATCATGCAAATAGGTAAATGGGATTCCCAGAGCTGTAATATTGATGGCCTTTTCTTAGGATAGGACATCAATATCTACTCGGTTAGGTCCATTAATGGTGCGCTCCGCTCACTGGAACACCACATCCCCTTCATTGTTTACCTGGTCACAGCACCATATATTTTGTTGTGGCTGTGGACGGAACTGCAGCAACTCATGTCCATTTTTTTTTCTTTTAAATTGCTTTCTGTGTCAATAAATCCTTCTCCCTATAGACTGAACAAATGATGCATCTTTATCATTTGTACAGTGAAGGACAATAGCAATCCTATTTGAAGATAATGTTAGCTTGTTATGTAGAGTATCCCTTTACATATATTGCATCTAATTTTAAATCTACTATTAATCTCCACTGGCTGTCATTAAAGATTTTAAAGCACCCAAGAATAGGATGCTTGAGCATAAATATTTATTAATGACTCCTACAGTCCTGCGAGATGGGTCTAAGAATAAAGCTGCGGTATACCAGCCTTGTCAGAAGATGGCAGTCACTTCTGAACTGCCACAGCTTATTCACAGAGTTCATCAATCATGTTTTATGAGTTTTAACCCAAGTCAGACGTCTATCTGTCATTTCAACATTGTAGTGGTGACATAAACTGGTGCCGAAAATGTGTTGCAGGTGTAACTTTCACTCAGACTATTTCTGGGCTGGTCAAACTGTCTGGAATCATCTAGGGAAAGAGCGCCATCTTGAGACTTAAATAAACAGTTCATGTTTCATGCGGCAATAGACTGGCATGGAAAGCTTGGCAACATTGTGTGTGT